>NC_138191.1:5000-450000 GCF_964194105.1 Spermophilus citellus
AGTATGAATATATAACTATTAAAATCACAGTACACTTAATGTATTAATATTTGATTCTATAATATGGATACCATATTGGTGTTAAAGTACACAGAACAGCAAGTAGTTTTAGGTGCTACAGTTTGCACATTGTGTTAATCTTAAATTCTTCAGAGCAGCAATTATATTAATTTTAGATACTATCGTATGGAAATCATATTAGTTATAAAGGCCACAGAGCAGCTATTATATCAGTTTTAGATACTACAGTATGGATTCTGTAACTGTATTAAAAGAACAAAGGACAGCTATTATTTCAGATTCATTAGCCAAGTATGGATGTTATATCAATATTAAAGGCCATGGTGTAGCTATTATCAATTGTAGATGCTAGTATACTCACATCATATGATTATTAAAAGCTGAAGGGTAGCTATTATTTTATCGGCTAAAGTATGAATACTGCATTAGTATTCAAGGCACAAGGCAGTGGTTGTGTCGGTTTCAGATAATATGATGTGAATATAATGTTAGTATTAGAAAACACAGAGCAGCTATTACATTATCTTTAAATGATATAGTGTAAATATCATATTAATAGTAAAGGCATAGGGTAGTTATTATATCAGTTTCACATATTCTGATATATACATTATATTAGTATTAAAGGCCATAGGGAAACTATTATGTCCATTTCCGATGCTATATTTTGGATTTTAAGTTAGTAATACAGGTCATAAATATTAGTATATACACACCCACCCAGTCACATTTAATACCAATGGAATAGCTGAACTGTGGCCTTCAATATTACTATAACACACATAATGTGATCTTTAATACCAATGGAATATTGTATTAGTATTAAAGGTAAGAGGGCATATATTAGTTCTAGATGTTCTGGTATGGATATCCTATTAATATTGAATGGCACAGGGCAACAATTATGTAAGCTTCAAATGCTATAGTTTGGATATCTTCTTAGTTAAAGACCACAAAGCAGCTATTATATTCATTTTATATGCTATAGTACAGATTATATATTAATATTGAAGGTCACAGGGCAGCTAGTATATTTGTTTTATAGTTCATAATATGGATGTTATATTAATATTGAAGGCTACCTATTATATTCATACTAGAAGCCACAGGATACTTATTTTATTAATATTAATGCCACAACAAGCTATTTTTAAGGAGTTACAAGCTAAGTTTAAGGAGTTATAGAATGGAGTTTGAGTTAATAATAAAAGCCACTTTGCAGCTCTTACATTACAGTTATACACTATTTTATGGATATTATATTAGTAGTAATTAGATATTATTATATATTATAGTAGTAGTAAAGGCCACAAGACAATTATTATATCAGATTTGGATGCTATAGGATGAGTATTATATTAGTAATAAATGAGGCAGTGCAGCTATTCATTTTACATACTATAATATGAATATCTTATTATTAAAAGCTTCATGGCATACATTATCTTAGGTTTTGATACAATAATATGCATATCATTTTAGAATTAAAAACACAGACAGTTACTATATTCAATTTTGAAGCTATAATATGAATATCATGTTAGTATTTAAGCCCACATGACAGCTATAACATTAATTTTAGGTTCTATTGTATGGATATCTTATTAGTATTAAAGACCACAAGGCAGATATATTAGATTAAGATTGATGATATGAATATTATATTAGTACTAAAATCCACAGGGAACCTATTATATTGGTTTTAGATGCTATAATAAGGATGCTATAGTAAGGATAAATTACCTACCACAGGCAGATAATTTATCAATTTTCTAAGCTATCATATGGATAATGTTAGTATTAAAGGTCACAGGGCAGCTGTTGTATCAGTTTTACATGCCATAATGAGGCTATCATGTTTCTGTTATAGCATCTATTCTGTGCAACCATTTTGTCAGCATTATCTAATAATATGAATAAGATAGTATTTAAGGCCACATGGCAGCTATTCTATTTGTTTTAGATGCTGTAGTACTATATTACATTATTATTAAAGACTCCAGGGAAGCTATTTTGTTATATTTAGATGGTAGAGTATGGATATCATGTTAGTATAGTATTAAAGGCTGCAAGAAAACTATTATTCCACTTTTAATAGCTATAGTAAAGGCCATAGAAGAGATCTTCAGTTTTAGATACTATAACAAGGATGTCATATTAATAATTAATAATAATATAATAATAATATAATGATTATATTAATATAATATACATGGAATTTACAATATTAGTTTTATGGGTTACTCTATGGATGTTATATTATTATTAAAAGTCACAGGGTAGTTGGGCTGGGGTTGTGGCTCATTTGTAGAGTGCCTGCCTAGCACATGTGAAGCACTGAGTTCAATCCTCAGCAGCACATTTTTTTAAAAAAAAGAAAAGGTATTGTTTCCATATACAACTAAAACAATATTTTTAAAAAATTCAGTGTAGCTATTATATTAGCTTTATATGTCACAGTATGAATATTATATTAATATTTAAGACCATAGGGAAGCTAATATATTGTTTTTAGATGGTATCTATGAATATATATATATATATATATATATATATATATATGTATATGTATATTTAATATATATATTTAAATATATTAAATTTTAAAAAGTATTAAAGCCCACGGGAAAATATTTTATTAGTTTTAGGTGCTAGTTTATCAATATCATATTAATATTAAGGGACCTTGGCAAATGTTATAATATGGATATCATATTAGTACTAAAAGCCATAGGACAGCTATTATATTAGTTTTAGATGCTATAATATGGACATTATATTAATATGAAAGGCCACAGGAAAGGTATGTTATTAGTTTTAGTTCCACAGTATGGATATAATACTAAATTACACATTTCAGCTACTATGTCAGTTTTTGATGCCATAATATGGATACCATATTAGTTATAAAGTTCACAGGGGAGCTATTATATCCATTACAATTTCATAGTATGGATGACATGTTTGTATTCAAAGGTCACAGGCAGCTCTTCAGTTTTAAAACTAATATTATATCCACATTATAGCATGTAAAACTGATATAACAGCTTTCCTTTGGCCTTAAAGCTTCCCTTTGGCCCACAAGGGTTCTGTGTTTGGGACTGGGGTCTCTGATGGCTTCATGAATGTGGCATGCTTGGTGGCTAGGAAGTTTCTGTGACAAGACGAGGAATGCCTGGATGCTAGGAAAACTTCTGTGCAAAGACACAGGATGCCTACCTGCTGTAGCAATGCCCTGCATTAGAAGGCTTTCTGCTAGAGTCTTATCGGCTTTGACCTTGATCGCAGGCACACAGCTCCTGGGAATAAAGAAACACTCTTGTTATACAATAAAAATGTTTCACCAAGCTCCCATGCTCCTGGACCTGCCCACCTAACAGTAACTGTAAACAATAAACTTTCTTGATAGCTACACAAAGCTTCTAACATTGCATATTGTAACTGTAGAATGTAACTGAGGAATAAGCTGCATAATGTTGCTAACTCTGTAACCTTCCAAATGACACAAGAAACAATAGTATATTACTGATGCCAATGACCAAATGCAACCTATTTATATAAATAAAGCTGGCAGCTTGACCATTCTGCCATTCTGTCATTCTGACTCTGCATCTTCTCTGTCTCTTTTTATTTTCCTTACATTTAATATTAATATCCGTACAGTTATCTATAAAGCTAATATAATAGCTACCCTGTGACCACATTATTGATATTACATTAATATTAAAGGCCACAAGGAAGCTATAATATTAGTTTTAGTTGTAATATCATGGATATCATAGTAGTATTAAAAGCCATTGAAGGTATTATCTTAGTTTTGGATGCTATAATATTTATATCATAATTTGATTAAACACTGCAAGGTAACTATTAATTTTAGATGCTATATTATTGATATAAGAGGCCAAAGGGCCACTATTATTTCTAGATAGTACAGTATTGTTTTAGTAAGCTTTTTTGTCATTGTGTCTAAAATTCCTGACAAGAACAATTTTTAGAGAATGAAAATTTTATTTGACACTTATATTTTCCAGATCTCAGTCCATAGAAGACCAACTCCATGGCTCTTGCCCAAATGGTACAGAGGTAGGAAGCAAATCAAGACATGGCAAAGAGGAAGCAGATAGAGAGTTCTGCTCACCAGAGACAAATATACACTCCAAAGAAATGCCAGCAGTGACCCACCTTCGCCAGCTACACACTACCTTCCTACAGTTACCATCCAGTTAAACACTATCAGTGGATTAATGCACTCACTAGGTTAAGGCTCTCATAACCAAATAATTTCACCTTTAAATCTTTCTTACCTTTTCTCATACATGAGCTTTAGAGTAACACTTCATATCTAAACCATAACATTGTGCCCTTGGCCCCCCAAAAGTTCATGTCCATCTCATGATGCAAAATACATTGAGTTCATATCCAGGAGTCCACATGTTCTTAACAGTTCCAGTATTCCCCAAAAGTCAAAGTCCAAAACCTCTTCTGAAACTTAAGGAAAAGTCAGCATGAGACCCCATAAAAATCACAGCAAGCTACATAATCCAATATATAATGGCATAGATTAAACATTTCCATTCTACAAGTGATAAATAGGGGCATAGAAAGAAGAGATGGGACCAAAACAAGACCAAAATCCAGCTGGGAAAACAAGATCTGTAGTTCCATATCAAGCATGCCAGGTGAGTGCATTACTGCTTGAGCCACAAATGCCAGAGGTCAGCTATTATGATAACTTTATATGCTATCATATGGATATGCTATATTATAGGGTTTATTGCTATCATATGGATATTTTACTTAAAATGACAAGGGGGCTATTTTATTAGTTTCAGAGGGCATAATATGGATAAAATATTAATATTAAATGCCACAGTCTAGCTATTATATTAGTTCTAGGAGATATAGTTTGGGTATCATATTACCTATAAGGGCCACAGGGCTAATATTTTATCAGTTTTAGATGCTATTATGGGTATCATATAAATATTAAGTCCAAAGAGCAACTATTATATCAAGTTAAGATGCTATAATAAGGATGTCTATTGATATTAAAGGATACAGAGCAGCTATTATATCAATTTTAGATGCAATAGTATGTATTACATTAGCTTTATGGGCCACAGGGAAGATATTATATTAGCTTGAAATGCTATAGTACGGATATTACTTTAGTATAAAAGGCTATAGGGAGCCTATAATGTTAGTTTGGGATGTTATGGCATGAATATTATATTAACATTAAATGTCACAGGGAAACTATTATATATCAGTTTTAGATGTTACACTCTTAATAGCATATTAGTATTAAAGGCATCAGGGCAACTATTGTATTTGTTTTAGATCTATGTCATGTATGTTATTGTTTCAGTCATCTTTTTCACTGCTTTAACCAAAGGATCTGACAAGAACAATTTTAAAGGAGAAAAAGTTCATTTAGGGGCTCACAGTTTCAGAGAACTCAGCCAATAGATGGCCAACTCCATTCCTTGGGGCTTAAGGTGGGTCAGAAGAGTGTGGTGAAGGAAAGTGGTGATCAGGAAGCAGACAACCTAGGCATAGCTCACCAAATAAGTACCCCAAAGGCACAGCCTCAATGACCCACCTCCTCCAGCTACACACTATTAGCCTGCAGTTTCCACTCAGTTAATTCCTGTCAGAGGATTACTAATTTGGGTTAAGGCTCTCATAAGCCATCATTTCACCTTTAAACTTTCTTACATTGTCTCACACATGAGCATATCCAAACCAATTATATGATATTAAGGCCACAGTGTATCTATTATTTTATTTTATTTATTTTATATTTTTTATTTTTTATTTTTTTTTTAAAGAGAGAGTGAGAGAGGAGAGAGAGAGAGGAGAGAGAGAATTTTTTTTAATATTTATTTTTTAGTTCTCGGCGGACACAACATCTTTGTTGGTATGTGGTGCTGAGGATTGAACCCGGGCCGCACGCATGCCAGGCGAGCGCGCTACCGCTTGAGCCACATCCCCAGCCCCTATTTTTTATTTTTTTAAAGAGAGAGTGAGAGAGGAGAGAGAGGAGAGAGAGAGAGAGAGAGAGAGAGAGAATTTTTAATATTTATTTTCTAGTTCTCGGCGGACACAACATCTTTGTTGGTATGTGGTGCTGAGGATTGAACCCGGGCCGCATGCATGCAAGGCGAGCGCGCTACCGCTTGAGCCACATCCCCAGCCCCATCTATTATTTTAAATGCTGCAGTATGGATATTATATTAATATTAAAGGCCACAGGGTAGCTAATATATTTTATTAGCTTTGGATACTATAGGATGGATATCATATAAATATCAAAGGCCACAGGGCAACTATTGCATCAGTTTCAGATGTTCCAATATGAATATCATATTAGAATTAAACACTCCAGGTCAATAATTATGTACTATTAGATTCTCAAGTATGGATATCATGTTAGCATTAAAGTCAACATGGAAGTTTATTGGTTTTAACACTATCCTATAAATATCATATTAGTTTAATGGCCACAAAGCTGACATTATATTAGTTTAAGGTGATACAATATCATATTAATACTATAGGACCTATTTACCAGTTTTATATGGAGCACCTGTTTATCAGTTTTAGATTTATATTATGGATATTAAATGAATATTAAATTTCATAAGATACTTATTAAATCGGTTTCACAGGTTATAGGAATGATGTAACATTAATATTAAAGGCCACAGGACATCCATTACATCAGTTTTGGAGACTATAATATTAGTATCAAAAGCTACAGGGGAGCTATTAGTTTAACATGCTTTAGCATGGATGTCACTTAGTATTAAATTCTATTGCACAGCTACTTACTTGTTTTAGATATTATAGTTTGCATCTATTAGTAATAAAGACCTCTGATATCAGTTTTTTTGCTATAATATGGAAATCATATTAATATTAAAGGCCACAGAACAGTTATTTAATCAGTTTTCCATGCTATAGTATGAATAACATACCAATAATAAAGGCCACAAGACAGCTATTGTATTAAATTTAGAGGTCACAGTATGAATATTATGATATTAAAGTCTAGAGGGCAGCTATCATATTAGTTTTGGATGCTACACTATCAATATTAAAGGACACAAGGAAGTAATTACATTAGTTTTACATGGTATATTATAAATATTATATTAGCACTAAAGGCCACAGAGCAGTTATTACTTTAGTTTTAAAGAGCACAATATGTTTATCATATTACATATCATATTAAAGGGCCCAGGCAGTTACTATATTAAGTTTAGGAGCTACAGATGGGTAGCGTATTAGTATTAAAGTCCACAAGGTATCTATTATGCTAGTTTTAAATCCAACAGTATGGATATAATATTTGTCCTAAAGAGACAGGACATATGTAATATTAATTTAAGATGCTATATTATGGATATAATATTAATATTTAAAGCCAGAAATCATCTATTATGTAATATATGCTATTATATAGATATTATAGTAAGATTAAAGGGACACAAATCATCTATTATGTTAGCTTGAGTTGCAGTAGCATGGATATCATATTAGTATTTAAAGCCACAGTGACACTATTTTATTAGTATTGGATATACTGTAGCACAGATATCATATTAATATAAAAGCCACTGGGAAGCTATTATATTAATTTTGATGCTATACTATAAAAATTGTAATAGTTTTAAAGTTACAGGGCAGCTACTATATTACTTTTAGATGATAAATTAGCTATTATATCAGTTTCAGAGGCTACAGTACAAATATCATGTTAGTATTAAAGTGAACAGGTTAGATACTATATTGGCATATAAATGTCATAGGGAAGCTACTACATTAGTTCAATATGCTATAATATTGACATTGCATTGATATGGAAGACCACAATTCAGCTATTGTATCAGCTTTAAATACTGTAGTATGAATACCTATTAGCATTAAAGGCCACAGGGCACTATTATTCTAGTTTTAGAAGCTTTGGTATGGATATACCATATCCATACCAAAGCTGCTATAGTACTTTAGGATGCTATAGTATGCATATTACATTAATATTAAAAACCAAAGTCAGCTACTGTTACTTTTAGATTGCATATTATAGATATCATATGATCATGAAAAGACACAAAACAGCTCTTATATTAAGTTTATGTGCTTCTCTGTGGAGATTTTATTATTACTGGAATTCACTGGGCAGATAGTATATTAGTCTTAGATGCTATAATCTGGATATTACATTATAGTATCAATAGTATGGGTAAATATTAAAGGTTACAGGGAAGATATTATTATATTAGCATTAGATGCTACAATATGGATATCATGTTGGCATGAAGTTCACAGGACAGCTAATATATTAGTATAAAATACTTTAGAATGGATATAACATCAGTATTAAAGGCTACAGTAGAGCTATCATATTTATTTTACATGGTGTATTAGGATATTATATTAGTATTAAATTCCACAGGGAATCTATTACATTAGTTTGTCATGCTATAGTATTGATACCACATTGATGTTAAATGTCACGTTCCTGCTACAATATTAGCTTTAGATTCTAGAATGAGGATATTACATTAGTATTAATTGACACAAGGAAGCTATTTTATCAATTTTATAATAGTTGGATATAGTGTAAGTACTTAAAGTCACAAGGTAGCATTTATATCACATTTTATAGTATTGATTTTATACTAGTATTAAAGTCCACAGGGCAGTTATTATATCAATTTTTGATGCAATAATATGGGTAAATATTAATATTAAAGGCCAAAGGATTAGGGTTAGCACCCATGGATTCAATGCCCAGTACCCTCCCCCAAAAAAGATTAAACTACTCTAAAGTAAAACCTTAGGACATGGTTATATTTTCTCAAACACCTACTTGTTTAATTATTCATACAGGGGCTGGGGATGTGGCTCAAGCGGTAGCACGCTCGACTGGCATGCGTGCAGCCCGGGTTCGATCCTCAGCACCACATACCAACAAAGATGTTGTGTCCACCGAGAACTAAAAAATAAATATTAAAAATTCTCTCTCTCTCTCTCTCCCCCCCCTCACTCTCTCTTTAAAAAAAAAATTATTCATACAGTTAATTACTAGTAACTGACACTCTTAGCTAGTTCTGTATTTTATTATGAACATTTATAACACAAAAATCAAATAGTTCAAACTAATATAAATTTCAAAGTATGTGAGCTGGGGTTGTAGCTCAGTGATACAGAACTCACCTAGCATGTGTGAGGTGCTAGGTTTAAGCCTCAGCACCACATAAAAAGAAATAAATGAAAATGAAGGCATTGTGTCCAACTACAACTAAAATTTTTTTTAAAAAATTCAAAGTATATGCCTCTTTTACATATTTCATGTTGAAATAATAACATATGTTAACTTATTATATTTTTATGTTGTCACTAGGTTCTAGGTTTTCCTTCGTAAAACGTGATCACTACAGAGGAAAAATATGACATTTTGGAGATTTTATTTTAACTCCTGGTTTAACTTTCCTGAAAGAATGACTTTATAAAAAAATGTTCTAATGGCAAACTGACTCACTGTGACTGAATCACTTATCCCAAAAAATCCTTGTCTCTATTTTATTTCTATGAATACATTTTAGCAGCAATATAATCAAATATTTGTCACTGGGACAAATAGTCAAAGAACATCCATTTAAAAAAAAAAAAAAAGAAAGAACATCCATTTCCTCCAAGACCTCTACAGGAAGTGGTGAGCCAAGAGAAGCAGAGGTGTCAGATCAGTCCAGGAGTGATATTAGATGCTGCTGTGTTGTAGGAAACTCTACCTTTTAGAAATCACAAGGAGCTATGGATGCCCAAACTCTTGCATGAGTCTAAATCTAGTTGAAATTCTAAGTAATTTTATTGTCACTAGCTCAGCTTGAAGCTAATGACAACTAAAGGATCTATGGGGCTGGGGATGTAGCTCAGTGTTAGAAAGATGTCCTAGCATGCTAGAAGCCCTAGGACCAACCCCCAGAACCACAAAAGGAAAAAAAAAAGAATTTGTGTCTTATTTGTGTAATCAAATAGAAAATGAATAATCATTCCTCTTAAGGAAACATGTTGGACCTAAAACACTTGAGACTCTCAGAATCAAAACACTCTCCTTATAGTGTATTGCATACCTAGACCATCATGAACAGTGGTGTCACATCATAAAGCATGTTCACATTAAGCATACCATCAAAACAACAAAAAAGGCTTTATTGACTGTTGATAAGAAAAATGAACATAATCTAGCTTAGGAAATTATTAACACAACATTAGGATATCATTCGGATAAAATGTAATCATGGCATTTCCCACATGTAATAACTCTAAATACTAATAAATACATAATTTCAAAAGAAAGTCAATTTTCTAAAATCAAAAGCAAACTGATACATTTTTAAATAATATTTTGAACAGAGGCAAAACAAAGAGTTCTCCCACAAGAATTCCTGACAACATAAAGTATCATGCTCATTAGAAGGCCCATCCCTTTGTATGCAAGGAATAAGAGAACTTTCTGATGAATATAGAACTTTAATAGGACATATGGACATGCTTTCTAAATTTTAAAGAAGAAAAAAATATCTTTTTTTAAAAAAAAGCTTATTTTTAGTAAATGTATCTGAATTGCAAAAAAGCAGCTACTGACTTGTCTCTTACATTTGGTAATGATTTGCATCTCAGGAGATTTCATCTATAGTGGTTTTAAATATGAAATATCAATAGTTAACATTAAAAATATCATCCCTCTTCTCTTTTAAAACTGATTTGAATTTTTCTTAGAATAATTTCATATGAATTTGGAAGAGGTATATGTATGTATGTGGGAATACATGACCTTTTTTAAAAAAATCTTTATTTTAGTTGTAGTTGGACACAATACCTTTGTTTTATTTACTTATTTTTATGTGGTGCTGAGGATCGAACCCAGGTCCTTGCACGTGCTAGGTGAGTGCTCTACTACTGAGCCACAACCCCAGCCCCAATACATGATCTTCTTAAAGCATACCTCTCATGCTTGAGTCCTGTCAAAGACATCTTCTGTGTGTGTGTGGTGCTGGGATGGACTCTATGGCCTCTCACATGCCAGGCAAGTGCTCTGCTACTGAGCTGCACATCCACTCTCCAAAGATACCTTAATAAGTGGAAATTAATTAAAATCATTTGATTATGAGCATTTCCAAACAATACAATTCTCTCAAACAAGCCAGTTCTCTCAATCAAAAACAAAGTAAGCTAAAAGTAATTTTTAAAATATTCCTTATAAAAAAAATAGAAGTCCACAGAATTAAAAATTCTATAAAGGGCTAGAATGTGGTGCAAAGGCAGAGCATTTGCCTGGCATGTGTCAGGTCCTGGGTTCAATCCTCAGCACCACATATAAATAAACAAAATAAATAAATAAAATAAAAAGATCCACTGACAACTAAAAAAATATATGTTAAAAATTCTGTAGAAAACTGAAAGAATATTAATCAAAAATTGAATTGGAAAAACCTACTGCACAGAACTGGAGACCTGGAGGCCATGGGGAATTACAATACAAACTAACTCTAAAATAAGAAAATGAATCAATTAGAAACCAAAACCTTGGACTGGTACTTAGAGTTCCCCCACTGGGTGGGATGCTGGGATCATCAGGGCTCAAGGCTGACTATCATCTGCCCTTTAACAAATTCTGATTTTATTTCAAATGTTCATAATCTATAGAGAAAATAAAAAGAGAGAAAGGTGACTTTTCTAAAGTTATTTTATGGTATATAAAATTCTGATACAGTCAAGATAATTCATCCAATGCAGGATGTCTGTGTTTATACAACGGACGTTATTTGTGCACCATTACAAATATACTGCCAATTAGCACAGCAGCCAGGGAGCTGCTCATCCTAGACTAGCAGGGACAAATTCTGGAGGAGGTGGAGGGAATGTCAGGAGGAGGAGGGGGCCTGGAAGATGGGTGGGGTCTGGAGAAGAGGCAGGGTCTTAAAGAGGAGGAGGATTGGGCTGGAGTTATGGCTCCCTGGTAGAAGGCTTGCCTAGCATGTGTGAGGCACTGGGTTCAAACCTTAGCACCACATGAAAATAAATAAACAAAATAAAGGCATTGTGTCCATGTGCAATTAAAAAAATTTAAAAGAGGAGGAGGGTGAGGTCTGGAGGAGGGGCAGGACAGGAAGAAGGGAAAGATCTGGAGGAGAAACAGAGTCTGAAGGAGAGGGATAATGAGCCACAAGGGGGCAGGGCCTGGCAGATGGGTGAGACCTGAGGGAGAGACAGGCCCTAGAACATGAGTAGGACATAGAGAAGCAGGGTAGGAAGGAGGGGGAAGGTGGTTCAGGAGGACAGGCAGGGCCAAAGAATATGGGTGGGGTCTGGAGATGAGGCAGGGTCTGGAGGGGGAGGCCTTAGCAAGAGAGTCCTGGAGGGGTGGCTTCTTGCTAATTAAACTCTCCACCAAAAGAAAAATGTGTGGCAGTGGTAGCTCAGTGGTAGAGTGCTTGACTAGCATGTGTGAGGCACTGGGTTTGATCCTCAGCACCACATAAAAATAAATAAAGTAAATGTATTGTGCCCTTCTACAACTAAAAATAAATTTTTTGAACAAAACTAAGCAAATATTAAAGAAAAAAGGTGGTTCATTATTCAAAATACAGGGGATATATTTTTAATAAATTCTGGCTTTGTTAGAAGTAATATATTTAAACCTAAGCGGCTCAGAAGGCTGAGGCAGAAGGATCTTGAGTTCAAAACCAGTGTCAACAAAAGCAAGGCACCAAGCAACTCAGTGAAACCCTGTCTCTATAATACAAAATAGGGCTGCTCCACACCAGGCATCTCCCTCAGGCTGCTCTGAGGAGAACTGAACCCTGGATGTCCGTAGAGACACGACCCACAAGGCTCCCCACACCAGGAGTCTTCCTCAGACAACTCTGAAGAGAAGGAAACCCCAGGCATCACTAGAGAGGTGACCCAAGAGAGTCCCCACACTGGCGTCTCCTCCAGACGGCTCTGAGGAGAAGGGAACCCCAGGCCTACTTAGAGTCATGACCTGTGAGGGTCCCCAACCCTGGCATCTCCCTCAGGAAACCCTGGAAACCCCAGAAACATGCCACATGAGGGTCCCCAAGACAGGCGTCCCCCTCAGGCTGCTCTGAGGACAAAGAAACTCCAGGCATTCCTAGAGCCATGACTCACGAAGTCTCTAAGCAAAGAGTCCGCTGAGGCTGCTCTGAGGAGAAGGGACCTCCAGGAGTCCCTGGAGGCATGGCCCACGAGGGTCCCCAACCTGGGTGTCTCTCTCAATCTGCTCTGAGAATGGAGCTCTGCCCCTCTCTGTGGAGTGACCCAACACTCCAGTGAACTGGGGTTCTCCTGAGCTGGTCCTGAGTGGGAAACCAGCTCTCCTCACTCTCAGGGAGGCAGCATTAAAGATGGCGGTGAGGCCCTGCCCCTTCTTGACCACGCCCCTTTGGCCACGTGCAGCGAGCTGCTCAAGGCTCAGAGGCGGGCCTCTCCCACCTACCTGGTGAATGTCAGTGCCTTCTTCCACCCTCAGCAGTTATTGAATAAAATCTGTTCCCACTTCTGTAACTAGGTCTGGCTATGGCACCATGAGTAGTGGAATCTCAGGAGAGGAGAAATGGAGTCCAGGAGACCCCCTCCCTGCACTACACCAGGCCAAGGGCTGCAGCAGTCTGAGCCAGGTGGGCAGAGGCACAGAGGGAGGCTTCCACAGGGAGTCTAGACCCTCACTCAGGCGCCCAAGGGCAGAGACCACTTCAAAGGCTTCTGGGACATGTAGTCTTTGAGACAGAGTGACTTAGCCAGGGTCTGCCCCATTTTAGAATCAGGAATTTTAAGAAAATCTGCTAATTCCCAGCCCAGGGTGACCACTGTAGGAGGGTAGAAGAACCTGAGCTCAGACCAAATTCCCAGTAGCCCCTGAGAGCATTCTAGGTCATTCAGTCTGTCCTGTGCTCTGCCCACACCATCTTTGCCCTTCAGGACCATGGAAGCTGTGTGCCATGTGCAGGCCCAGGCAACCTGGAGGACCCTGGCAGTGGACTCTGCTGTTCTACCCATGCAGCTCTCACCCCAGAAGCCAGAGGCTACAAGTAGCACATTTACCCTCATAACCCCAGGATTCTGGGTAGTGCAGTCTTGTATTCTACAATGCAGCCCAGCTGCAGAGGCCTCTGTGAGCTGCAGGCTACTCAGGAACCCCCAGTGATTCTGAACAGTGTAGTCTGGCATTCTGACCATTCAGCCCTCACTCCAGAAGCCTATGGGGGCTTCAAGTAGTACTTTAACCCTCATACACCAACCCAGGATTCTGGGCAGTGTAATCTAGTCCTCTACAATGCTGCCCCCCCTCCAGAGGTCTCTAGAAATTGCAGGCTACACAGTCACTCAGGCATCCCTAGGGATTCTGGACAGAGTAGTCTGGTGTTCTGCCCATGCAGCCATCACTACAGTGGATTCTGGGATCTGCAAGCCCCCAAGGATCATGGGTATTATAGCCTGGTGCTATGTTCAACTGTAAAGTGACTACTTAGAGCTCAGAGCCCCCAGGAATTCTGAGTATTGTAGTCAGTTCTACTCAGTCAGCCCTGACCACAGAGGTCTCTGAGAGCTGTGGGCCATTGATTATTCTGGGTTGTGCAGTCCATCCTACCTAAGTGGACTTCACCATCAAAACTCTGGGATCTGTGTAGCACAAGCCTCTCTAGACACCCCTGGGAGTTTGTGTAGTGCAATACAAAGCTTGCCCCGGCAGTGCTCAATAGGTAGGTGTCTGGGAGCTGCAGGCCTCCAGGGATTCTGGGTAGCATAGTCTTGCCCTCTGCATCCATAGCCCTCACTGTGGAAGCCTCTGAGAGTTCCAGGCCACATGGACACGGGGCACCTCCAAGAATTCTAGGTAGTGTAGTTTACCTCCCTACCCTGCATCCCTCACTATAGCAGATCCTGGGAACTGCAATTCCCCCTGAGGATTCTGCATAACGTAGTCTAGTGTTTTGCCTGCATTTCCCTACTGCAAGTGCCATGAGAACTGAAGGCCACATGCTTGCCTTGGTACTGATAGACCTCACTGTGGAAGCCTCCTGGAATTGCAGGCAGCACAGTCACAAGTGTATCCCCAGGAATTGTAGGTAGTGTAGTCTGACCTGCATAGTGCACAGCTCTCACTTGGGAGGCCTCTGGGAGTTGCAGGCTGCATACTCACCTGGGCAACACACCGCACCAAGGATTATGGATACTGTAGTTAAGCTCTCAGTCCAACAGTCCTCACAACAGAGGATCCTGAGAGCTGCTGACACCAAGATTTGTGGGTAATATCGTCCTGTGTTTTTCCTACTCACTGCAGAAAATTCTGAAACTAAAGTTCCCCCTTAAGATTGTGGGTAATGCAGTTCAGTGGTTTGCCCACTCACCACAGAGGATTCTTGGAGCTGCAGTCCCTGAGGGTTCTGGATAATGCAGTCTAGTGTTTGCCCTGCACATTCCCGCTGAGGATCACAGGAGCTGAAGACCCCATGCTTTCCCTGGGACCCTGGAGATTCTAGGAAGTGAGCTCTACCAACAAAACCATCACCACCAAATCCTCTGGGACTTACAGGGTTACAGGATATGTATGCATTCCCAGAGATTCTGACAATTGAAGTCTGGTATTCTGCCCTTAAAATTCTCACCCCCAGAGGCTCCTGGGCAGAGCAGGCACCCAAAAGTAATTGGCAGCATAATTTGATTTTTTGTCAATACAGCCCTCTCTGCAGAGGTCTCTGCAAGTTGCAGGTCCCCAAGAATTATGGGTAGCACAGTCTGTCATTTGACCCATGCTGCCTTCACTGCAGAAGGCTCTGGTAACTGCAATGAGGATTCTGCAGTTATCCAGGATTCTGGGTAGTGTGATCCATCATAATTTTTGCATCTCTCACCCTAGAGGCTCCTGAGAGCTTCTTACTGCATTTTCATGAGCCCTTACCCTCAGGCCCCAATGCGACTCCAGGCACTGGGCCCTCCCTGCACCATCTTGAGGGGGCATTTGTGTCCTCAGACACTCAAGCCACACAAAATACATTGACATACCATGATAATGAGCAGCAAAAGCCTCAGTAAGAAATACTGTTGTAAAATAAGTTCTGCTAAAATATTACCTGAGAAAGTAAAGAACATGGCAGAACCTCCTTCTCAGCACACCAGGCAGTACACAAGAAGCTTCTTCCTCATGTTTTCCTCACGTGGATCTCAGTCATCCTGATTCCACAGTGGAGTCTCCATGGGTAGGTGTCAGGGAGAAGGAAGCTCTAGTCCTCACCATAGACATATCCACCAGGCATCCCCAGGCCATGGTATCTTTCTAGGTGTGTTCCCAGGATAAAAAAAAAAAATTCTGGTCTACACCTTATATAAAGCCCCTAGGAGTCCCTAGATGTGGCATCTCTTATATGGGTCCGCAGGAGAAGGAAGTTTGATTAGGGCACAGAACACAGCCCCCAAAAGCAGTTGAACAGAGAAGGTTGTTCTGAGTGTCCCCACTGGCCACTCTGGGCAGTGCAGGATGCTGGGTGCTGGGTGTTCACTGTTCAGAGCTACACCCCCTTGTGCTAGGCACAGTGAAGCTCTGAAATTCATAGTTCTGCCATATCCATGAAAGTGGCACATACCCTCTGGTGGTCATTAGGACCCAGCACAGAATGTTTCAATTCAGTGGTGTATGGGTACCCCATAACATTCCTGAGAAATGGATGAAATTCAGTACTGTATCTAGATTACTCAAGGCCATGATTTTGGAAATTCAAACTAAAATGAAACCCAGTATCCTTGTTTTTTAAGAAATGGTGATTGAGGGCTGGGGATGCGGCTCAAGCTGTAGTGCGCTCGCCTGGCATGCGTGCGGCCAGGGTTTGATCCTCAGCACCACATACCAACAAAGATGTTGTGTCCGCCGAGAACTAAAAAAAAATAAATATTAAAAATTCTCTCTCTCTCTCCTAACTCTCTCCTCTCTCACTCTCTTTAAAAAAAAAAAAAAGAAAGAAATGGTGATTGAACAAATTATTCAAAACTTATTAAGTGAAATGAATGTAGACACAAACAGAAACTCCTACAAAAATTAACTCATAATAGTCCACAACTAAAATGTGATAAAACTAAAAAAAAAAAATCTGGAAAGAAATAAGAAAATCTATGTAATCTTAGATTTAGTAATGGTAGTGTATATTTGTTTTGGGGGGTTTGGAATGTAGGGCCTCACACATGCTGTACAAACTTTCTAATACTGAGCTACTTTGCCAGTCCTTGCTGATGAGTTTTAACTCACAATACCAAATACCAATTGACTGAAAAAAAATACCAATAACATGGACTTTATAAAGTTCAATTTTTTACGAAGTGCACTGTTGCATGCCAACAACCACAATTACTGAAAAGGTTGAGGCAAGAAGATTGCAAACTTGAGCCCAGCCTAGGAAATTTTTTAAAGGATGGGATTAGCTCAGTGGTAGAGCACTTGCCTAGTTTATGTGAGCCCTGTGGTACAATCCCCAGCACCACACACACACAACTCACATATACACACATGCATACACATACACACACACACACACACACACACACACTTTTTTCCTACTCTGTAAAAGATGGCACATAGTTATATAAAATGATGCTCAGCATCCCATATCATCAGGGAATCATAAATTAAAACAATAGTGAGGTAGTATGGCACAGCTATTAGAACTGCTGATCTCTAAGAAACAGCAGTGCACCAACAGCTGCAGGATGTGAGATACCAGCAGTCTCAGGCATTACTAGAAGAACATGTGGCATGGCCATTTTGGAAGATGATGTGCCAGTTCTTCCCAAAGCAAAAAAGTCCAATCTATAACTCAACAGTGTCCCTATAAATCACCTTCTTTTGAAAAAGTATGTCAAAACAAAACTAGCAGCTCTATGATGCTGATCAGATCACAAATAAGAATGTCCTCCCAGGGCTGGGGATGTGGCTCAAGTGGTAGCGTGCTCGCCTGGCATACATGCGGCCCGGGTTCAATCCTCAGCACCACATACAAAGATGTTGTGTCCGCTGAAAACTAAAAAATAAATATTAAAATTCAAAAAAAAAAAAAGAATGTCCTCTGATACCTGAATGCATAACCAACACAGAATATAAAGGAATGAACTACCACCCTACACAGAGAAATAGATAAATTCTACTTGGTACACTAAGTGAAATAAGCCAGGCTGAAGAGGCTACATGCTGTATGGTTTACCTTTTATGACATTCTAGAAAAGACAAAATTACAGAGGAAGAGTTGTACAGGATGAGGCCCAGGTGCCTCCCAGCACAGGAGTCTCCATCTACATGGAGTTGTGGTGCACCACCCTTCCTGTGGTTTTTCTCATGACCATCCTCCATCCTGAAGCTTCCCTAGAGCCTACCAAAAGTCCTTATTAAAGCACAAGCCCCTCCTAGGCCCCCAGGAGATTCTGCAGGATTTAGGAGCTCTGTGCAAATAACCAAGGTAAAAGAATCAATATTAGGACAAAAAAATGCTCCTAACACCTCTGTCACTCAGCAAATATAAAGATTTCAGGAGTGCTGCACCAGGAACTGGGTGCAGAGGCTGAATGTGTATTTCTTATTATGTCACAGCCCATAATCTGGAGCAATAATGAATTCATTGCTCATAATGGAACAATGAATTAATTATATGGCAGAAACTGGGAGCTAGATTTCCCACTGATGGGGTGAGAAGTTATGATAAACAAGGGATGAAGGCAGAGGGATCTATGTCATAATGGGTCAGAATCCATTGACTGCAGATCAGTATAAACTCACATTTTGCTTAATACATTCACAGATGGTTCCACATAAACATAGTTATAACTAGGGGGTATGAAAAGATTAGAATACACATAAACTTCTTTGCATTGTCAGTTGTGTGGATCAAGATGCAAGATGAAATATTTTTTATACACTGTTTAAAGACCTTTATTTTATTTGTTTAATTTTATGTGGTGCTGAGGATCGAACCCAGTGCCTCACACATGCCAGATGAGTACACTGCCACTGAGCCACAACCCCAGCCCCTGCCAGATGAAAGATTTTAATATCACTCTCCAATCAAAGGAGCCATGACTCTTTGAAGAAATGGCTGATACTAAGAGTAACACAGTAAATATATAAGTCAGGGTAATTTAAATATCAGAAAGAAAAAACTTTGGGACAAAACCAGAAAATATGTTAAAGGACAACAGGAGATAATGGAAAGATCTCCAATGGAAAGAATTCCCAATGGTTAAAGTAGGGATGAATTGAGCCACAAAGTAGTATTTAAAAAGGGGGGAAGAACAAAAAACAGTTTAATCAAACTATCCAGATGACTGATATATATATATAAATGACTGAATACACAAACAAATGAGGCTGAGTAGAAACCTCTTGTGCAGAAGAATTCCATATAATTGAGAGAGACACAGTCATCAAGGAGGTAGAGCTAACTCTCTGATCCCTAAGCGTGGGCTCTGCATTACAACTTCCTCCAGAAGAACAGACAATGTGGACATTCAAAAAAAGAGTAACTTCATAGTAAGAAACCTGAAAGTCCCTTCCTCAAGCAGGTGAGCACAATCAATACTACCATTTCACCTTGAGGGCAGGAGATGATAGAGCTGCTTTTCATCTCAGTGACCAGCTTCCCCCAGTCCAATAGCCCCAGGCTAAATATGAGAAACACAAGGAAACCTGAAAGGCACTGCCTCAGCCAGGTGGGCACAGTCAATACTAATATGACAATAAGGACAAGAGATGACAGAGCAGCTCTTCACCTCTGTTACCTGCCTCCCCCAGACCCACAGCCCCAGTTTAAATATGAAAAAAGGAAAATTCCAAAAAAAATTATAAAAATACCTGACAAGTCATCCTCAATGCTCTCAAGGTCATAGAAACTGTCACCCCAAGAGAAGTCTATGGAGACATGATGACTGGATGTCATGTTGGCTCCTAGATGGGATCCTAGAACAGGAAGACACAGAACTGAGAATCCAAAGGATATGTGACTTCAGTTAATGTTAACATACCATTATTTTTTCTTCATGACAAATGGTCTAAGATGCTAACACTTTAGAGACAGCTCACCTAAGTCATAACAAGGGAAGAAACCAGATTGAGGCTACCTGGGAAATCTCTACACTTTCTTTTCAATCTCTGTATAAAGATAAAACTAATCCTGGCATGGTGGCACATGCCTGTAATCTCAGCATCCTGGGAGGCTGAGGCAGGAGGATTTCGAATTCAAAGGCAGCCTCAGCAACTTAGTGAGGCCTTAAGTAACTCTGTGAGAACCTGCCTCTAAATAAACACTTACTTGTTTAATTATTCATACAGTTAATTACTGGTAACTGACACTCTTAGCTAGTTCTGTATTTTATTATGAACATTCATAACACAAAAATCAAATAGTTCAAATTAATATAAAATTCAAAGTATGTGCTTCTTTTACATATTTCATGTTGAAGTAATAACATAAGTAAACTCCTTATATTTTTACGCTGTCACTAGGTTCTAGGTTTGCCTTCTTAAAACTTGATCAATAGAGGAGAAAAAAAAATGACATTTTAGAGATTCTATTTCAACTCCTGGTTTAACTTTCCTGAAAGACTGACTTTATATAAAAAAAAAAGTCCTAATGCAAATTGACTCACTGTGTCTGAATCATTTATCCCAAAGAATCCTTGTCTCTATTTTATTTCTATGCATACCTTTTTAGCAGCAATATAATCAAATATTTGTGACTGGGACAAATAGTCAAAGAAATAGTCATCTCCTCCAAGAACTCTGCAGGAAGTGGTGAGCCAAGAGAAGCAGAGGTGTCTGCTTGGTCCAGAAATTATATTAGATGCTGCTGTGCTGTGAGAAAACACTCTACCTTTTAGAAATCACAAGGAGCTATGGATGCCCACACTCTTGTATGAGTCTAAATCTAGTTGAACTTCTAAGTAATTTTATTGTCACTAGCTCATCATGAAGCTAATGACAACTAAAGGATCTATGGGGCTGGGGATGTAGAAAGATTTCATAGCATGCAGGAAGCCCTAGGACCAACCCCCAGAACCACAAAAAAAAAAAAAGAATTTGTGTCTTCTTTTTATAATCAAATAGAAAATGAATAATCACTCCTCTTAAGGAAACATGTTGGACCTAAAACACTTGAGAGACTCTCAGAATCAAAATACTCTCCTTACAGTGAATTGCATAGCTAGATCACCATAAACAGTGGTGTCACATCATAAACCATATTCACATTAAGCATACCATCAAAAAACAACAAAAAGGCTTTATTGACTGTTGATAAGAAAAATGAACATAATCTAGCTTAGGAAATTATTAACACATTGGAAACATATGATACTGATATCAAAATACTCCAGGACAAGCCAGGCACTTTGACTCATGCCTGTCATCTTGGCTATTTGGGAGGGTAAAGCAGAAGGATCACAAATTTGAGGCTGACATTAGCAATTCAGCTAGACCCTGTCTCAAAATGAAATTGTAACAAAGACTGGGGACATATGTAGTTCAGGGCTTGCATAGCACAAGCAAGGACCTGGGTTTAATCCCCAGTGCCAAAAAAAAACAAAAAATTCTCCAGGTGAGACATCTGACAACTATGGCAGGTACAGAACAAGGCAGAAGCCATTATGTCAGCCTCCTCAAAATGATGAAAGTAAACCTGCACTTTGTTCAGCTCACAATACTAACATGTCTGATTTCTGCTTCTAATAATTCAAATGCAACCATTTAAATATGATCAAAAGTTCATGTACTTTTCTAATGAATCCAACAAATATGAGAGAGATACTAAACTGCATTCTGAAAGCCACCTTATAAGCACATAGGGGCACCAACATTAGGATAAAATGTAATCATGGCATTTCCTACATGAATAACCCTAAATACTAATAAATACATAATTTCAAAAGACAGACAAATTTCTGAAATCAAAAGCAAATTGATACATTTTAAATGATACTTTGAACAGAGGCAAAACACTTAAAGAGTTCTCCCACAAGAATTCCTGACAACATAAAGTATCATGCTCATTAGAAGGCCCATCCCTTTGTATGCAAGGAATAAGAGAACTTTCTGATGAATATAGAACTTTAATAGGACATATGAAAATGCTTTCTAAATTTGAAAAGAAAAAATATGTTTTTTAAAAGCTTATTTTGAGTAAATGTATCTGAATTACAAAAAAGCAGCTACTGACTTGTCTCTTACATTTTGTAATGATTTGCATCTCAGGAGATTTCATCTATAGTGGTTTTAAATATCATGAAATATCAATGGTTAACATTAAAAATATCATCATCCCTCTTCTCTTTTAAAACTGATTTGAAATTTTCTTAGAATAATTTCATATGAATTTGGAAGAGGCACTTTGGTATATGCGTATATGTGTAAATACATGATCTTTTTAAAAATTTTTTCTTTACTTTTAGTTGTAGTTCAACACAATACCTTTGTTTTATTTACTTATTTTTATGTGGTGCCAAGGATCAAACCCATGGCCTCGCACGTGCTAGTCGAGTACCCTACTGCTGAGTCACAACCCCAGCCCCAATACATGATCTTTTGAAACTATACCTCTCATGCTTGAGTCCTGTCAAAGACATCTTCTGAGTGTGTGGTGCTGGGACGCACTCCATGGCCTCTCACATGCCAGGCAAGTGCTCTGCCACTGAGCTGCACACCCAGTCTCAAACATGTCTTAATAAATGGAAATTAATTAAAATCATTTGATTATGAGCATTTCCAAACAAGACAATTCTCTCAAACAAAACAATTGTCTGAATCAAAAACAAAGTAAACTAAATTTTTAAAATATTCCTTATTGGTGTAATCAAATAGAAAATGAATAAAAAAATAGAAGTTCACAGAATTAAAAATCCTATACAGGACTAGAGTTGCGGCACAAAGGCAGAGCATTTGCCTGGAATGTGTTAGGCCCTGGGTTCAATCCTCAGCACCACATATAAATAAACAAAATAAATAAATAAAATAAAAAGATCCACTGACAACTAAAAAAATATTTTAAAAATTCTGTAGAAAATTGAAAGAATATTAATTAAAAATTGAATAGGAAAAACCTATTACACAGAACTGAAGGCCATGGGGAATTACATAGCAAAATAACTCTAAAGTAAGAAAAAATAATGAATCAATTAGCATACAAAAGCTTGGACTGATACTTAGAGTTCTCCCACTGGATGGGATCCTGGGATCATCAGGGCTCAAGGCTGGCTGTCATCTGCCCTTTCACAAATTCTGATTTTATTTCAAATGTTCATGATCTACAGAGAATAAAAGAGAGAGAAAGGTGAGTTTTCTAAATTTATTTTATGGTATGTCAAATTTTGATAATAGTCAAGATAATTCATCCAATGCAGGATGTCAGTGTTTATACAACAGATGTTATTTGTGCACCATTACGAATATATTGCCAATTAGCACAGCAGCCAGGGAGCTGCTCATCCTAGACTAACAGGGGCAGAGTCTGGAGGAGGGGGATGGAAGGTCAGGAGGGGGGGCTGGAAGATAAGTGGGGTCTGGAGAAGAGGCAGGGTCTTATAGAGGAGGGTTGGGCTGGGGTTATGGCTCAGTGGTAGAGCACTTGCCTAGCATGTGTGAGGCACTGGGTTCAAACCTAAGCACCACATACAAATAAATAAACAAAATAAAGGCATTGTGTCCATGTGCAACAAAAAAAAAATTTAAAAGAGGAGGGGTGAGGTCTGGAGGAGGGGCAGGACAGGAAGAAGGGAAAGATCTGGAGGAGAGACAGGGTCTGAAGGAGGGGGAGAATGAGTCACAAGGGGGCAGGGCTTCACAGAGGGGTGGGACCTGAGGAAGGGACAGGCCCTGGAACATGAGTAGGACCTAGAGGAGAGGCAGGGTAGGAAGGAGGGGGAAGGGTGGATCAGGAGGACAAGCAGGGCCATAGAATATAGGTGGGGTCTAGAGGAGAGGCAGGGTCTGGAGGGGAAGGCCTTAGCAAGAGGGTCCTGGAGGGGTGGCTTCTTGCTAATTAAACTCTCCACCAAAAGAAAAATGTGTGGCTGTGGTAGCTCAGTGGTAGAGCGCTTGCCTAGATGTGTGAGGCACTGGTTTTGAGACATCTCCCCCAGGCTACTCAGAGGAGAAGGGAAGCCCAGGCATCCAAAGAGACATAAACCAGAGGGTCCACACACCAGGCATCTCCCTCAGGCCACTCTGAGGAGAAGAAAACCCAGGGCCTACATAGAGTTGCGACCCACAAGGCTCCCCACATCTGGCATCTGCCTCAGGCCAATGTGAGGAGAAGGAAGCCCCAGGCATCCCTAAGACATGACTCACAAAAGTCCCTAAGCCAAGAGTCCTTGCTGAGGCTGCTCTGAGGAGAAGGGAGCTCAGTGAGCCCCTGGAGGCATGACCCACGAGAGTCCCCAACCTGGGTCTCTCTCAATCTGCTCTGAGAAGGGAGCTCTGTCCCTCCATGTGGAGTGACCCAACACTCCCAGGAATGGGGCTCTCCCGGGTTGGTCCTGAGGGGGAAGCAGTCTCCTCACTTTCAAAAAGGCGGCATTAAAGATGGCGGCGAGGCCCCACCCCTGATTGACTATGCCTCCTTTGGCCAAGCACAGCAACCCTGGCAACCGCCCCAGGCAGCTCTGAGGAGACTGGAACCCAGGGCTACTTAGAGACTTGACCCACGAGGCTCCCCAGGCCTGGCATATCCCTCAGGCTGCAGTAAGGATGAGGTTGTCCTGCAGTGTCCCTAGAATGTGACCCGCGAGGGTCCCCAAACCAGGCGTCTCCTTCAGGCTGCTCTGAGGAGAATGGAACCCCAGGCATCCCTAGAGACATGACTCACAAAAGTACCTAAGCCAAGAGTCCACTGAGACTGCTCTGAAGAGAAGGGAGTTCCGTGAGTCCCTGGAGGCATGACCCATGAGAGTCCCCAACCTGGGAACTCAATCCGCTCTGAGAAGGGAGCTCTGGCCCTCTCTGTGGAGTGACCCAACACTCCAAGGACTGGGGCTCTCCTGGATTGGTCCTGAGGGGGAAGCCAGCCCCTCACTCTCAAGGAGGCGGCCTTAAAGATGGCACTGAGGCCCCGCCCCTGGTTGGCCCCGCCCCCTTCCGCTGCACACAGCAACCCTGGTGTCTGCCCCAGGCTGCTCTGAGGAGAAGGGAACCCCCAGCCTAATTAGAGACATGACCCACGAGGCTCCCCAGGCTTGGTATCTCCCTCAGGCTGCTGTAAGGATGAGGGAGCCCCCCAGTGTCCCTAGAATGTGACCCCAAATGGTCCCCACACCAGGCACCTACCTCAGGCTGCTCTGAGGAGAACAGAACCCCAGCATCCCTAGAGAAATGACCCAAGAGGGTGCCCGCACCAGGCGTCTCCCTCAGGCCACTCTGAGTTAAAGGGAACCCCAGGCACCCCTAGAGACATGGCCCACGAGGGTCCCCACACCAAGTGTCTCTCTCAGGCTGCTGAGGAGAAGGGAACCCCAGGCATCCCTAGAGACACCACTCACAAAAGTCCCTAAGCCAAGAATCAACACTGAGGCTGCTCTGAGAAGAAGGGAGCTCTGTGAGCCCCTGAAGGCATGACCCACGAGAGTCCGCAACTTGGATGTCTCTCTCAATCTTCTCTGAGAAGGGAGCTCTGCCACTACCTGTGGAGTGACCCAACACTCCGAGGACTGGGGCTCTCCTAGGTTGGTCCTGAGGGGGAAGCCAGCTCCTCACTCTCAAGGAGGCAGCATTAAAGATGGCGGCAAGGCCCTGCCCCTTATTGACCACGCCCCTTTGGCCATGCGCTGTGCAGGAGCTCCTCCCAGCTCAGAGGCTTCCACCCTCAGCAGTTAATTAATAAAATATGTTCCCACTGTTCTAACTAGGTCTGGCTGTGGCACCTGAGGAGTGGAATCTCAGAAGAGGAGAAATGGAGTCCAGGAGACCCCCCTCCCTGCACTCCACCAGGCCATGTGCTGCAGCAGCCTGAGACAGGCAGGCAGAGGCACAGAGGGAGGCAGCTACAGGGAGTCTAGACCCTCAGCCCAAGGACAGAGGCCAGAAACAGACCCCTCAGAGGCTTCTGGGATGTGTAGTCTTTGAGACAGAGTGACTTAGCCAGGGACTGCTCCATTTTAGATTCAGGGGTTCTAAGAAAATCTGTTAATTCCCAGTCCAGGGTGACCACTGTAGGAGGGTAGAAGAACCTGAGCTCAGACCAAATTTCCAGTAGCCTCTGAGAGCATTCTAGATCATTCAGTCTGTCCTGCCTGTCCAGCTCTCACCATGGATGCCTCTGGGAGCTGCAGGCTACACAGATTCAGGGTTCTCAGGATTTCTGGACAGTGTAGTCTGGTGCTCTGCTCACAAAGTCTTTGCCCTTCAGGACCATGGAAGCAGTGTGCCATGTGCTGGCCCAGACACCCTGGAGAACCCTGGCAGTGGACTCTGGTGTTCTACCCATGCAGCCCTCACCCCAGAAACTTAGGGGTTGCAAGTAGCACATTCACCCTCATACCACCAGGATTCTGGGTAGTGCAGTCTTGTATTCCACATTGCAGCCCAGCTGCAGAGGTCTCTGTGAGCTGCAGGCTACTCAGGCACCCCTAGTGATTCTGAACAGTGTAGCCTAGAATTCTGCCCACTCAGCCCTCACTCCAGAAGTCTATGGGGGCTTCAAGTAGCACATTCAACCTCATACCCCCACCCAGGATTCTGGGTGCTGTAATCCAGTCTTCTACAATGCAAGCCCCCACTGCAGAGATCTCCAGAAATTGCAGGCTACACAGTGACTCAGGCATCCCTAGGGATTCTAGACAGTGTATTCTGGTGTTCTGCCCATGCAGCATCACTACAGTGGATTCTGGGAGCTGCAAGCCCCCAAGGATCATGGGTATTATAGCCTGGTGCTATGTTCAACTGTACAGTGACTACTTAGAATCAGAGCCTCCAGGAATTCTGAGTATTATAGTCAGTTCTACTCAGTCAGCTCTGACTGCAGAGGTCACTGAGAGCTGTGGGCCATTGATTATTCTGGGTGGTGCAATCCATCCTACCTAAGTGGACTTCACCCCCATCATGGCTCTGGGACCTGTGTAGCATAAGCCTACCTAGATACCCCTGAGGAGTCTGTGTAGTGCAATACAAAGTTTGCCCCGGCAGTATTCAAAAGGAAGGTGTCTGGGAGTTGCAGGCCCCCAGGGATTCTGGGTAGTATAGTCTTGCCCTCTACCTCCATAGCCCTCACTGTGGAAGCCTCTGAGAGTTCTAGGCCACATGGACATGGGGCACCTCCAAGAATTCTAGGTAGTATAATTCAGCTCCCTACCCTGATGCCCTCACTATTGCAGATCCTGGGAACTGCAATTCCCACTGAGGATTCTGGATAAGGTAGTCCAGTGTTTTGCCTACATGCCCCTCCTGCAAGGGCGATGAGAACTGAAGGCCACATGCTTGCCTTGGTACTGAAGATCTCACTGTGGAAGCCTCTTGGAATTGCAGGCAGCACACTCACCACTATGTCCCCAGGAATTGTAGGTAGTGTAGTCTGACCTGCATAATGCACAGCTCTCACTTGGGAGGCCTCTGGGAGTTGCAGGCTGCATACTCACCTGGGCAACACACCCCACCAAGGATTATGGATACTGTAGTTAAGCTCTCAGTCCAAGAGTCCTCAAAACAGAGAATCCTGAGAGCTACTGGCACCGAGATTTGTGGGTAATTTAGTCCTTTATTTTTCCTACTCACTGCAGAAAATTCTGAAACTCAAATTCCCTCTTAGGACTGTGGGTAATGCAGTTCAGTGGTTTGCCCACTCACCACAGAGGATTCTGAAAGCTGCAGTCCCTGAGGGTTCTGGATAATGCAGTCTAGGGTTTGCCTGCACAGTCCTGCTGAGGATCACAGGAGCTGAAGACCCCATGCTTTCCCTGGGACCTGTCACAATAGGCTCTAGCTCCCTGATGTTTGCACAGAGCTCAGCAGCACTGCATATATCATACTATAGAAACCCAGACAGAAATCCTGGTACTGCAGATAGAGTCAAGTAACCCTGGAAGTTCTTCCATTATAGAAAGAACGGACACTGAATTTCAGAGGGGCCCAGAAGCACTGTCACTATAGAAACCTAGTTTCCTGGATCACCACATGGAACCCAGCAAACTTGGGTGTTGTGATCATATATCCTCAATACAATATACTGCTAAAACAATTTTCTGAAAATCATAATCCATGGAAATAGGTTTCTTATTTTCAATTTTAAAGTTACTTTTATAGTTACTCAAAATTTTAACAAGAAACAAATGAAAAGAAAAAAAAAAACAAGAAAAAGAAGATTGGGTGCCTAGCTTCCCTGAGTGTCAGGCACACTGTCCCAGTGCCTGGAGATGCAGGTCCCTAGGCTAATCTCAGAAATGTGCACAAGGGGCTGCGGAAGTGGCTCAAGCGGTAGCGAGCTCGCCTGGCATGCGTGCAGCCCGGGTATATGGTACTTTAAAATTAAAAAAAAAAAAGAAATGTGCACAAGGACGTGACTTCTGTCCTTCCTCAATAAAGTACCAGGATAAGTCCCATCAAGGACAACTCTGGCTTTCTGTCCTTCCTCAATAAAGTACCAGGAGTTTAAGTCCCATCAAGGACAACTCTGGTGCTCTCAGCCACCAAGAGTCCCTCCAGCTAATTACAGCCCTGACCTCTAAGATGCAGGCTCTGGAGCAGCGCAGACCCCTCTGCGTTAAGGATGCGACCGTTGCCCGCGCGGTCAGAGGGAGCTGTCGCTCTCCACCTGACCTTCACCTTAGGACCTTGGCGCCTAGTCAGAGTTCCAAAGGCGGCTGTGAACAGTGCGTTCCAGGGCGCCCCTCTCCCCTGCACCGCTATATCGCTATATCCGCAGCGCCATATAGCAGAGGCAGGAGCCTCCGCCCCCGGGGCCCTGCAGTCCCCCAGCACGCCCCCCATCCCGCCTGCCGCGCCCGCCCTCTAGCTCTCCGAGGCCACCCCAAGTCGGGAGCCTGCGCTCACCTGGGCGGAGGCAATCACAGCGGACAGCAGACCCACAGTAGCGTCCAGGTGAGCTAATGGTGTGCAGGGGAGGACCAGCGGAAGAGAGAAGGAAGCGCGCCCGCACTGGGCTGCCTGCCATTGCGCTTGGGCTCCGTCTAGCCCCCTGAGCCTCAAGGGCGGGGTCTCTTTCCAGGTCGATCTGCGCAGTCGCACAGCTGGAGCTGGGGTTCCCGCGTGAGCGACCCCAGGCCCCTGTTGCTCACTCAAGTGGACTCCCAGGAAAGCTAAAGCCAAGGCTGCCCGGTGTCCTTGCAGCGGGAGGTTCCATAGAAAGGAATCGACTTGAGTGAGTCGGTAGACCATGGAGTCGGCTCCTTTGGGTGGTGCTGCTTGCTGCAGACGGTGCCCTCCTGTGAGCCCAAGCAGAGACACACTAGAAACCACTCACTGAGCTTAAGCAAAGTCCAACCCATTGACTGTTGAGCATGAGTTAAGGCTCCAGTGTAACAGTATGGCATCTCAGTGTCACAGGAACTTAATAACCTGTGTTTGCCAAGTACAAGTCCTCCCTAGTAACTTATTACCATGTTGTATTTTATAGAAGTTGACTGTGCTACTATTCTCGTTGTTAAAATAGAGAAATGAGTTTTAAAATTATTTAGAAGTGAGACAATTATGGAGGTCTGTGTTCTGTGTTAGTAATGATATGATACTTGGTTTCACATATCATCCCCTAAAGGCCTCCAGAGCAGCCTCCTGTTTTGTTTGGTAATTTTAGCAGGCCCCCTGTCTTGCAGAGTAATGCGAGTGTGGTGAATTTTCTAACACTCATCCTTGAACCTCTCCATGCCAGAGAGCACTTACCTGGTCCTATAGCCCTGTGCAGTCACAGCCACACCTTCCACCTGAACATCTTTAGCAACCTCTTCAGCTTCAACAGCTCAACCCTGAACTATTACTTTCTTAATTCCTCATTATGACAAATTTTTTACTCTCACCCTCCATGTGAAAATTATGTTTTTTTTTCTTTTTTGCCACAAAATGTTACCAGCATTCTACTAAAGTAACTTGAAAATTTAAATCATATCTTTCTCCATTTAAAAACATGTGATGAAGGGCTGGGGTTGTGGCTCAATGGTAGAGTGCTTGCCTAGCATGCATGAGGCACTGGATTCGATCCTCAGCACCACCTAAAAATAAAGTAAAGATGTTGTGTCCACCTAAAACTGAAAAAAAAAATAATAATAAAATGTAAAAAATAAATAAATAAATAAAAACATGTGGTGAATGTAGGGCATACATATAATCCCAGCTACTTGGGAAGCTGAGGCAGGAGGAGTCCTGCACTTGCTTTGCATGCATAAAGAACTGAGTTTGAATCTCAGCAGCACACACAAAAAAAGTAAATAAATAAAGATATTGTGTCCATCTGCAACTAAAAAATGAAAATAAAAAACAACATAGTGACACCTTTTCCAATTCATAAAGCCTCTATTGATGTCAGTATAACTTACAGACATTTGGTGACTCAGTTGCCACCATAGGTGGTGAAGCCAGATTTCAAGATAGGTAGTCAGTGTACTTAGGTAAATCGGGTCTAATATTGAGTAAAATCCAAAATGGAGGCCATGTTGGGAATGAAGTCCGGGAAAAGCGGAACAACTCATGGAATGTTAATGTCCCCAAGGCCCAGAGCCCATCCCAAAGAAGTGTTAATGAAACAGCTACCAGCAAACTTGAAGATGCTGACTCAAAAGTCCTTTCTTACTCCTTTGGCCCACTTGTGCCCCACCCTTGACAGAACAAAGGACAGGAATGTGACAGGAATGCAGGAAAGCTAAAGAAGAACTTAGCTATAAATAGGGGGGACAACCGCCCCTCCACTATTCCATCTCTTGGGTTCTCTTCTTCCTCTGGGAGAAGTCTTTTCTGCTGTCCTTTAATAAAGCCTCTACTTTCCACTCTGATCTTGCCTAGGCGTGCTCCTCTGGTGTTATACTTCAACATTGGGGAAGCAAGGACTCTTCACTGGTAAACAGTGGTAACAGTGGGAGATCAATATGAGAACAATAGTTCCAAGGTCATCATCTACTCATACACCTTGTATCTCAGACAAACTCAAAACATAACCATCAAAAGTATAATCCAGAAGCCCCTATGGAACAAGAGGCTCTTTCAGAGGGTCCATAAAATGAAAACTTTTCATGGTATAATACATTATTTGCCTTTTTATTATCATCATTTCATATTTGTATAGCAGAATTTGGCCAGAGACTACCAGACTTACATTAACCCAAGAAACTGAATGCAGAAGCAAATTTCAAGAATCTGGCATTTAATCAGGCTAGACTTTAAAATATTTGCAAAAGAGTAAAACAATACTGCTCTTCTCACTTTTTTGATTATTATTTATAACAATTTTATATTTACTTGTAATGCATTTATTACTGTGTGGGTATGTGTATATGTGTGTGTGTGTTTGAGGTACTGAGGTGTGAGCCCAGGGATGTGGGCCACTGAGCTACATCCCCAGGCTTTTGTTTTATTTTGAAACAGGGTCTGGATAAGTGTCCCAGGCTGTCCTCAAACTTTTGATCCACTTGCCTCAACTTCCCAAGTCCCTAAGATTTATGAGTGTGTGCCAATGTGCAATTAATAAATTACTAATTGTGGTAAGCAAAATAATGTTCTTTCAAAGATATATACAGGTTTCATCTGTGGAACCTTTCAATATGTTATCTTAAGTGACAAAAGGGATTTTGTAGATATGATTAAGAATCTTTTGCTGGGCTTGTTGGTGCACATCTGTAATCCCAGGGAGCTGAGGTTGATCTTGGGAGCTAGACATCAAGAGATTGCTGTCTGACATACCTTCATTTTAGCCCTGTGAAACTCATCTTAGACTTCTTACTACAGGAGCCTAGATAATAATTTTTTGTCATTTAAGTCACTATCTGTGGCAACTTCCTTGAGCAGTCATAGGGAATTGACACAGTAACTCAAACTTTACTCAATTTTAATTTCCAAAACAATAAAAACCATTTGATGTCATCTTATGATAAAAGTTCTTCATGATGAACAATGTTTTCCAAAAATGGGATTGTGCTCTGTTGCCCAGTATTTGTCTCAAATTCAAGACCTCTCAAGTGATCCTCCTGCCTCAGCCTCTGAGACAAAAAATTTAAGAACCACTCCTCTAAATAAATACTGTGTCTTTATGACTTGCTACCTCTCTTTTCACCTTGGTTCTTGCTGCTCTGAGTGCCTAGAATGTCCTTGCCTTAATTAAAATCCTCACCATTGTTTAAGGTCCATCTTACTGTGTACCTCATCATCACTCCAGCCAGAAGGCTCCCCCAATCCTGTTTTCTGACATTCCATGAGGAGGTAACCATCTCTGCAAATCCTGCTCTCCACAATTCAAGGTCCCTGGCTCTCTACATAGACCCCAGCTATACTGCCATGATAAAATCCCAGGTTCTAGATGCTCCACAAAAGAGCCAAGATTCCCAGTGAGTACTGCTGTCATAGACTCTAATTTACTAGCTCATCATGTAAAGCCCAGCATCACTGTGAGTCCTACCATCAAGAGAACCCCAGTTCCACTTTTTCTAAACATAGAGTTCAGAGGAACTGAGTGCCCTGCTGACACTGCTGAAGCCAGATTTAAAGATAGGTAGTTAGGTAAATTGGGTCTAATATAGAGTAAGAAAAAAAAATGGAGACCGTAATTGAGAATGCAGTTCAGGAAACCACAGCAACACTTGGGTAAATTGAAATGTTAATGTCCCCAATACTGGAACCCATTCTAAGAAACTGTTAATGAAACAGCTCCCAAAAACAGGGAGGTGCTAATCAAACCACCCCAGGCCATTCCTGCCCAGATTACTCCTCCAGTCATCTGGCTCCCACCTTTTGGCCTTCCCACCTACATTCTATCATGGCAGGATAAAGGGAAACAAAGGACAGAAATGGGGATGGAATAAAAGAAGACCTTACCTATAAAAAAGGGAAGACCTCTCTCCTCCACGGATTCCACCTTTTGGTTTCTCTTCTTCCTCCAGGAGGAAGTGTTTTCTGCTATCCTTTAATAAAGCCTTCCACTTTCCACTCTACACTCGCCTCGGCATGCTTCTCTGGTGTTATACTTCAATGATCAGGGAAGTAAATAGCAGTAACACCGCCGGTTATCAGTGAGAGTCCTGCTTCCCCACATGTTGAAGTTTGAACATTAAAGAAGCACACTGAGGCAAGCATGGGAACCAGAGTTTATTTTAAAAGGGGTAACATAGACTCCTCCAGCAAGGGAGAAGGAGGCCACAGCTGATATCCTGGTATCCCAAGAAGCCAGGTGTTCTTGTTGGGTGCAGAGCAGGCTGAACTGTGTTGTCTGCAGGGCAGGCTGAACAGATGTTGGCTGCAAGATAGCCCACACACTCAAACCCCCCTCTATATGGTCCTTTATCACCTGTTTATGTCAAGTCCCGCTCAAGGCTGAGCACTCAACCCCCCTTGGGCCAACAAGGCAGCTTGAAGACCCAGAGGCCCCATTAGATTTGGGCTATAAAAACTCCCTCCTGCCAGGCCCCTCTCTCTCTTGCTCTTTCTCTCTTTCTCTCTCTCTCTCTCTCTCTCTCTCTCTCTCTCTCTCTCTCTCTCTCTCTCTCGCTCTCTTTATCTTTCTTGCGCGCGCTCTCTGTCTCTCTCTTGCTCTTGCTCTCTCCCTGTTCATCTCTTTTCTCTCTCTCTCTCTCTCTCTCTCTCTCTCTCTCTCTCTCTCTTTCCTTCCTTCTTTTCTCTTTGTTGCACTGCTGCAATAAAGATCTTTTGGTCACTCCGAGTGTTGTTGTCACTTTCCTTTCAGTTCTGTCTTTTTTTGTATGTCCTAGGATTCCTTAGTTCTCCTGCCTTTTCCCCCTTATCTTTCTCCTTCCTGCCTAGTGACTAGGCCCAGGAATGCCCAGTGGGAGGGCCAAAAGAGGGGAAATTGGTGTACTGAAGGGGGAAGGGCAGGGCACAGTAGCCAAGGACACATTAACAACCTTATATCTCCCTATAGGGAGGGGAAATTCCTGGGACAGGTTACTTTGGAGCAGGGGCAGGTTCTTGATAAGATCCCTCAGGGGAAAATATCCAACTGCCCATATTCACTCAAATTGGCCTCCTAGATCTGATCTGACTCAATTTACCTATCTACACTGACTGCCTGTCCAATTCTGGCTTCACTGCTGCCAGAGAAACCCACTTACCTGTCTCTCTTGTAGACTCCAGGAGACCGGGAATTCTTCCACAAATAGAACCTCAGCTTCAATGCTTTCCACATAAATATTAGCAGGACAGATAGTCCTACCATCCTAGAATTGCAGTTTCCTGTAGGGTTTTTGTTGTTGCTGTTGTTGTTGTTTTGGTGATGTGGGTTGAACTCAGGGGCACTTGAACACTGAGCCACATCCCCAGCCCCTTTTTTGTATTTTATTTAGAGACAGAGTCTCAGAGTTGCCTAGTGCCTCACTGTTGCTGAGGCTGGTTTTGAACTCATGATCCTTCTGCCTCCTGAGCCACTGGGATTACAGATGTGCTCCACTACATCTAGATTTTGAAGAAAAACCCACCCAGAAGCACTGTATATACTGTCATTATAAAAGTCACTTTTGTCTCTCTGCATGGAACCCAGCATCCCTGCCATCACAGAACCCAATTTCCCTGGCTCTCCACATAGACCTCAGCAGGCCTAAGAGTTCTGCCATCATATAACCCAAAGCCCGTGCCTCTTAAAGCCTGGGGAGTCTTGTCATGATAAAAACCCAGTTCCTTGGCTCTACAGATAGAGACAAACATCACTACAAATCCTGTCATCATGGAATACCAGTTTCCTGGCTCTCCAGGTGAATTCTCAGAGGCCTACAAGTATTGCAGTGAATAAAATCTGAGTCTAGAAACCAAAATTCTATACTCTCAATGTAGACTTCAACAGACCTATGTATCTTGTCATTATGTAAGGGTCCGGCGAACGTCGGAGGAAGAGACCACCAAGAGACCGACTCATGCAACAGCAAAAGGGGTTTATTGCAGATCCAGCATGCTGGGGCTCCATGCTCACTCAAGAAGGGAGAGCAGCCCAGAGCCCCAAGCAGGGGTTGAGCAGTGCTTAAGTACACTTTTTTAGGGAGGGCAGGGACTTTACACACATCACAGTCTCCTTTAACAAATCACCACACACCGCGGGAAAATCAAACAACAACTCTCAAACATGATTAGTATATTCATTGGCGGGAATAGGTCGGGCGGGAGTGATATGTCAGTCCTAAGGAGGGGATACATTCAAACTGATTGGTTTGGGCCCTGAATGCCTACGTGCCAAACTGCACTGGGTCCAGTTTGTTAAACAACTAAGTGGGCAGTACTGGGCATTGTCTTAACTGCCTCAGGAATTTCAGGTTCTGTGTGCAGTTCAGAAACTTTACAATACCTAGTCCTTTACATTTTAACTCAGGCTTTGCAGCTTAGAAACTTTACCCTTTCAATTATAAGCATCATTTTACACCTCTCCATGTACAGCTTAGCAGTCATTCATGCCCTGACATCATAAAAACAAAGGTCTCTCCTTCTTTATATAGATTCCAGAAGCCCTGTGATTCCTGCCAACATGTAATCCAAGACTTTAGCTCTGCATACAGATACCCAAAGCCTTGCCATCCTGTCATTATAGAAACCAGTTTTCTTCTCCCCATCTCTCATTGTAGAGTCCAGCAGATTCACTGGCCTGTGTGTGCTGCCACCATAGAACCCAAGTTCACCAGCTCTCCACACAGGATATAGCAGTGCTGGGAGACACAAAATTATTGAAATCCCATGATCTGACTCTCCACATAAAGCCTAGCAGCCCTTTGAGACCCACCTTCATAGAACTTCAGTCCCCTGCCATCATAGAACCAAGTTCCCCTCTGTCTACATAGAGCTCAGTTGAATTGTGAATTCTGTTATAAAATCTCAGTTCTCTGGATGTCCACATAGAAGTGTCCAGTAACATTACAAATCCTGCAAGCAATGGAATCCCACTGTACTTTTACTCCACATAAAACCCAGAAGCTCCAGGTTTGCTGTAACCACAGAAACATAGTTTCCTGTCTCTGCACATAGAGCCCATAAGCTTTGGGAGTCACTCCAACAATACAACCCTTTTTCCTTTCTTTTTTTTACCAAGAGCCCAAAAGTACTGAGAGTCCTGGCATCATATAACCCCAGTTCCTTGTGACTTCCATGCAAATTCCACCAGACTTGAATTTCCTGGAAACATTTTAAAAAATAGTGCACTTGCTATATCCATGGAGAACAGCAGTCCTAAGACTCATTCAATCATAGAAACCATATACAGACCTGCAGAACTGTGAGTTCTGACACGATAGAACCCCATTTCTCTGTCTCCAAGTAAAGCCAACAAAACATGGGAGGCCAATTTATCAAACCTCTGTTCCGTTGCTTTCCACATATCTCATAGCAGCTCTGGTGTTTATACTATCATAGAAAACAGTTTCTTGAGCTGGGTATGTGGCTCAAGTGGTAGCGTGCTCGCCTAGCATGCGTGCGGCCCAGGTTTCCTCAGCACCACACATAAACAAGGATGTTGTGTCCACTGAAAACTAAAAAATAAATATTAAAATTCTCTCTCTCTTAAAAAAGAAGAAAACAGTTTCTTTTCTCTACATCAAGCTCAGTTGTCCTGCTGTCATAGAACACCAATTTTTCATCTCTCATTGTAGAGTCCAGGAGCCCTGTGCATCGTGTCATAAACAGAAAACCTGTTTTGTTGTTGTTTTGGTTTTTCATGTACAGCTCAGACAGGATGGGATTTCTACCATCGATTTAATTTCATCCCTTTGTTCTCTGCATGTACCACAGTAGCACTTTGAGTCCTGTCAACATAAAATCAAGATCTCTCAAGTTTCACCAAGAGACCAAAAAAAAAAATGTGAATCATGCCATAATATAACCTCATTTCCCTAGGATACATAAATCTCAACAACTTTGTGAGTTTCACCATTATTTCCCTAGGATACATAAATCTCAACAACTTTGTGAGTTTCACCATTATAGTGTCAAATCTCAAGTTATGTCATGATAGAACCTCAAATCCCTGGAACTCCACAAAGAGTCCTGCAGCATGGAGATTCCTATCATCAGTACTCCAGTTCCTTGACTCCCCAAATATGATCATGAAGGCTTAGAATCCCTGCTATTTTTATTTCTCCTGTTCTCTGGCTATCCCTGAAAAACCTAACAGTTGTATAAGTTTTTTCATCATAGAATTTGTCATTTTTTACTCTCCACAGAGATTCAAGTAGCTTGGGGTGTCCTGTCATCAAAGAAACCCAGTTCTATGACTCCACATTTTTTAAGGCAGCTTTGGGTATTAGGAAATCATAGATTGCAATTGACCAGGCCTCCATGGAGAGCCATGCAGTCCTTGGAGTCAGCCTTAATTTAAACCCTGTTGCCTGGATTTCAAAATAAAGTCCAGCAGCCTTCAAACACCTATCATCATAAAACCCTATTTCCCTGACTCTCAAAGTAGAATCTGGCAGTCTTGCATGACTTGCCATCCTATAATGCCAGTTACCTGTCTCTATACGTAGACCCAGCAACAATAATCACATTGTCAACAAAAGAAACTCAGATTCCTGACTGGCCACCACAGAGTTTAGAAGCACTGGGGTACCTACCATCACAGAAACCCATTTTTCTGTCTTCACATACAGTTGAGCACCTCTGTGTGTTATGACATGAGAGAAACCCAGTTCCCTAGCTTTGGACACACAGTAAATCAGTCATTTGACTCCTACCACAATTGAACCCTATTTCACTTGCTTTTCACATGGAGACCAGCATAGCTTTTATAACTGCTATCATAAGACACTACTTATCTGGATTTCCAAGTAAAGTGCAGAAGACCTGGGGATCCTTAGAAAATACAACACCACTTTTCTGAATCTCTTTGTAGATACAGCAGCTTTGCTTTCCTCCCATCATAGAAACTGGTTCCTTTTTCTACACATAAAGGTCAGCAGATATATGAATCCTGCCATAATGGAAAGCTCTGATATGGCTCCCATAGACCCTAACATTGATATGGTAGGTTTTTCATATAAATCCCAAGAACCATAGGTAGATCTCAACAGTTCTGGGAATTCTAACATATTAGAAACAGTTAACTATGTTCTACATTTTGCTCACCAGGCTTGTGTATCCTACCATCATATAAGATAAGTTATATGGTTTTTCACAGAGTTCAGGAGCCAGTGAAACTGCCTATAATAGACACCCTATTCTGTGGTTATGCACATATAGCCAGTAACTCTGAGAGTGGTACCATCAATAGAGCCTAAATTCCCCAGGTTACCATGTAGAGTACAGTACTGCTGTGAGTTTTGGTATCATAGAAATCAGTTCACTGACTCTAACTCTAATCCTAACCCCTGACCCTAACCCTAACCATAATCCTAACAATCTTACCTTAAACCTAACCCTGCAGTTAGCATTAAAATTGTTGAGCTACATTACCTATAATTCTTAGGGTAGTAGTTCTTGGATTCTATGTAGCTAGGTGGCAGTTTTGAAAATTGTATTGTCCCCAGTCTTGTGGTCCTTGAAGCTTTCAGGTGTTCCTGAAATGAGTGGTGAAATTGCTAGACTACATTACCCACCATTCCACATGGACATGTTTCCCAGAATCTCTGCAGTGTTCAATCAAAGTGTGAGACTACCTTACCCATAATCTTTAGGTAGGAATTTCCCCAGATCCTCTACATTGAGAAGGTAAATCCAAGGAATACATTGCCCACAATTTTAAGGGTTAAGACCCTTCAAGTGTCCATCAGTGAGCAGTCAAATTGGACTAATTTGACTGCTCACTGATGGCCAGTTTTTTAATGCACAAGTTTCCTAGTAATCCATACAGTCATCTGGCAAATCACAAGACAACATTCACTACAATACTTACTGAGGTAGTTCCCAGGATCCTCCACAGTAAGAGGACAATTCCAAGGACTACAAAACCCACAATGCTATAACAGAGTATGCTCCTAAATTTTCCTGCTATGTGATAAATTGCAAATATTCATTACCCACAATCCTACATGGACAAACTTTCCAGAATTCTCTGAGGTAAGTAGGCAAATTTGGGGATTATATTACCCACAGTTCTTAGGGAGGAAGTTTCCATAATCCTCTACAGCAAGAGGGAAATTCCAATGACTATTGCTGACAATTGTAAGGGGCAGAAACTGCCATGGTTGCCCATCAGTGACCAGTCAAATTGAATTACTGTGCCCATGATCCTTTGTGAATAAGTTTTTAAGGAATCAATGCAGTTTGCAGTCAAAACTTGGGGCTGCATTATCCACAATCCTGGGAAGTTCCCAGGATCTTCAACAGTGAGGGGCATTCCAAGGACTACATTTTCCACAATCCCAGGGGTAGTAAGCACCAAGATTATCTAATGGGTAGTCAAAGAGGAATATAGTGCTGACAATAATTTTAACAAGTTTCCCAGGAATCCCTGAAGCAAACAAATAAATTTTGGAAATATATTACCTCCAATTCTAAAGAGGTAGGAAGGTCCCAGAATCCCCCATGTTGAGGGGTTAAACCCAGGACTAAATTAACCTATAATTTAGTTATCCATAATTATCTATAATTTTCTAAAAAGAAAGGCTCCAAAATTCCTCATTGTGAGGCCACTTTACCCACAATCCTACTATGGGCAGAAATTCCTAAGATTCCCTATGTGATCAGGTAAAACATGGGACTACATTACCTACAATCCTAATGAGAGAAAGTTTCCAAGATCCTCTGTCATAAGTGGTAAATCCAGGAATGTATCATGTACAGACTAAGGTTTAGGAACTCCTATTTCCCTACTGTGGGCCAGCTAAACCAGGGATTACACTACCCACAATCCCAAGAAAAAAAAGGGAAGCTCCCAGCATTGCCAATGCTTATCAAGGAAAAATGGGGGCATGTTATTCATAAATCTCAGAACTGTATTACCTAAGGCAAAGATATTCCAGGAACCCCTTGGCCTGTGGTAAACCTGACACTGTATTTAAATCTCTATGGGGGGAGGAATCTCCCAGAATCCCCCAGTGAGTGATAAACCCAAGACTGCATTACCCACAGTCCTCACTGGGAGAGTAACAAGTCCACAGGAAAGAAAGCTTCCACAAGTCCCCCACTATGTAATATGTGGGACTACATGACCCACAATTCTAAGGCACAGGAAGTTCCCAGAATTCTTTGAATGCAGAGGGCAAATCATGGGACTACATTACCCAAAATCCTCAGGGAGGAGGCTCCCAGAATACCCAACAGTGGGCAGGCAGTTTGGACTACATTACCCATAATCCTTGCTTGAGACCCTGCTGCTATCAGGGAAAAACCTGGGACATTACCAATAATACTAAAATGGAGGAAGTGGGATACTGGGAACTTCCTCCATTTTAGGATTATGGGTAATGGTATCCCCCTCCCCCTCCAAAGTGGTTATGTCTAGAACTATAATACCCATAATTATATCGGCTCAAAGCACACAGTATTCCCAAAAATGAGCAGTAAATCTGAAATTACATTACCAATAATTCTTAGGGGAGGAGTCTCCCAGGACAGCCATCAGTGAGCAAGCAAATAATGGAACTTTAATTTCCAGAATTCTATGAAGATGCATTTCCCAGGACCTCTTGCAGTGAGCAGGCAAAATTTGAGATTACATATCCCACAAAACTAAGGGGTAAAACGGCTTCCAGTGATATACCTAGCCTAGTTGTCTCATTAGATCAGAAGCCAGCTTGTCACAAGTTATGAAGGATTTATTTCTGTTTTCTGTAAAAATATCAGGATGTCTGTATGGCCTGACCATTAGTTGATGTTGTAAAGCTGATTGGAATGCCTGCCCGTGCCCTGAACTCACCCAGGTCCGGTTTTCCCTGACCATATAACAACCCTTTCCTAAACCTTAGTAATGCCTCATAAATTCTGGCCTTCCCTGGCCGGATAACAACCCTCTCTGAGTCTCTAAGATCTCCATAAATTCTGATGCCAGGGCCAGCAAAAATGTAAACTTGTGTTATGCTCTTCAGAGTGTTGTTATCTGTAACCCCCCTTTGTGTAACTTTTTGGGCTATAAAACTGGGCCACAAAGAAGCCTCGGGGCTGTCCTTGGCTCCCACGATTTCGAGGGGCAAGGCAGCCCGGCCGGTCGAAATAATAAGCTTGCTTTAATTTGATTTTAATTGGAGTCAGTGGTCTTTTCTTGCGTCGTGGTCTAACATCCAGAATACCCAGCAGTGAGCAAGCAAATGTTGTGACTACACTACCCATAATACTTAGCAGAGGAATTTCTCCGGATTTCTGCATGAAGAAGAAAAATTATGAGACTACATTACCCACAATTCAAATAGGGAGAAAGCTCCCACAATTCCCCACAGATAGTATAAATTATGTGACGACATTACCCACAATTCTGAGGGGAGGAAGTTCCCAGAGTTGCCCAAAGTGAGTGGTATGCTCACGACTACTTCACCCATCATCCTCAGGGAAGGAGGCATCCAAAATACCAAGTGGCGAGTAGAGAAATCTGGGACTATGTTACCCATAATACTAAAGGGGAGGAAGTTTCCAGGATCCTTTGCACAAAGAGGACAAATCATGGGACTACATTACCCACAATTCTATTGGGTGGAATTCCCAGAGCTGCCCAAAGTAAGTGCTACGCTCTTTACTACTTCACCCAGGGTACTTATGGAAAAAGACTCACAGAATACCCAGTGGTGAACAGCAAATGTTGATACTACGTCATTCATGATTCTTTTTTTTTTTTTAATATTTATTTTTTTTTAGTTCTCGGCGGACACAACATCCTTGTTGGTATGTGGTGCTGAGGATCGAACCCGGGCCGCACGCATGCCAGGCGAGTGCGCTACCACTTGAGCCCAGTCATTTATGATTCTAAGGAGGGGAAGTTCCCAGAATTCTTTAGAGAGGCTAAATCATGGGACTACAATACCCACTAGTCCACAGGAAAGGAAGCTTCCACAAGTCCCCAACTGTATAATATGTGGGACTACATGACCCACAATTCTATGACAGGAAGTTCCCAGAATTCTTTGAATGGAGAGGGCAAATCATGGGACTACATTACCCAAAATCCTCAGGGAGGAGGCTCCCAGAATACCCAGCAGTGGGCAGGCAATTTGGACTACATTACCCATAATCCTAGGAGGGAGGAAGTTCCCAAGATCCTCTGCATGGAGCCAATAAATCATGAAACTACACTACCCACAATCTCCCACAAGTCTCCACAGTTTGAATAAAACATGGGATTATATTACCCACAATTCCAGGTGAATTGGTAGGAGGAATTACCCAGAATTCCTCAACCTGAGCCATATTCCTCTTAATACTTCACCCACAATATATTTTTTTTAAAGAGAGTGAGGGGGAGAGAGAGAGAGAGAGAGAGAGAGAGAATTTTAAGATTAATTTTTAGTTATCAGCGGACACAACATCCTTGTTTTGTATGTGGTGCTGAGGTTCGAACCCGGGCTGCACACATGTCAGGCGAGTGCACTACTGCTTGAGCCACATACCCAGCCCCACCCACAATATTTGGGGAGAGCCTCCCACAATACCAAGCTAAGAGCAGGAAATATTGTGACTACATTATCCATAATCCTAAGGGGAAAAAGTTCCCAGGCTCTCCAGTGTCAGTGGTTAAATGTGGGCCTATACTACCCATGGTCTTTAGTGGCAGAAATTCAAGAGTACCTCTTGGTTTTGTAAATCTCACTGACCTTTGCCCTGTGGATAATTTTTGCCTAGCCCTACCCCTAAAATTACTCAGAATCCTCAGGGTATAAGGGCAAGCATGTGTATTCAGCTTTCATGGGTCTCCCGGAAGAGGTGTGTGGGTAAGACCAAGGACTACATCACCCATAATTCTTAGGGTGAGGAAGCGCCCAGGATCCCCCAAGGAGAGTCAGAAAAACCCAAACCTTAACTCCATTCTTGTTGTAAGGTAGTTCAGCATTTTGCTAGCTCTTCATGGGGGATCCTGGGGCTTCATCTTCCTTAGGATTGTAGGTCATTTAGTCCAGACTTTTTCCCACTCACGGGAAGAGTGGAAATAATTCTCCTAAAAGTTTCTGACCCTGAGGGCTGTGGGTAATGTAGTCCAGAATTTTGTCAATTTATTGGGGGCAGTGCTCCCATGCGGTGACCCCCCCTATAGATTGTGGGTAATGTAGTCCAGTACTGGTTCTCTCTGCAGAACCCAGGGAACTTCTGCTCCATTAGGATGGTAATGAAGTCCCTGTATTTTCTGGCTAAGAGGGGTTGATTCTGTGCACTTCTACCTCCCCCTCCATGGATTATAAATAATGTAGTTCAGCATTTTTACCTGCCTGAGGGGTGGAGAAAGGGGGCTCTTGAGAACTTCCACACCAGAGGGCTGAAGGCACTATAGTGCAGCATTTTGCTGGCTCCTGTGGGAGAATCTGGAAGCATCTGCCACCTCAGGATTGTGAATAATTTAGTCGCTTGTTTTACCAGCTCACAGGAGGCATGGGAATCCTGTGATTTCTGTCCCCCAGGATTATGGGTAATGTAGTCCCACGTTACAGCTCATGGTGAAGAAATTCCTATGAACTTCCCAGTCCCACCCCCACCCCAAGCATTGTGGGTAATGTAATCTAGTGTTTTGCTGGTTCTCTGGTGGGATCCTGAGAGCTTCTTCCCCCTTAGGACTGTGGGTAATGTAGTCCCACACTTTGCTAGCTCACAGTGGGGGGCACTCCTGTAAGTTTCTACTGCCCCCTGATAATTATGGGTAATGTAGTCCTGTGTTTTTCCCACATACACCTCTGTCAGATGTCTATGTAAGCAGAGTTATCACCACAGTGGCTTCTGGGAATTATCAGACAAATCACTCAACTGTGTACAGACTTACCCAGAATAAATATAAACAATGAAGCAACATTAGCCTTTGCCCTCAGGCACTAGTGAGTCTCCCTGTGCTGGGAATCCCAGGCCTCCCCTATACTACCCTGAGTTTGTGCCTCAATTTCTCCTTTTAGTGTGCTGGGTTTTCTCCCCATAAAATATACTATGACAGTGAGCAGTCAAAGCCTCACAAGGAATACTTTCATAAAATTAAGTCCCACTAAAATATTACCTACAAAAGTAAAAACACAGAAGAGCTTCTTTCTCAGCACATGGGATAATAGACAAGAGGCTTTTCCTCATTCTTCCCCCACCTTTTCCTCAGATAGACTTCAGTTATCCCAAAACCACAGTGCCTCCCACATGTAGATGCCAAGGGGAAGAAATCTCATGGTACACATGGTCCCTAGGTGTCCCCAGCCAAGGCATCTCCCTGTGAGGGAATCAAGGAAACTCTGTCACAACAGTCATTGCTCCAAGGTGCCTTTAGCCTGCACCCATGGTCCCTTTCTGGGTGGGTTCCCAGTTTTGAGTTAGAGTTACCTCGCTGTGGACATGGACACCAGGTGTCCTCAGCTACAGCATTTCTCTGTGTGGGTCCCAAGGAGAAAGAAGCTGTTGTCACCACACTCATAGCCCCAAGGTGTTCACAGCAATGGTCTCCCCTGGTGGACCACAAGGATTACAGCAGGTCTTGAAGGATTGGGTTACCTCACTGTGGACATAGACCCCAGGTATCCCCAGCCATGGATTTCCCCAGGTGAGTCCTGAGAAGAAAGTTTGCTGTGGGCATAGGACATCCATCCCTGGCAGTCATGATTCAAGGGGATCAGAAAAAGTCACTCTGAGAACCCTCTTCTGGCCATTGTGGGCAGTTGAGGATAATCAGTGCCTACTGTTCAGCACTGGCCCTGCGCCCCCTTGTGGCAGTCCTGGTGAAGCTCTGAAATTCATGGTTTTGATTTTATGAGGCTATAATTTTGGAAATCAAACAGTAATAGAATCCACCATCCCATGTTCATAAAGGATAAAGATAGCAAAAAGCAAAATACATAGTCAAGCAAAAATCAATTGATTTCTTGTATATCAGCAAAACTATATAAGAAAAATTGGAATTTAAAAACTAGAATAAGAAAAAAAAAATTGAACAATTCCATTTACAATAGCATCCCCCAAATTGAAAAGTTAAATATGTTTTAAATTACAACTACACTTTTAGAAAATCTTGAAACAACTGAAAGAAATCAAACAAAATATAAATAGAAATATTCGTTGTTCAGGTCTCTACATAGTAAAGATGAAATTCTCTCACAGTTGATTTGCAGATTCAGCACAATCACACTCAAATTTCCAGAAAATTGTTTCTGAACCTAGAATAGATGTCACAGACTACAGAAGGACAAAAAACTCACACATCTGTATCACAACACCTGTCAGAAAGCTGAAGTAGTGAGGAAAAAGTGATGCTGTGAAGGAATACACAGGTAGATAAATGGAGATGAGTGGAGAGCCCAAAATTCACACATGCCTAGAGGCAGCTGATTTTATCAAGGGAAAAAGACCTTCATGAAGAAAACAGCATCTACTGCACAGATGGTGATGGAGTGTTTGGAAACCCTATAGGAGAAATGGACAGGGAAAACCTTTATAAAGTTCACAAAACTCACTCTAAATAGTCCATGGCTTATATAAAAAAATGTGAAACTATAATAATTATAGTAGAAACTACTATGACCATGTTTCATATTGAGATTTTATTAAAAAAAAAATACAGCTGCAAAAACAAATCCATGAAAGAAAGAATTGATAATGTGGACTTAATTTAAATTTAAATTGTTGCTGTGCATGGTGGGTCAGGCCTCTAGTCTCAGCTATTAGGTAGCCTGAGGCGACTTAGCAAGACCCTGTCTCAAAGTAAAACAGTTAAGAAGAGCTGAAAATATAGCTCAGTGGTAGAACATCCCTGTGTTTTATGCTCAGTACCAATTTTTTTTAAAAATATGTTTTGTAGTTATTGATGGACCTTTATTTATTTCATTGCTTATATGTGGTGCTGAGAATCGAACCCAGTGTCTCATGCATGCTAGGCAAGTGCTCTACCTCTGAGCCACAACTCCAGCTCCCCCCACCAATTTTTTAAAAATAAAAACTTCTACTCTGAAAATTTCACATTAAGGGAACAAAAATTAAGCCAGAGACTGGTGAAAATATTTGGAAAATACATAAAGTCAATCTAAAGTGGACTTGTATCCTAAATATGGTAAGAAACAATCAAATTATAATGGGTTAATATCTGAACTGATAACTCACCAAAGAAGATATGAAAAGGGCAAAGAAGCATAGAAATGCTGCTCAGCTACATCTGACATGAGGGGAAATGAGCTACAATGCTGTATGGAACTTCAACTGCATTCAATGGCTACAAATTTTTTCAATGAGTATCGATTGAAAGATGTAGAACCAGAACTCTCATTCATTGCTGGTGGAATGCATAATAGTTCATCACTTTTAAAAGTTTTAAGTTTTTTTCCAGAGCAATACATAAGCACACCATATGATCCAATTTAAACAATTGCTTAGAAAATATGTCTTGAAAATATGTATATACAACATGCAGTTATACACAGAAGTTCTATTCAGAATGGACAAAGAGATTCAGTGTTCTCTTTATTCCACAACATAAGTTTGCACATTGAAGCTGAAATTGAACCCATAATCCCATGCCTGAATCTAAAAATATGGCACTATGGCTTGAATGTTTGCATTCCACATGTTTAAAATTTAATGTGTTAGAAACTCAATCTCCAAAATCCCAGAATCCAGAAAGCCCACCAATCTCTCATGCCCCCCTAGCCATCCACAATTTGGAACAGCGAAGGTGTCCTTTTTAATCTCAGCAGGAAGGGTGTCAGAAAGGCACAGAAGAGGATGCTCCACCTGCTCATGGTATCTCACCTGTGTCCACTGGGCCCAGCCAGCCTTTTAAGGTCATGAGGGTAGAATAAGCTGGGGGCTACAACCCTCTTCTCAAACCCAATGAATTAAAATTTAATCAAAATCCATCCTTTTAAACCCTCCCAGGTCCTTCCTCAGTCAGGTTTCCCTCTCAGTAGTCAAAGGAGATGCCCCATGGACACAAGTATTTCAGAATGCAGCCCACACCCCATTCAGAAGACTAATGGGGTGCAGGAATGTGATTTTGTGCACAGGTGGTGGGAAGGAGGAACATTCCCATCTCTAGGGAAGACTGCACAGAGGACACAGGGAGCTCAATTCTGATCTGTGGCTGCTGCTCAATTTCTGAACATTTCTCAAATGCTCTCTCTAACACAAGGAGCTGCCAAACACACTCTAATCTCTCATAATAGATTGGTCCTGTTGAAGGGTGGAAGTGTTTTTGTCTCCACAGAAACCTTAAGAAATTTCTGGGGACCTCTGTTTTTTACTCAAAATGAAGCTCTATAACTGTTGCTGAAAAACTGAGAATCTTTACCTGCTCCTTATGGAGGGCTGACCTGGCTCCCCAGATATATTTCTGCCCAGATGCCCCTGAAAGTTCAAGTAGCCTTCTGCCTCCCCAGAAGGCATACAGGAGGCCCAACTTTAGGCCAATGTGCCCAGAAAGCCAACAAAACATTACATACAGAGGCACCTCTCCCAAATCTTCCCCATGGCACCTCCTGGCCCTGTGCAGGCCATACTCTGGACTCTGGAGGGGACAATGCCCTGCAACAACCCCACTCCAGCTCTCAGTCCATTAACATCCAGCTGTGAGTTGTCTCTGATCTTTGTTAACCTCATATATTCATATCAACAACACTAGCTGAGCCTTCCTCAGCCTTGAGCTCTAAATCATGAAGAAAGAGGGAAACGTGGTGCTCATAGGAAGGCCTCATCTTGCTGGAGAGCAGGAGTTGGCTCAGCTCTATGGCAGACAATGGGGCCTGGGGTGGCAGATTCTGCTGGCAGCTGCTCTGGGGCCCTGGCAGAAGAACAGTGTTGAGATGGGCCCTGCCTCAGGGGTGCTATGTGACAAGATATTGCAGTCCTCCTTTTTACACATCAGGATGGGCTCTGTCTCCCTAACAAGATCATCCCACCAATGTGTTTCCACATTAGAAGTCATCCTAGGTGCTCAATGTGAATCCTGAATACTCTCTTCTGTCAGTGCTCAACCCTGTAAAGGGTGTCTGTTAAGAGGGAAATGTGACACATTCTTGTGGGAGGCCAACCTTATGGGTGACTGAGTTACACTCCCCAGCTGGGTACTGAGGCCCTCAGTCACAGAAATGGGTGTGTCTTCCTACAGCCCCATGGGTGAAGCTATGTTCACCTGTTCCTTTGTAATATAACCCCTTGCCCTGTTTAGGATAGAATCTTCCATGGAAGTGCCTTGTGTGTGTCCCCTCCTCTTACTGTGCCCTTGGGTGTGGCCTACCCAGGTGTCAGTCAACCTGCTGACAGTGGACATCATGAAAATAGACTCAGCCCCCTGAAACCTGACCCCTTGCCTCATTTGAATAGCTTCTCCTCAATAAAAGGGGTCAGCGCGTGCTCTCGCTCTCTTTCTGCAGACCCTTAAGGTCAGAGGAGCCGTCACAGCGACCTCAAAAAAAAAGGTATTTGTGTCTCTTGTGTGGTTATTTCGTGCAGCCCAGTTTAACTAGAGTGACCCCTGAGCCTTTTAGTCATGAGAACAGAAACCCAGCACATCCTGAATAGAGTTGCTCCACAAGTCACAGGGCAAGAGAAAATAGGGTGTCAGAGCAAGTTTATAGAGATGGATCCAGTGCACGCATGTGAAGGAGGAGATGGTGAAGGATGGGCCTGAGTTATGAAGGAGATGGGAGGCCATTAGGACAAAGTTAAGGATCAGGAGGAGGGAGAGCAGAGAATGGGCAAACATTGTCACCCAGGACAACAGTTATTCCTAAACATGACAACACATGCCTTCATGTTGGCGGTCAGTTGTGCACCAGGGAAAGTGAAGGTGTTTGCAGAGCACACATGCACAGGAATGTTCACAGCAGCCTATTTTGTAATGCTCTGTTATGGGTCAGGCTATTTGGGCAATGATCAACAGACTCCATTTTATCCTGAGACTCCATATCTTGTAAGAAATACTTCTCCTATGGGAAAGTCCTGTCTCTGTACTCATTAATATTTACCTAGTATAGCATACTTTTCAACACAAAATGTCAATTCTTATACAAAGTAAAACTGTTCTCTTTCTCATTTTTCTCGGGCAATGTACCCTGACAGAGATTGTCTAGTAACCATTAGTAGTAACCCTTAGTAATTATTCTCTAACTTGTACTCAACTGGGGTCATTTTGACACACTTCCCTTTTGCTTGCTTGCTGCTATGGCAACATGGAACATCCGTTGCATTGTTTCATTAACTGCTCAATTCAGCTTCTGCACCCTGCTTGCTTGCAGCTACATCCACCTGGATGTGGCTTTTGCCTTTAAATACCCTAAAATGTTGAAGTTCAAGGCTGTTTTCTGCAGAGACAACTTGGTCCTGTAGGAAGCAGTCCCAGCCAGTCAGAATAAAGACTCTTCAATTTGGACGAAACTGGGACTTGGTGTGTTTTCTGAGTGACCTGCCCCACAACATAACCACCAACATGCAAATGTCATCCACAGAAGAACAGGTAAGCAACTGTCAGCCACCCACAGGGACACAGGTGGCTCTGAGGCATCTGTCCTACCCTGGCAACAGCAAGTTCATCTGTGTTCTAAAAATTGTATCATTTCAGCAAGCAGAGGATGTGATGTGGGGGCTACTACTGTTGAGGGCCACAGCCGAAGGGGCCCCAGCAAACTTCCAGCTGCCAGTTGATGATTGGCTCACAGCGGCCCCAGCAAACTTCTAGCTGCCAACTGATTGGCTCCTCTGCGGTGATGCTCATTGGGCTGTTTCCCCGCCCTTTCAGACCACGGAGCTGCTCACTGGGGGATTTTTGGCTCTGCCCACGTGACCCAGCCAATCAGCCTCAAGAGCAGGAGGAGTGGAGGAGGTCGAGAGGCTGCAAAGCACACTCTAATCTCTCATAATAGATTGCTTCTTAATTGTTCTCACAGCATTTGGGAGTTATTTCAAATTTGCTATTATTCTCTTTTGACAGCTCCAATCCATGAGAAAAGGATAAATTTATTGTTACAGTGGTTATCAAAAGGTGCTTCCTTGGCAGGCGGCATTAGTGTCACCTGACAACTTGTGAAAAATGCCAATTCTTCACCTTAAACTAACTGATACAGAAATTCTGGAGGTGGAGCTCGGCAATCAGTGTTTGAACAAGCTCTCCTGGTGATTCTGACATCAGACTGCGGCATACTACCCTTTCCTCATATTCCCTAATTCTTCCCTCACTGAGCACCTGCCATGGGTCCCCAGATCTTTAGCTCTATCCCAGGGACCTAGTCCTGGTGGCCACTAATGGAGATAGGACAAGTGTGGTGGAGGTGATCCTCTCTCCACTGGAGAACCTCAGACCATCCCATCACATTTCTCCATCCCACCCCCTCTTTCTGCAACCCATAACCTGTATTCCCAGTCTGGAGGCCTTACTCTCTCCACAGAGGACCCCAGACCATTCCACCACAATGTCCAACCTGTGTCTGTGGTCTCCTACTTGTTTTCCCATCTTTGAACTTGGTCTATCTCTCCAAAGGGGACCCCAGATGGCACCTTCACACTTTTAACCCCATCTCTGCAGTTCCCCAGAGACCTTGGTCATCTCTGCTGCATCTTCAATAGTACATAGCTTTGATGTCATCAAGAGCAGTTTCTTACCTAGGCTGTTAAAGACCCTCCCCAGCCTGTTCTTTTATTAGAAGGCAAAACTGCTATTTTTAAAAGATGTAGGCAGGAACTATTAGAGTTTTCAGAAATCCTTGAGGAAGACTTTATCTGCATATTCTGAGATAGCAAGTCTATAAATCAGGCAGTATCCAACCTCATGTCCTGCAGAAATACTTATCTAGGCGGAAGGCTCTTGGGGCCTACCTCTGGGGACCATAAATCAGGAGTCTATGGTGGAAGCACTGTCACCAGGAAGCCGCCCACCTCTTCCAGCTCATCACTTGGGCCTGGACCCTTCTCCAGGAATACTCTGGTGATGGCTGCTGCATGGGTGGGTAAATCCTGTAAGGAAAGAAATTCCACAACCCACTGGAGGGAGGAGGGAGCATAGTCCACATGCAGTATAACACAACTTCAAGTAGGGAGGCAGACATGGCATCAAGCCCAGCTATCCCAGGCCACCTGAGCCAAGTTCATCACTGCTGTGCCCCAGCCTCCCTCTTTAAACCCTGGTCTCCAACTAAGGAAGGAGGGGAACTGAGCAGGAGAGATGGCCCAACTGCCTGAGGGGATGACAGCACCTGGCAGTCAGTAGCCTTGAAATTGTGTTTGTCCTAGGAGATCTGTACTGGAAATGCTATATGCCTGGGGATTGTGGTTCTGTAGATTATGATTTGGGGTCCTCTGGCATTAGTGGTTGTGGTTGAATGGGACAGGTTTTGTTGGTCCTAATGGCTAAGCAATGGGTGAGTTTTAGGACAATGAACAGATCTGAGGGCAACAGCAGACATCCTTGTTTTGATTCTGCAGAAAAGAGGCTTTATCTGATTTATCCAGATTTACAGTGAGAAAGAGGGCCGTTGATCAGTTGTCCCCTGTATAGACATTGACTGAGGCGCATCACCCCTACTTACCACATGGTAAGAGCCTCCAGGACCCTACTTCTCATCAGGTCAGTGACCTCCCTTCTGTCACCCTGGCTCTTGACCACTTGAACCGAGCTTGCCTGTGGTTCACCCTGACCCTGATTATAAGCACTTCACTCTCTTTGCACCTCAATGTCACCCTCAATCTCTTCTAGAAGCACAGTGGGCAACCTGCCCCCAGGTTCTCTCAGTCATTTTTCACCCTTTACTCTCCTTATACCCCAAATGCTAGGGAGCACCCAATGCTCCAAGGATTCTCCACAATAAGCAGGCACATCATAGATTACCTTACCCACAATCTGAAGTGGCAGATACTTCCAGGATCCCATGTAGAAATCAGCAAAGGGCAAATATTAACCCAACCCCTAGCCCTTGCCCTATTCCTAGCCCTAACCCTAACTGCTCAGAATTCTCAGGGTACCAGGGCAAGCATGAGGCATTCATCTTTGTGTGACTACTAGCAGAGGTATGTGAGCAAAACTCAGAATTATATCAACCATGATGCCAAGGGGCAGAAGTTGTCAGAGCCCTCCTTTTATAATGAGTGTGCTAAATACAGGAATACATTACCCACAATTCTAATTGGAAGAAACCACCAGGATCCCTAGAAGATAATCAGCAAAATGCTAAACATTGTATTTAATCCCAGAGGTTTGGGAGGCTGAGATTGAAGGATTACAAGTTCAAAGCTGGCCTTAGCAATTTAGTGAGGCCCTAAGCAACTTAACAAGACCCTGTCTCAAAAAATAAAAAGTTTGGAGTTGTGGCTCAGTGCTTAAGCACCCCTGGGTTCAATCCCTAGTACCAAAACAAACCCTAAACTTACCATAGCCCTAATACTGGCCCCAACAATACTTAGAATCCTCAGGGCACCAGGGTATATGGCTTTCAGTTTCCATGGGATTCCTGACAGAGGTGAGAGGGCAAAACTCACAATAACACTACCCATAATAATTGCATTTCTCATGACTAAAACACTTAGGGTCACTCCATGTAAACTGAACTGGGTTGCATGAAGTAATCACACAAGAGACAGAGAAACCTTTTTCTTTGGGTCCAGTGAAGGCTCCTCTGACCTTAGGGGTTCATGGAAAGAGAAATAGAACATGTGCTGAACCCTTTAATTGGGGAGAAACCATTCAAATGATGTAAGTGGTCAGGTTTCAGGGGGTTGAGTGTGGCTTCATGATGTCTGCTGTCAGCAGGTTGACTGACATCTAGAAAGGCCATGCTCAAAAGCATGGCCTTTTTTTAGGGAGTTTCCATGGAATATTCTATCCCAAACAGGGCAAAGGGGTAGTGTTACAAAAGAATAGGTGAGTGTAGCTCAACCTCAGGGATATGCCTACTCAGAAGACTGGCCTTGCTATCTGAATGGGGGAAAAGACCAAGTCATGAGTCATGGCACTACCACGCCAAATACAGTGATCTTTCAGATCCTTGTGGTGCATCAGGACTGGAAGACATGGTAGCTCGATGTGGCTCCCCACATATTTCCCCTTTCTTAATATTTAAATACCATTGGGGAATTATATCTTTTAGTCACTGGATTCTTGGTCCGAGGTCATCATGATCTACTATTGAAACACAAAAGGAATTAGTAGAAAACATATTATCTCAATGACAAACCATGTGGAATGTTTCAACATATTTAGGATTAAAGTCATTTAATTAACTTTGGAAGATCCATGTTATTATTATTATTTTGCCAATGCTTATCAGAAGATTCTTAATCTTTTCCCAATTTTATTGGGAAGCATTCTGTTTGGCCATAGTAACATAGACATTTTTATTTGGCATGGCATTTAGGCCTTTCCACAAACCATAGAGCAGAGAGCTCATTCACAATATTTATTACAGTGGCTTTTTAGAGCATTTTAACTTAGTTCTAATCCTTCCATCAACACTTATCTGACTATGAAGAATCTTGGAAGTAATTTCAGTCAAATATTAAGAAAATCAATACAAGTTTTAAGATATAACCACAAGAATTATTGTAGAAGCAAGGAATAATATTTAAAGTATCACTTCAAGGATCATGAAATCAAGAGCTTCCCTAGGTCTGGTTAATTGGCATGCACCTGTTTTAAAGCCTGAACATTAACTTCAGCATATAATAGATCTGAAATATTAGCTAGATATAACTAGAGATAACAATAATATAAGTTGTATTTTTCATCCTTACTCTTAATTCTCACATTTAAGGAGTTTATTAGGTCTGTCAGTAATATAAATATTCTGAAGGTTGGAGTCAAACATCAAAACATCTTTTTGGATGCCATCTCACTGGGAGTTTAAAGTTTCTAGGAGTTATGGCATCCTCATGTAATTGTTCTTGTCCATTCTAGGAGACCAGCCTAAAATATATACTTTATTTCTAGATATCTTGTGTTGTACTGACAAGACATGCACAATCCATCCACTTAGAAAAGGTATCAACTTCTATTGTAGAAATATTAGGGTAATAATACATTGGTGGATATTCTATGTAAATAACTGTCTTGAATAGGAAAAAAATCTATTTTATTAATTTTTCTGACAATCATCTAGATAAGTAAATATAGTCTTAATCTTAGGGACCAGCATGATTGGCTGGTTTAGGTTTCTTATATGCTGTCTTTTTCTCAAATGATACTTCCAGACATCCTGTTTACCATAGGATCAACATATAGGTATGATTGACCACTACAGTCAGTGAAGACAGAATTAGACAGGCAGTCAGTATAGATAGGTACATTGACTCAGGTCAGGTCAAGGAGGCCAATTTTGAGTGAGTCAGGAAGTTGGAGACTGTCCCCTGAGGGATCTTATCAAGAACCTGCCTCTGCTCCAACCTGTTGCCAAGGTAACCTGTCCCAGGAATTTGCCCTCCCTGCAAGGAGCTATAAGGTTGTTAATATGTCCAGGACTATTCTACACTGCTCTTCCCTCTTCAGCCCACCTATTTCCCACCTTTTGACTTACCCACTGAGCATTCCTGGGCCTAGTCACTAGAAAGGAAGGAGAAAGGGGGGAAAGGCAGGAGAACAAAGAAAGCCTAGGTCATATAAAAAGGGCAGAACACCTTGATTCTTGGGATACCAGCTATGACTCCCTTCTCCCTCATGGGAGAAGTCTATGTTACCCCCTTTTAAATAAACCCTGGTTCATATGCTTACCTAAGCATGCTTCTCTAATGTTCAAACTTCATGGGGAAGCAGGACTTGTCACTCAATAACTAGTGGTATCATTAGTACAGTTAATCTAGTTTCATTGGTGGACTTTCCAGTCCACACTGCAATGTACATTAAAAATGGACCTGAGAAATGGGTCCATAGAAGTCTCTTCATAATTTTTACTGACCTGACAAGCTCATGAATCTACATGGCTATAAACTCTGCAGCTGAAAATTTAACTTCCTGTGCCAGGTTTCTCAGTCATTATCATGATGACAGGTTTAAACTTTATCTTTTGAAATCTGATTAATTTACTGAATCATGTTCAGTAACAATAAGACTCTCAGTATCACAATTTAAGAAAATTTTAAAATATTTGTAAGATGTAGTGTATGCCTGTGGAGTCCTGTTTTCCCCCTTTTCTTTATTTAATAAAATTGATTAAAGGTCTGGTGTAGATTCTAATATATTAATATACAAATCTGGATCTCTTGGAAATCTCCCTGAATTTATTTTGGTCTATATTAAGTTTGATTATAGTTTCTGGTAGGTAAATTTTTAAGGCTAGATATGAAAATGAGATACCTTTTATTGATTATTGTAATTTCCCTATATAGATAGTTAATTTATTCTAACAATTTAGAAACAACCATCAACCTCTTTCTGAGACAAAGTCTTAAAATATCTCTATGTTATCCTTTACTTAGGTGTCTCTTAATTGTCTTTTACAAAATATGATTAAGGTTACTTCCCAGTGTAGAGAGTGATATATAAATCTTATCATATTTTTTTACAGATAATAGGTCCAGTCAGAGAACTTATAAAGTACCAATGAATTTTCAACAAGGTTTGTAACCATTATTGCTCAAAACTAACATACAACTTTAATTTGGAAAACCTCAGTCCTAATAAAATGTTCTCCCAAATCTCATAATTATCCAAGAAACAAAGTAACATGTAAGAATCAGCAGTGTATTTGAATCAATCAAATTTAGTAACCAAAGAGAATTGTCAAAATTGGGATCTAACTCAGCAGTTTAATATATTTAGTGTTTAATTAAGGATATGAATTTATTGAAAAAATTAATCCTTGCCTTAAACAGTAGAAATCATTAGGTAATAAAGACCTTCCTTAAAGAAAATAAACTTAACATTTTAATATGTCTTCATCATGTCTAAATATGGACAAAATATTAGCTCATATCAGCATAGTAAAATCAGGAAAATAGCCTGAAATATTCTTAAATTAATCAGTTAAAATTCTTATAGTCAGTCCAGTACATATAAATCTTTTTTACATTGTTTTAACTTTCTATATGATCTGTCTGTCTAGATAATGATATAAAGATCTATTTAGGAAAATATCTTTATCATTAAAAACCTAGAATAGAAAGACATTGTTTTACCCAAAGATGATTTTTTTTTCTTCTTCTGAGGACCTCCAATGTGTGCTTCTTCTCTGTTGAAGCATCTTCTTTTCTTTTAAAACTTTTCCTGGTTATACTTTGGAACAATTTCTGAAAACTTTAGAATCAAAACAAGTTATTGTACCTTGATAAGAAAAATATCTTCATGAAAATATAGTTAAAGTACTTGGATATTTCTGTAGACAGAATTATATCTGTTTATCATCTACTACAGTTTGTATACTAATATGAGATTACTTGATTGTTGTTTGACCTCTTGAAAGAAAATATATAGTAAAATACATTTATCTCAAATATCTGCAATTAAAAGGCAGAGCATCAGATAAATGCATATATAAGAAATGTATAAATTATGTGTTTTATATTAAAGAGAAACAATTAGATGAATATATATTAACTAAACAATTAAACACTCAGACAACTAGACTGCTCTGGAAGGGAACCCAGGGGCGCGCCTAGAGTCGAGGCCCACAAGGGTTTCCCAGCATGGCCTCTCCTAGGGCTGCTCTGAGGAGAGGGGAGCTCTGCCCTCCCTATGGAATGATCCATGTTGTCCAGCAGTCAGGGTTCCTATGCTCAGCTCTGAGGAGAAAGCTCCCTCCTCAGCCTGAGGCCCAGACAGCATTCAAGGTGGACCCAGGCCCCCCACTCAGGCTCCCACTATGGTAATCACCTGAAACTTTGCTGGGAGTGGAGATGCCCCATGGGAGGGGAGACACCCCCTCTAAGGGAGTCACATCCCCTCTAGGGGTGACACTCCTCCTAAGGGAGAGATACCAGCTGACAGGGAAGCCAACCCCTGGTAGGGGAGATACCCTGATGGGAGGGGAGATGCATGCCCCCACAAACCCAGACAACCCCCTATGAAAGAGAAACACCCTGCTAGAAGAGGAGACACCCATAGGACTGGAGCCACCCCCTAGAAGTAAAGACACCATGCTAGGAGACCAGAAGCCCCCACTCTAGGGCAGACACTTCCATGGGATGGGGAGACACCCTGCTGGTAAGGGAGAAGCTCCTGCTGGAAGGGAAGAATCCTGGGCTTCTGGGGACTCTGCTTCTTCCTCCACCATGAAAATGTTCCCACTGCTGTCACTAGGTCTGGCTGTGCTTTCTGTGGCATAAGGAGGAATGAAATCTGTAGAGAGCAGAAAAAGGAGTCAAGGAGCCATCTCCCTGCAACCCAGCCTGATCCCTACTAGGTCAGGCCTGCTGTGGCCAGGAGCCAGGCAGCCACAGTGAGCCCTTCTTCACTCCTGTGCCCAAGGGCACAGGCCAGAAAAGGGCCACCACAGAGGTCTCTGGAAGTGATCTTTGACAAGGGTGACAGAAGCCCACTTTAGGATCAGGGGTGTGAAGAAAAGCAGTAAAATCCCAGCCTATGGTGGCCAGTCTAGGAATTGGGAAACCTAAAATCCGACCAAGTCCCAGCAGATTCTGGAAGCTGCAGGATGCCCCTGCCCTCTGCCTCGATGTGTCCCAAGAGACATACTTATCCCACCAGGGTGCCTAGGCCTGGCATCTCCTCTAGGCTGACCTAAGGAGGGAATCCCAGGCATCGCTAGAGATATGGTCCATAGCCTGGCATTTCCAAAGGCTCCTCTGAGGAGAGGAAACCTGTGCATCCCTAGAGACATGACCAACCAGGGTCCCCAGGCCTGCTCTGAGGAAAGGGGACCACATGTGTCCCTAGAGAATTGGCCGAGTAGGTCGCCAAGCCAAGAATATTCCTCAGGCTGGTCCGAGGAGAGGAACCAGACACATCCATAGAGATATAGCCAAGAGGATCCTAGGCCTGGCATCTCCTTATGCTGCTCTGAGGAGAAGTAACCCCGGGCCATACCTAGAGTCATGGCCGACAGTGTCCCTGGGCCTGGCATCTCCCCCAGGCTATTCTGAGGAGAGGAACCCTGGCAGCCCTGGAGACTTGTCCCACCAGGGTCTCCAGGCCTGGCATCTCTCCAATGCAGCTCATGGAGTGAACCCAGGAGCACACTTAGAGATGAGGTACAGGAGGGTTTCCCAGCCTGGCATGTCCTGGGTCTGCTCTGAGGAGAGAGGAGCTCTTCCCTCCCTGTGGAATGACCCACATTGTCCAGCACTCAGGGTTCCCATGCTCAGCTCTGAGGAGAAAGCTCCCTCCTCAGCCTGAGGGCCAAACAGCATCCAAGGTGGCACCCAGGCCCTGCCCTCAGCCCCCCACTATGCTACTCATCTGGAGCTTGGATGGGAATGGAGATGCCATCTGGGAGGGGAGACACCCTGCTGCTAGGGGAGACACCCCATCTAGTGGAGTGACCCCCTCTAGGGGAAAGACACCTGCTGACAGGGAAGCCAACACCTGGGAGGGGAGATTCCTTCCTGGGAGGGGAGATGCTTGCCCCCACCAACCCAGACAACCCCTAGAGAAGAGGCATACTCTGCTAGGAGGGGAGACACCTGTGGGAGTGGAGCCAGCCCATAGAAGTGAAGACACCCCGCTGGGAGGGGAGACACCCTGCTGAGAGGGGAGAAACTCTCACTGGGAGGGGAGCATCCTGGGCTTCCTGGGGACTCTGCTTCTTTCTCCACACCAGTAGTGTTTGCACTGCTGTCACTAGGTCTGGCTGTGCTGTCTGTGGCATGAGGAGAAATGAAATCTCTAGAGAGCAGAAAAGGAAGTCCAGGAGCCACCTCCCTGCAACCCAGCCTGTCCCCAATCAGGTCAGGCCTGCTGCAGCCAGGGGCCAGGCAGTCACAATGAGCCCTTCTTCACTACTGTGCTCAAGGATAGAGGCCAGAAAGGGGCCACCACAGAGGTCTCTGGAAGTGGTCTTTGAAACAGGGTGACAGAAGCCCACTTTAGGATCAGGGGTGTGAAGAAAAGCAGTAAAATCCCAGCCCATGGTGGCCAGTCTAGGAGTTGGGAACATTGAAATCCGACCAAGCCCCAGCAGCTCTAGGAGCTGCAGGCTGCCCCTGCCCCCTGCCCCGAGTGTCCCAAGAGATATAAGTAGCCCACCAGGGTGCCGAGGCCTGGCATCTCTTCTAGGCTGACCTGAGGAGGGAACCCGAGGCATCACTAGAGACATGGTCCATGAGGGTCCCCAGCCTGGCAATTCTGAAGGCTCCTCTGAGGAGAGGAAACCCAGGCATCCCTAGAGACATGGCTCACCAGGGTCCCCAGGCCTGATGTCTCCTCCAGGCTGCTCTGAGGAAAGGGAACCCGACGTGTCCCTAGAGAATTGGCCGAGTAGGTCCCCAAGCCAGGAATCTTCCTCAGGCTGGTCCGAGGAGAGGAACCAGACACATCCATAGAGATATAGCCAAGAGGGTCTCCAGGCCTGGTATCTCGCGCAGGCTGCTCTCCATGGGTACCCCTGGGATACTCTTAGAGACATGCCCTGAGAGGTTTTTCTGGCTTGTCATCTATTCTGGCTGCTCTGATGAGAGGGGGACTCTGCCCTTCTTGTGGAATGACCCACCTTGTCCAGCAATCAGGGTTCCTCTGCTCAGCTCTGAGAAGAAAGCTCCCTACTCATTCTGAGGGTGACAGAGATTCCAAGATGGCAACCAGTACCTGTCATCAGCCCCTGTGCCCACAAAACTCACCTGAATCTTGGCCGGGAGAGCAGATGACCCCTAAGAGGGGAGACACACTGCAGGGAGGAGAGATGCTCACCACCATGACCCCAGATGCCCCCCCCCAGCAAAGAGAGACACTTTGCTGGGAGGGGAGACATCCCTGAGAGTGGAGCAAGCCCCTGGGATTGGAGACATCCCACTAGGAGGGGAGAAGCCCCAACCATATGGGAGATGGTGGCTCTGTTGTCTCTAGCTCTGAGGAGAGGGAGAGTCTACCCTTCTTGTGGAATGAACCACATTTTCCAGCAGTCAGTGTTCCACTGCTCAGCTCTGAGAAGAAAGCTCCCTACTCAGACTGAGGGTGACACAGAACCCAACTTGTCCCTAGAGACATGGCCTTCCTGGGATGTGAAGACATCCTGCAGAGAGGGAAAAAGCTCTCACTTGGAGGGGAGCTGCCTGGGCTTCCTGGGGACTCTGCTTCTTCCTCCACCTCAGGAGTTACTGGATGAAACCTGCTCCCACTACAGTATCTAGGTCTGGCTTGGTTGTCTCTAGCACCAAGAGGAGTGGAATCTCTAGAGAGAACAAAAAGGAGTCTGGGAGTCACTTCCCTACACCCCAGCCAGTCCTCCACCAGATCAGGCCTGCTGAGGCCCGGGGCCAGGCAGGCACATGGATCCCTGCTTCACTCCTGTGCCCAAGGACAGAGGCCAGTAATGGGCCACCACAGAGGCCTCTTGGAAGTGGTCTTTGACACAGGGTGACATAACCCAAATTTGTGGCATCAGAGGTTTGAAGAAAAGCAGTGAAATCCTAGCCCATGGTGGCCACTCTCAAGGTTGGGAAAACCTGAACTCACCAAGCCTCAGCGGCTTCCTGCCCAGAGTGTCCCTAGATATGTGGCTCACCAGGGATCCAGGCCTGGCGCCTCCCCATGGCTGCTCTGAGGAAAAGTAAGCCGAGGTGTCTGTCCATAGAGGTGTGAAGAGTGTCCCCAGGCCAGACATCTCCCTGTGGCTGCTCTGAGGAGAAGGAACCTTGGTATTCCCTAGAGATGTAGCCCAACAGGGTGGCCAGGCCTGGCGACTCCCCCCAGATGGCTCTGACGAGAGGGAAGCCCGGGTGTCCATAGAGACATCACTCACCATTGTCCCCAGGCCTGGCATCTCTTCTAGGCTGCTCTGAGAAGAGTACCCCTGGCATCGCTAGAGATGTCATCAAGAAGGTCCCAGGTCTGGTGTCTCCTCAGGCTGCTCTGAAGACAGTGAACCCCGGGGTGTACCTAGAGTCATGGCCAAGAGTGCCCCCAGGCCTGGCCTCTCCCCAAGGAAGTTTTGAGGAGAGGAAACCTGGCAGTCCTGTAGACTTGGCCCACCAGGGTCCCCAGACCTGGCATCTCTCCCGGGCTGCTCTGAGGAGAGGGGACCTGTGCCCTCCCTGTGGAATGACCCATGTTGCCCAGCAGAAAGGGTTCCTCTGCTCAGCTCTGAGGAGAAAGCTCCCTCCTCAGCCTGAGGCTCAGACAGCACCCAAGGTGGCACCCAGGCCCCACCCTCATCCCCCCACTATGCTACTCACCTGAAGCTTGGCTGGGAGTGGAGATGCCCCCTAGGAGGGGAGACACCCCTTTAGGGGAGTCACCACCCTCTAGGTGAGTCACCCCACTCTAGGAAAGTCACCTCCCTTTAGGAGAGAGACACCTGCTGAGAGGGAAGCCAACACCTGGGAGGGGAGATTCCCTGATGGGAGGGGAGGGGAGATGTTTACCCCCACTAACCCAGACAACCCCTAGGGAAGAGAGACACTCTGCAAGGAAGGGAGACACCCCTGGGAGTGGAACCACCCCCTAGATGGAGACACCCTGCTGGGAGGGGAGATGCCCTGCTGGGAGGACAGAGGCCCCCACTCTAGGGGAGACAATTCCCTGGGATGGGGAGACACCCTGCTGGGAGGGGAGAAACTCCTGCTGGAAGGGGAGCATCCTAGGCTTCCTGGGGACTCTGCCCCTTGCCTTGAGTGTCCCAAGAGACATACATAGCCCTCCAGGGTGCCTAGGCCTTGAGTCTCCCCTAGGCTGACCTGAGGAGGGAACCCCAGGTATCCTTAGATACCCTCCACCCCAGGAGCGTTCCCAAGGCTGACACTAGGTCTGGCTATGCTGTTGGTGGCATGAGGATGAGTGAAATCTCTAGAGAGCAGAAAAGGGAGTTCAGGAGCCACCTTTTGCACCCCAGCCTGTCCCCCACCAGGTCAGGCCTGCTGTGGCCAGGGGCAAGGCAGTCACAGTGAGCCCTTCTTCACTCCTGTGCTCAAGGGCAGAGGCCAGAAAGGGGCCACCACAGAGGTCTCTGGAAGTGGTCTTTGACACAGGGTGACAGAAGCCCACTTTAGGATCAGGGGTGTGAAGAAAAGCAGTAAAATCCCAGCCCATGGTGGCCAGTCTAGGAGTTGGGAACATTGAAATCCGACCAAGCCCCAGCAGCTCTAGGAGCTGCAGGCTGCCCCTGCCCCCTGCCTCGAGTGTCCCAAGAGACATACTTATCCCACGAGGGTGCCTAGGCCTGGCATCTCCCCTAGGCTGATCTAAGGAGGGAACCCCGGGCATTGCTAGAGACATGGTCCATGAGGGTCCCCAGCCTAGCATTTCTGAAGGCTCCTCTGAGGAGAGAAAACCCAGATATCCCTAGAGATATGGCCCACTAGGGTCCCCAGGCCTGACATCTCCCTGAGACTTCTCTGAGGAAAGGGAACCCCACATGTCCCTAGAGACATGGCTGAGAGTGTCCCCAAGCCAGGAATCTTCCTCAAGCTGGTCTGAGGAGAGGAACCCCAGGCATCTGTAGAATTATAGCCAAGAGGGTCTCCAGGTCTGGCATCTCCCCCAGGCTTTTCTCCATGGGTACCCCTAGGATGTCCCTAGAGATGTGGTCTGTGAGGGTTTTCTGGCTTGTCATCTTTTCTGTCTGCTCTGATGAGAGGGGGACTCTGCCCTCCTTGTGGAATGACCCACCTTGTCCTGCAGTAAGGGTTCCTCTGCTCACCTCTAAGAAGAAAGCTCCCTACTCAGCCTGAGGGCGACACAGATTCCAAGATGGCTACCAGTTCCCGCCCTCAGCCTCTCTGCCTACAAAACTCACCTGAATCTTGGCTGGCAGTGGAGATGCCCCCTAAGAGGGGTGACAAGCTGCTGGGAGGAGAGATGCCCACCCTCATTACCCCAGATGTGCCCCCTAAGCAAAGAGAGACAGTTGGCTGGTAGGAAACACACCCAGGGGAGGGGAGCCAGTCCCTGAGATTGGAGACACCCTGCTAGGAGTGGAGAAGCCCTCACCATAGGGTAGATGCCTTCCTGGGATGTGAAGACATCCTGCAGAGAGGGGAAAAGCTCTCACTTGGAGGGGAGCTGCCTGGGCTTCCTGGGGACTCTGCTCCTTCCTCCACCTCAGGAGTTACTGGGTGAAACTGGTTCCCACTACAGTAGCTCCTTTGTCTCTAGAACCAAGAGGAGTGGAATCTCTAGAGAGAACAAAAGGGAGTCCAGGAGCCACCTCCCTGTACCCCAGGCAGTCCTCCACCAGATCAGGCCTGCTGTGGCCAGGGGCCAGGCAGCCATATGGAGCCCTGTTTCACTCCTGTGCCCAATGGCAGAGGCCAGCAATGGGCCACCACAGAGGCCCCTTGGAAGTGGTCTTTGACATAGGGTGACTCTGAGAAGAGTACCCCCGGCATTGCTAGAGAAGTGGCCAAGAGGATCCTAGGCCTGGCATCTCCTTATGCTGCTCTGAGGAGAAGTAACCCCGGGCCATACCTAGAGTCATGGCCGACAGTGTCCCTGGGCCTGGCATCTCCCCCAGGCTATTCTGAGGAGAGGAACCCTGGCAGCCCTGGAGACTTGTCCCACCAGGGTCTCCAGGCCTGGCATCTCTCCAATGCAGCTCATGGAGTGAACCCAGGAGCACACTTAGAGATGAGGTACAGGAGGGTTTCCCAGCCTGGCATGTCCTGGGTCTGCTCTGAGGAGAGAGGAGCTCTTCCCTCCCTGTGGAATGACCCACATTGTCCAGCACTCAGGGTTCCCATGCTCAGCTCTGAGGAGAAAGCTCCCTCCTCAGCCTGAGGGCCAAACAGCATCCAAGGTGGCACCCAGGCCCTGCCCTCAGCCCCCCACTATGCTACTCATCTGGAGCTTGGATGGGAATGGAGATGCCATCTGGGAGGGGAGACACCCTGCTGCTAGGGGAGACACCCCATCTAGTGGAGTGACCCCCTCTAGGGGAAAGACACCTGCTGACAGGGAAGCCAACACCTGGGAGGGGAGATTCCTTCCTGGGAGGGGAGATGCTTGCCCCCACCAACCCAGACAACCCCTAGAGAAGAGGCATACTCTGCTAGGAGGGGAGACACCTGTGGGAGTGGAGCCAGCCCATAGAAGTGAAGACACCCCGCTGGGAGGGGAGACACCCTGCTGAGAGGGGAGAAACTCTCACTGGGAGGGGAGCATCCTGGGCTTCCTGGGGACTCTGCTTCTTTCTCCACACCAGTAGTGTTTGCACTGCTGTCACTAGGTCTGGCTGTGCTGTCTGTGGCATGAGGAGAAATGAAATCTCTAGAGAGCAGAAAAGGAAGTCCAGGAGCCACCTCCCTGCAACCCAGCCTGTCCCCAATCAGGTCAGGCCTGCTGCAGCCAGGGGCCAGGCAGTCACAATGAGCCCTTCTTCACTACTGTGCTCAAGGATAGAGGCCAGAAAGGGGCCACCACAGAGGTCTCTGGAAGTGGTCTTTGAAACAGGGTGACAGAAGCCCACTTTAGGATCAGGGGTGTGAAGAAAAGCAGTAAAATCCCAGCCCATGGTGGCCAGTCTAGGAGTTGGGAACATTGAAATCCGACCAAGCCCCAGCAGCTCTAGGAGCTGCAGGCTGCCCCTGCCCCCTGCCCCGAGTGTCCCAAGAGATATAAGTAGCCCACCAGGGTGCCGAGGCCTGGCATCTCTTCTAGGCTGACCTGAGGAGGGAACCCGAGGCATCACTAGAGACATGGTCCATGAGGGTCCCCAGCCTGGCAATTCTGAAGGCTCCTCTGAGGAGAGGAAACCCAGGCATCCCTAGAGACATGGCTCACCAGGGTCCCCAGGCCTGATGTCTCCTCCAGGCTGCTCTGAGGAAAGGGAACCCGACGTGTCCCTAGAGAATTGGCCGAGTAGGTCCCCAAGCCAGGAATCTTCCTCAGGCTGGTCCGAGGAGAGGAACCAGACACATCCATAGAGATATAGCCAAGAGGGTCTCCAGGCCTGGTATCTCGCGCAGGCTGCTCTCCATGGGTACCCCTGGGATACTCTTAGAGACATGCCCTGAGAGGTTTTTCTGGCTTGTCATCTATTCTGGCTGCTCTGATGAGAGGGGGACTCTGCCCTTCTTGTGGAATGACCCACCTTGTCCAGCAATCAGGGTTCCTCTGCTCAGCTCTGAGAAGAAAGCTCCCTACTCATTCTGAGGGTGACAGAGATTCCAAGATGGCAACCAGTACCTGTCATCAGCCCCTGTGCCCACAAAACTCACCTGAATCTTGGCCGGGAGAGCAGATGACCCCTAAGAGGGGAGACACACTGCAGGGAGGAGAGATGCTCACCACCATGACCCCAGATGCCCCCCCCCAGCAAAGAGAGACACTTTGCTGGGAGGGGAGACATCCCTGAGAGTGGAGCAAGCCCCTGGGATTGGAGACATCCCACTAGGAGGGGAGAAGCCCCAACCATATGGGAGATGGTGGCTCTGTTGTCTCTAGCTCTGAGGAGAGGGAGAGTCTACCCTTCTTGTGGAATGAACCACATTTTCCAGCAGTCAGTGTTCCACTGCTCAGCTCTGAGAAGAAAGCTCCCTACTCAGACTGAGGGTGACACAGAACCCAACTTGTCCCTAGAGACATGGCCTTCCTGGGATGTGAAGACATCCTGCAGAGAGGGAAAAAGCTCTCACTTGGAGGGGAGCTGCCTGGGCTTCCTGGGGACTCTGCTTCTTCCTCCACCTCAGGAGTTACTGGATGAAACCTGCTCCCACTACAGTATCTAGGTCTGGCTTGGTTGTCTCTAGCACCAAGAGGAGTGGAATCTCTAGAGAGAACAAAAAGGAGTCTGGGAGTCACTTCCCTACACCCCAGCCAGTCCTCCACCAGATCAGGCCTGCTGAGGCCCGGGGCCAGGCAGGCACATGGATCCCTGCTTCACTCCTGTGCCCAAGGACAGAGGCCAGTAATGGGCCACCACAGAGGCCTCTTGGAAGTGGTCTTTGACACAGGGTGACATAACCCAAATTTGTGGCATCAGAGGTTTGAAGAAAAGCAGTGAAATCCTAGCCCATGGTGGCCACTCTCAAGGTTGGGAAAACCTGAACTCACCAAGCCTCAGCGGCTTCCTGCCCAGAGTGTCCCTAGATATGTGGCTCACCAGGGATCCAGGCCTGGCGCCTCCCCATGGCTGCTCTGAGGAAAAGTAAGCCGAGGTGTCTGTCCATAGAGGTGTGAAGAGTGTCCCCAGGCCAGACATCTCCCTGTGGCTGCTCTGAGGAGAAGGAACCTTGGTATTCCCTAGAGATGTAGCCCAACAGGGTGGCCAGGCCTGGCGACTCCCCCCAGATGGCTCTGACGAGAGGGAAGCCCGGGTGTCCATAGAGACATCACTCACCATTGTCCCCAGGCCTGGCATCTCTTCTAGGCTGCTCTGAGAAGAGTACCCCTGGCATCGCTAGAGATGTCATCAAGAAGGTCCCAGGTCTGGTGTCTCCTCAGGCTGCTCTGAAGACAGTGAACCCCGGGGTGTACCTAGAGTCATGGCCAAGAGTGCCCCCAGGCCTGGCCTCTCCCCAAGGAAGTTTTGAGGAGAGGAAACCTGGCAGTCCTGTAGACTTGGCCCACCAGGGTCCCCAGACCTGGCATCTCTCCCGGGCTGCTCTGAGGAGAGGGGACCTGTGCCCTCCCTGTGGAATGACCCATGTTGCCCAGCAGAAAGGGTTCCTCTGCTCAGCTCTGAGGAGAAAGCTCCCTCCTCAGCCTGAGGCTCAGACAGCACCCAAGGTGGCACCCAGGCCCCACCCTCATCCCCCCACTATGCTACTCACCTGAAGCTTGGCTGGGAGTGGAGATGCCCCCTAGGAGGGGAGACACCCCTTTAGGGGAGTCACCACCCTCTAGGTGAGTCACCCCACTCTAGGAAAGTCACCTCCCTTTAGGAGAGAGACACCTGCTGAGAGGGAAGCCAACACCTGGGAGGGGAGATTCCCTGATGGGAGGGGAGGGGAGATGTTTACCCCCACTAACCCAGACAACCCCTAGGGAAGAGAGACACTCTGCAAGGAAGGGAGACACCCCTGGGAGTGGAACCACCCCCTAGATGGAGACACCCTGCTGGGAGGGGAGATGCCCTGCTGGGAGGACAGAGGCCCCCACTCTAGGGGAGACAATTCCCTGGGATGGGGAGACACCCTGCTGGGAGGGGAGAAACTCCTGCTGGAAGGGGAGCATCCTAGGCTTCCTGGGGACTCTGCCCCTTGCCTTGAGTGTCCCAAGAGACATACATAGCCCTCCAGGGTGCCTAGGCCTTGAGTCTCCCCTAGGCTGACCTGAGGAGGGAACCCCAGGTATCCTTAGATACCCTCCACCCCAGGAGCGTTCCCAAGGCTGACACTAGGTCTGGCTATGCTGTTGGTGGCATGAGGATGAGTGAAATCTCTAGAGAGCAGAAAAGGGAGTTCAGGAGCCACCTTTTGCACCCCAGCCTGTCCCCCACCAGGTCAGGCCTGCTGTGGCCAGGGGCAAGGCAGTCACAGTGAGCCCTTCTTCACTCCTGTGCTCAAGGGCAGAGGCCAGAAAGGGGCCACCACAGAGGTCTCTGGAAGTGGTCTTTGACACAGGGTGACAGAAGCCCACTTTAGGATCAGGGGTGTGAAGAAAAGCAGTAAAATCCCAGCCCATGGTGGCCAGTCTAGGAGTTGGGAACATTGAAATCCGACCAAGCCCCAGCAGCTCTAGGAGCTGCAGGCTGCCCCTGCCCCCTGCCTCGAGTGTCCTAAGAGACATACTTATCCCACGAGGGTGCCTAGGCCTGGCATCTCCCCTAGGCTGATCTAAGGAGGGAACCCCGGGCATTGCTAGAGACATGGTCCATGAGGGTCCCCAGCCTAGCATTTCTGAAGGCTCCTCTGAGGAGAGAAAACCCAGATATCCCTAGAGATATGGCCCACTAGGGTCCCCAGGCCTGACATCTCCCTGAGACTTCTCTGAGGAAAGGGAACCCCACATGTCCCTAGAGACATGGCTGAGAGTGTCCCCAAGCCAGGAATCTTCCTCAAGCTGGTCTGAGGAGAGGAACCCCAGGCATCTGTAGAATTATAGCCAAGAGGGTCTCCAGGTCTGGCATCTCCCCCAGGCTTTTCTCCATGGGTACCCCTAGGATGTCCCTAGAGATGTGGTCTGTGAGGGTTTTCTGGCTTGTCATCTTTTCTGTCTGCTCTGATGAGAGGGGGACTCTGCCCTCCTTGTGGAATGACCCACCTTGTCCTGCAGTAAGGGTTCCTCTGCTCACCTCTAAGAAGAAAGCTCCCTACTCAGCCTGAGGGCGACACAGATTCCAAGATGGCTACCAGTTCCCGCCCTCAGCCTCTCTGCCTACAAAACTCACCTGAATCTTGGCTGGCAGTGGAGATGCCCCCTAAGAGGGGTGACAAGCTGCTGGGAGGAGAGATGCCCACCCTCATTACCCCAGATGTGCCCCCTAAGCAAAGAGAGACAGTTGGCTGGTAGGAAACACACCCAGGGGAGGGGAGCCAGTCCCTGAGATTGGAGACACCCTGCTAGGAGTGGAGAAGCCCTCACCATAGGGTAGATGCCTTCCTGGGATGTGAAGACATCCTGCAGAGAGGGGAAAAGCTCTCACTTGGAGGGGAGCTGCCTGGGCTTCCTGGGGACTCTGCTCCTTCCTCCACCTCAGGAGTTACTGGGTGAAACTGGTTCCCACTACAGTAGCTCCTTTGTCTCTAGAACCAAGAGGAGTGGAATCTCTAGAGAGAACAAAAGGGAGTCCAGGAGCCACCTCCCTGTACCCCAGGCAGTCCTCCACCAGATCAGGCCTGCTGTGGCCAGGGGCCAGGCAGCCATATGGAGCCCTGTTTCACTCCTGTGCCCAATGGCAGAGGCCAGCAATGGGCCACCACAGAGGCCCCTTGGAAGTGGTCTTTGACATAGGGTGACTCTGAGAAGAGTACCCCCGGCATTGCTAGAGAAGTGGCCAAGAGGATCCTAGGCCTGGCATCTCCTTATGCTGCTCTGAGGAGAAGTAACCCCGGGCCATACCTAGAGTCATGGCCGACAGTGTCCCTGGGCCTGGCATCTCCCCCAGGCTATTCTGAGGAGAGGAACCCTGGCAGCCCTGGAGACTTGTCCCACCAGGGTCTCCAGGCCTGGCATCTCTCCAATGCAGCTCATGGAGTGAACCCAGGAGCACACTTAGAGATGAGGTACAGGAGGGTTTCCCAGCCTGGCATGTCCTGGGTCTGCTCTGAGGAGAGAGGAGCTCTTCCCTCCCTGTGGAATGACCCACATTGTCCAGCACTCAGGGTTCCCATGCTCAGCTCTGAGGAGAAAGCTCCCTCCTCAGCCTGAGGGCCAAACAGCATCCAAGGTGGCACCCAGGCCCTGCCCTCAGCCCCCCACTATGCTACTCATCTGGAGCTTGGATGGGAATGGAGATGCCATCTGGGAGGGGAGACACCCTGCTGCTAGGGGAGACACCCCATCTAGTGGAGTGACCCCCTCTAGGGGAAAGACACCTGCTGACAGGGAAGCCAACACCTGGGAGGGGAGATTCCTTCCTGGGAGGGGAGATGCTTGCCCCCACCAACCCAGACAACCCCTAGAGAAGAGGCATACTCTGCTAGGAGGGGAGACACCTGTGGGAGTGGAGCCAGCCCATAGAAGTGAAGACACCCCGCTGGGAGGGGAGACACCCTGCTGAGAGGGGAGAAACTCTCACTGGGAGGGGAGCATCCTGGGCTTCCTGGGGACTCTGCTTCTTTCTCCACACCAGTAGTGTTTGCACTGCTGTCACTAGGTCTGGCTGTGCTGTCTGTGGCATGAGGAGAAATGAAATCTCTAGAGAGCAGAAAAGGAAGTCCAGGAGCCACCTCCCTGCAACCCAGCCTGTCCCCAATCAGGTCAGGCCTGCTGCAGCCAGGGGCCAGGCAGTCACAATGAGCCCTTCTTCACTACTGTGCTCAAGGATAGAGGCCAGAAAGGGGCCACCACAGAGGTCTCTGGAAGTGGTCTTTGAAACAGGGTGACAGAAGCCCACTTTAGGATCAGGGGTGTGAAGAAAAGCAGTAAAATCCCAGCCCATGGTGGCCAGTCTAGGAGTTGGGAACATTGAAATCCGACCAAGCCCCAGCAGCTCTAGGAGCTGCAGGCTGCCCCTGCCCCCTGCCCCGAGTGTCCCAAGAGATATAAGTAGCCCACCAGGGTGCCGAGGCCTGGCATCTCTTCTAGGCTGACCTGAGGAGGGAACCCGAGGCATCACTAGAGACATGGTCCATGAGGGTCCCCAGCCTGGCAATTCTGAAGGCTCCTCTGAGGAGAGGAAACCCAGGCATCCCTAGAGACATGGCTCACCAGGGTCCCCAGGCCTGATGTCTCCTCCAGGCTGCTCTGAGGAAAGGGAACCCGACGTGTCCCTAGAGAATTGGCCGAGTAGGTCCCCAAGCCAGGAATCTTCCTCAGGCTGGTCCGAGGAGAGGAACCAGACACATCCATAGAGATATAGCCAAGAGGGTCTCCAGGCCTGGTATCTCGCGCAGGCTGCTCTCCATGGGTACCCCTGGGATACTCTTAGAGACATGCCCTGAGAGGTTTTTCTGGCTTGTCATCTATTCTGGCTGCTCTGATGAGAGGGGGACTCTGCCCTTCTTGTGGAATGACCCACCTTGTCCAGCAATCAGGGTTCCTCTGCTCAGCTCTGAGAAGAAAGCTCCCTACTCATTCTGAGGGTGACAGAGATTCCAAGATGGCAACCAGTACCTGTCATCAGCCCCTGTGCCCACAAAACTCACCTGAATCTTGGCCGGGAGAGCAGATGACCCCTAAGAGGGGAGACACACTGCAGGGAGGAGAGATGCTCACCACCATGACCCCAGATGCCCCCCCCCAGCAAAGAGAGACACTTTGCTGGGAGGGGAGACATCCCTGAGAGTGGAGCAAGCCCCTGGGATTGGAGACATCCCACTAGGAGGGGAGAAGCCCCAACCATATGGGAGATGGTGGCTCTGTTGTCTCTAGCTCTGAGGAGAGGGAGAGTCTGCCCTTCTTGTGGAATGAACCACATTTTCCAGCAGTCAGTGTTCCACTGCTCAGCTCTGAGAAGAAAGCTCCCTACTCAGACTGAGGGTGACACAGAACCCAACTTGTCCCTAGAGACATGGCCTTCCTGGGATGTGAAGACATCCTGCAGAGAGGGAAAAAGCTCTCACTTGGAGGGGAGCTGCCTGGGCTTCCTGGGGACTCTGCTTCTTCCTCCACCTCAGGAGTTACTGGATGAAACCTGCTCCCACTACAGTATCTAGGTCTGGCTTGGTTGTCTCTAGCACCAAGAGGAGTGGAATCTCTAGAGAGAACAAAAAGGAGTCTGGGAGTCACTTCCCTACACCCCAGCCAGTCCTCCACCAGATCAGGCCTGCTGAGGCCCGGGGCCAGGCAGGCACATGGATCCCTGCTTCACTCCTGTGCCCAAGGACAGAGGCCAGTAATGGGCCACCACAGAGGCCTCTTGGAAGTGGTCTTTGACACAGGGTGACATAACCCAAATTTGTGGCATCGAGAAGCTCCCTCTAAGAGGGGAGCATCCTGGGCTTCCTGAAGACTCTGTTTCTTCCTCCACCCAGGAGTGTTCCCATGCTATCACTAGGTCTGTGCTGTCTGTGGCATTTAGCCAAGAGGGTCTCCAGGCCTGGCATCTCCTCCTGGCTGGTGTATGTAGGTACCCATGGGATGCCCTTAGAGATGTGGCCCGTGAGGGTTTTCTGGCTTGTCATCTTTTCTGTCTGCTTTGATGAGAGGCGGACTCTGCCCTCTTTGTGGAATGACCCACATGATCCAGCAGTCAGGGTTCCTCTGCTCAGCTCTGAGGAGAAAGCTCCCTCCTCAGCCTGAGGGCCAAACAGCATCCAAGGTGGCACCCAGGTTATGCCCACAGCCCCCCACTATGCTACTCATCTGGAGCTTGGATGGGAATGGAGATGCCCCCTAGGAGGGGAGACACCCTGCTGATAGGGGAGACACCCCCTCTAGGGGAGTCACCACCCTCTACCGGAGAGACACCAGCTGAGAGAGAAGCCATCCTCTGGGAGGGGAAATTCCCTGCTGGAAGTGGAGATGCTTGCCCCCACCAACCCAGACAACCCCCAGGGAAGAGGCACACTCTGCTAGGAGGGGAGACACCCCTGGGAGTGGAGCCAGCCCCTAGAAGTGGAGACACCCTGCTGGAAGGGCAGAAGTCTCCACTGTAGGGGAGACACTTCCTTGGGATGGGAGACATCCTGTTGGGAGGGGAGAAGCTCTCTCTGGGAGGCCAGCATTTTGGGCTTTGCTTCTTCCTTCACCCCGGAAATGTTCCCACTGCTGTCACTAGGTTTGGGTGTGCTGTCTGTGGCATGAGGAGGAGTGAAATCTCTAGAGAGCAGAAAAGGGAGTCCAGGAGCCACCTCCCTGCACCCTAGCCTGTCCCCCACCAGGTCAGGCCTACAGTGGCTAGGGGCCAAGAAGCCACAGTGAGCCCTTCTTCACTGCTGCACCCAAGGGCAGAGGCCAGAAAGGGGCCACCACATAGGCCTCTGGAAGTGGTCTTTGACACAGGGTGACAGATGTCCACTTTAGGATCAGGGGTGTGAAGACATGCAATGAAATCCCAGCTCATGGTGGCCAGTCTAGGAGTTGAAATCTGACCAATCCCCCAGCAGCTCCTGGGAGCTGCAGGCTGTACCTGCCCCCTGCCTCGAGTGTCCCAAGAGACATACTTATCCCACCAGGGTGCCTAGGCATGGTGTCTCCATAGGCTGACCTGAGGAGGGAAACACAGGCATCACTAGAGATGTGGTCCATGAGGGTCCCCAAAGTGGCATTTCCAAAGGCTCCTTGAAGGGGAGGAAACCTGGGCATCCCTAGAGACATGGCCCAACAGGGTCCGCAGGCCTGACATCTCCCCCAGGCTGCTCTGAGGAAAGGGAACCCCATGTGTCCCTAGAGACATGGCTGAGAGCATCCCCAAGCCAGGCATCTTCCTCAGGCTGGTCCGAGGAGAGGAACCCTAGGCATCCATAGAGATGTAGCCAAGAGGGTCTCCAGGTCTGGCATCTCCCCCAGGATGTTCTCTGTGGGTACCCCCAGGTTGCAGTTAGAGTCGTGGCCTGTGGGGGTTTTCTGGCTTGTCATCTTTTCTGTCTGCTGTGATGAGAGGGGGACTCTACCCTCCTTGTGGAATGACCCACCTTGTCCAGCAGTCAGGGTTCCTCTGCTCAGCTCTGAGAAGAAAGCTCCCTACTCAGGCTGATGGCAACATAGTTTCCAAGGTGGCAATCAGTTCCAGTCCTCAGCCCCTCTGCCCGAAAAACTCACCTGAATCTTGGCTGGAAGTGCAGATGACCCCTAAATGGGGAGACACACTGCAGGGAGGAGAGATGCTCACCACCATGACCCCAGATTCCCCTCCCAGCAAAGTGTCTGGAGCAAGCCTCTGGGATTGGAGCCACCCTGCTAGGAGGGGAGAAGCCCCAACCATAGGGGAGGTGGTGGCACTGTGGTCTCTAGCTCTGAGGAGAGGGAGAGTCTGCCCTTCTTGTGGAATGACTCACCTTTTCTAGCAGTCAGTGTTCTTCTGCTCAGCTCTGAGAAGAAAGCTCCCTACTCAGACTTAGGGTAACACAGAACCCCATGTGTCCCTAGAGACATGGCCTTCCTGGGATGTGAAGACATCCTGCAGAGAGGGAAAAAGCTCCCACTTGGAGGGGAGCTGCCAGGGCTTCCTGGGGACTGTGCTTCTTCCTCCACCTCAGGAGTTACTGGATGAAACCTGTTCCCACTGTATTGTATAGGTCTGGCTTGGTTGTCTCTAGCACCAAGAGGAGTGGAATCTCTAGAGAAAACAAAAAAGAGTCCAGGAACCACCTCCCTGCACCCCAGCCAGTCCTCCACCAGATCAGGCCTGCTGAGGCCAGGGGCCAGGCAGTCACATGAAGCCCTGCTTCACTCCTGTGCCCAAGGGCAGAGGCCAGCAAATGGGCCACCACAGAGGCCTCTGGGAAGTGGTTTGACACAGGATGACATAACCCAACTTTGTGGCATCAGAGGTTTGAAGAAAAGCAGTGAAATACTACTCTCAAGGTTGGGAAAACCTGAACTCACCAAGCTTCAGTGGCTTCCTGCCCAGAGTGTCCCTAGATATGTGGCTCACCGGGGACCCAGGCATGGCACCTCCCCCTGGCTGCTCTGAGGATAGAGAAGCCAAGGTGTCCATAGAGATGTGAAGAGGGTCCCCAGGCTAGACCTCTCCTCCTGGCTGCTCCAAGGAGAGGGAACCTTAGGATTTCCTAGAGATGTAGCCCATGGGGCTGGGAATGTGGCTCAAGCAGTCGCGTGCTCACCTACCATGCATGCGGCCCGGGTTCGATCGTCAGCACCACATATAAACAAAGATGTTGTGTCCACCGAAAACTAAAAAATAAATATTAAAAAAAATTTCTCTCTCTCTCTGTTTAAAAAAAAAAAAAAGAGGTAGATGTGAGGCCTCGGGACTCTGGTGGGTCAGGGTAGCCAGGCCTGGCGTCTCCCCCCAGACTGCTCTGATGAGAGGGAACCCGGGTGTCCCTAGAGACATCACTCACCATTGTCCCCAGGCCTGGCATCTCTCCTAGGCTTCTCTGAAATGATTACCCCCGGCATCATTAGAGATATGGTCAAGAGGGTCCAGGCCTGGCGTCTCCTCATGCTGCTCTGAGGAGAGGGAACCCCGGTGTGTACCTAGAGTCATGGCCAAGAGTGTCCCCAGGCCTGGCATCTCCCCCACACTGTTCAGAGGAGAGGAACCCCAGCAGCCCTGGAGACTTGGCCCACCAGGGTCACCAGGCCTGGCATCTCTCCCAGGCTGCTAAGGGAGGGAACCCAGGGGCACACCTAGAGATGAGGTCCATGAGAGTTTCCCAGCCTGGTGTGTCCTGGGGCTGCTCTGAGGAGAGGGGAGCTCTGCCCTCCTTGTGGAGTGACCCACATGATCCAGCATTCAGGATTCCTCCTCTCAGCTCTGAGGAGAAAGCTCCCTCCTCAGCCTGAGGGCCAAACAGCATCCAAGGTGGCACCCAGGTTATGCCCACAGCCCCCCCACTATGCTACTCACCTGAAGCTTGGATGGGAATGGAGATGCCTCCTAGGAAGGGAGACACCCTGCTGCTAGGGGAGACACCCCCTCTAGGGGAGTCACCCCCCTTTAGGGGAGAGACACCTGCTGAGGGAAGCCCCCTGGTAGGGAGATTCCCTGCTGGGAGGGGAGATGCTTGCCCCCACCAACCCAGACAACTCCTAGGGAAGAGAGACACTCTGCTAGAAGGGGAGACACCTCTGGGAGTGGAGCCAGCCCCTAGAAGTGGAGCCACCCTGTTGGGAGGGGAGTCATCCTGCTGGGAGGGCAGAGGCCCCCATTCTAAGGAGGAAACCTCCCTGGGTTGGGGAGACACCCTACTGGGAGGGGAGAAGCTCCCTCTGGGAGGGGAGCATCCTGGGCTACCTGGGGACACTGGTTTTTTCCTCCACCCCAGGAGTGTTCCCACTGATGTCACTACATCTGGCTGTGCTTTCTGTGGTATGAAGAGTGAAATCTCTAGAGAGCAGAAAATGGAGTCCAGGAGCCACCTCCCTGCACCCCAGCCTGTCTCCCACCAGGTCAGGCCTGCTGCGGCCAGGTGCCAGGAAGCCACAGTGAGCCCTTCTTCACTCCTGTGCCCAAGGACAGAGGCCAGAAATGGTCACCACACAGGCCTCTTAAAGTAGTCTTTGACACAGGGTGACAGAAGCCCACTTTAGGTTCAGGGATGTGAAAAAAAGGAGTGAAATCCCAGCCCATGGTGGCCAGTCTAGGAGTTAGGAAACCTGAACTCTGATCAAGCCCCAGCAGCTTCTGGGAGCTGCACCTGTCCCCTGCCTCGAGTGTCCCAAGAGATGTATGTAGCCCACCAGGGTACCTAGGCTTGGCGACTCCCCCAGGCTGACCTGAGGAGGGAACCCCCGGCATTGCAGGAGACGTGGTCCATGAGGGTCCCCAGCCTGGCAATTCTGAAGGCTCCTCTGATGAGAGGAAACCCGGGCATCTATAGAGACGTGGCCCACCAGAGTCCCCAGGCCTGACATCTCCCCAAGGCTGCTCTGAGGTAAGGGAACCCCATATGTCCCTAGAGACATGGCCAAGTAGGTCCCCAAGCCAGGATTCTTCCTCAGGCTGGTCTTAGGTGGAGAACCAGAGGCATCCGTAGAGATACAGTCAAGAGGGTCTCCAGGCCTGGCATCTCCTCCAGGCTGCTCGCTGAGGGTACCCTTGGTATACTCTTAGAGATGTGGCCCGAGAGGGTTTTCTGGCTTGTCATCTATCCTGGCTGCTCTGATGAGAAGGGGACTCTGCCCTCCTTGTGGAATGACCAACCTTGTCTAGCAGTCAGGGTTCCTCTGGTCAGCTCTGAGAAGAAAGCTCCCTACTCATTCTGAGGGTGACAGAAATTCCAATATGGCAACTAGTTCCCACCCTCAACCCCTCTGCCTGCAAAACTCACCTGAATCTTGGCTAGGAGTGGAGATGCCCCCTAAGAGGGGAGACAGACTGCAGGGAGGAGAGATGCCTACCCCCATTACCTCAGATGCCCCTCCCAGCAAAGAGAGACACTTTGCTGGGAGGGGAGACACCCCTGGGAGTGGAGACACCCTGCTAGGAGTGGAGAAGCCCCCACCACAGGGGAGATGCCTTCCTGGGATGTAAAGACATCCTGCAGAGAGGGGAAAAGATCCCACTGGGCTTCCTGGGGACTGTGCTTCTTCCTCCACCTCAGGAGTTACTGGATGAAACCTGCTCCCACTACAGTATGTAGGTCTGGCTCTGTTGTCTCTAGCACCAACAGGAGTGGAATCTCTAGAGTGACCAAAAGGGAGCCCAGGAGCCACCTCCCTGCACCCCAGCCAGTCCTCCACCAGATCAGGCCTGCTGAGGCCAGGGGCCAGGCAGCCACATAGAGTCCAGTTTCACTCACGTGCCTAAGGACTGAGGCCATCAATGGGTCACCACAGAGGCCTCTGGGAAGTGGTATTTGACACAGGGTGACATAACCCAAATTTGTGGGATCAGAGGTTTGAAGAAAAACAATGAAATCCTAGCCCATGGTGGCCACACTCAAGGTTGGGAAAACCTGAACTCACCAAGCCTCAGCGGCTTCCTGCCCAGAGTGTCCCTAGATATGTGGCTCACCAGGGACCCAGGCCTGCTGCCTCCCTCTTGCTGCTCTGAGGAAAGGGAAGCCAAGGTGTCCATAGAGATGTGAAGAGTGTCCCCAGGCCAGACATCTGCTCCTGGCTGCTCCAAGGAGAGGGAACATTGGGATTCCCTAGAGATGTAGCCCACCAGGGTGGCCAGCCTGGCATCTCCCCCCAGACTCCTCTGATGAGAGGGAACCCCGGGTGTCCCTAGAGATGTCACTCATCATTTTCCCCAGGCCTGGCATCTCTTCTAGGCTGCTCTGAGAAGAGTACCCCCTGCATCGCTAGAGAAGTCATCAAGAGGGTCCCAGGCCTGGTGTCTCCTCATGCTGCTCTGAGAGGGAACCCCTGGCATACCTAGAGTCATGGCCAAGAGTGTCCCCAGGTCTGGCATCTCCCACCGGCTGTTCTGAGGAGAGCAACCCAGGCAGCCCTGGAGACTTGGCCTCCCAGGGTCCACAGGCCTGGCATCTCTCAAAGGCTGCTCAGGGAGGGAACCTAGGGCACACCTAGAGATGAGGTTCATGAGGGTTTCCCAGCCTGGTGTGTCTTGGGGCTTCTCTGAGGACAGGGGAGCTCTCCCCTCCCTGTGGAATAACCCATGTTGTCCAGCAGTCAGGATTCCTCTGCTCAGCTCTGAGGAGAAAGCTCCCTTTTCAGCCTGAGGGGCAACAGCATCCAAGGTGGCACCCAGGCCCCACCCTCAGCCCCCCACTATGCTACTCACGTGAAGCGTGAAGTGTGGCTGGGGTGGAGAAGCCCCCTAGGAGGGGAGACACCTGGCTTCTAAGGGAGTCACACCACTCTAGGGGAGAGACACCTGCTGAGAGGGAAGCCAATCCCTGGGAGGGGAGATTCTCTGCTGGGAGGGGAGATGCTTGCCCCACCAACCCAGACCCCTAGGGAAGAGAGACACCCTGCTAGGAGGGGAGACACTCCTGGGAGTGGAGCCACCCCTTAGAAGTGGAGACACCCTGCTAGGAGGGCAGAGGCCCCCACTCTAGGAGAGACACCTCCCTGGAATGGGGATATACCTTGCTGGGAGGGGAGAAGCTCCTGCTGGGTGGGGAGAATCCTGGTCTTCCTGGGGACTCTGCTTCTTCCTCCACACCAGGAGTGTTCCCACTGCTGTCGCTAGGTTTGGTGTGCTATCTGTGGCATGAGGAGGAGTGAAATCTCTAGAGAGCAGAAAAGGGACTCCAGGAGTCACCTCTGTGCACCCCAGCCTGTCCTCCACCAGGTCAAGCCTGCTGTGGCCAGAGACCAGGCAGACACAGTGAGCCCTTCTTCACTCCTTTGCCCAAGGGCAGAGGCCAGAAATGGGCCACTACAGAAGCCTCTGGATGTGGTCTTTGACACAGGGTGACAGAAGCCTACTTTAGTATCAAGGGTGTGAAGAAAAGCAGTGAAATCCCAGCCCAGGGTGGCCAGTCTAGGAGTTGGGAAACCTGAACTCAGACTAGGCCCCAACAGCTTCTGAGAGCTTCAGGCTGCACATGCCCCATGTCTCAAGTGTCCCAAGAGAAGTACGTAGCCCACCAGGGTGCCTAGGCCTGGTGTCTCCACTAGGCTGACCTGAGGAGGGAACCCCGGGCATCGCTAAAGACGTGGTCCATGAGGGTCCCCAGCCTGGCAATTCTGAAGGCTCCTCTGAGGAGAGGAAACCTGGGCATCCCTAGAGATGTAGCCCACCAGGATCCCCAGGCCTGACATCTCCCCCAGGCTGCTCTGAGGAAAGGGAACCCCATGTGTCCCTAGACACATGGCCGAGAGGGTCCCGAAGCCAGGCATCTTTCTCAGTCTGGTCTGAGGAGAAGAACCTCAGACATCTGTATTGATGTAGTTAAGAGGGTCTCCAGGCTTGGCATCTCCTCCAGGCTGCTCTCCTGGGTACCCCCGGGATGCCCTTACAGACATGGCCTGGGAGGTTTTTCTGGATTATCATCTTTTCTGGTTGCTCTGAGGAGAGGGGGACTCTGCCCTCCTTGTGGAATGACCCACCTTGTCCAGCACTCAGGGTTCCTCTGCTCAGCTCTGAGAAGAAAGCTCCCTACTAAGCCTGAGGGAGACACAGAATCCAAGATGGCAAACAGTTCCTGCCCTCAGCCTCTCTGCCCACAAAACTCACCTGAATCTTGGCTGGCAGTGGAGATGCCCCCTAAGATGGGAGACACGCTGCTGGGAGGAGAGATGCCCACTACATTACCCCAGATGCGCCCCCAGCAATGGGAGACACTTTGCTGGAGAGGAGACAACTCTGGGAGTGGAGCAAGCTCCTAGGATTGGAGACACCCTGCTAGGAGGGGAAAAGCCCCACCATAGGGGAGATGCCTTCCTGGGATGTAAAGACATCCTGCAGAGAGGGAAAAAGCTCCCACTTGGAGGGGAGCTGCCTGGGCTTCCTGGGGACTCTGCTTCTTCCTCCACCTCAGGAGTTACTGGATGAAACCTGCTCCCACTACAGTATCTAGGTCTGGCTTGATTGTCTCTAGCACCAAGAGGAATGGAATCTCTAAAGAGAACAAAAGGGAGTCCAGGAGCCACCCCCCTGCACCCCAGCCAGTCCTCCACCCAATCTGGCCTGTTGCAGCCAGGGGCCAGGCAGCCACATGGAGCCCTGCTTCACTCCTGTGCCCCAGGGAAGAGGCCAGCAATGGGCCACCACAGAGACCTCTGGGAAGTGGTCTTTGACACAGGGTGACATAAGCCAACTTTGGAGGATCAGAGGTTTGAAGAAAAGCAGTGAAATCCTAGCCCATGTTCACCACTCTCAAGGTTGGGAAAACCTGAACTCACCAAGCCTCATCAGCTTCCTGCCCAGAGTCTTCCTAGAGATGTGGCTCACTGGAGACCCAGGCCTGGTGCTTCCCCCTGGCAGTTCTGAGGAAAGGTAAGCTGAGGTGTCCGTAGAGATGTGCCAGACATCTCCTCCCAGGCCAGACATCTCCTCCTGGCTGCTCTGAGGAGAGGGAAACTTGGGATTCAGTAGAGATGTAGCCCACCAGGTGGCCAGGCCTGGCCTCTCCCCCCAGACTGCTCTGATAAGAGGTAATCCCTGGCATCCCTAGAGAAGTCACTCACCATTGTCCCCAGGCCTGTCATCTCTTCTAGGCTGCTCTGAGAAGAGTACACCCGGCATCGCTAGAGATGTCATCAAGAGGGTCCCATATGTGGCATCTCCTAATGCTGCTCTGAGGAGAGGAAAGCTCTGCCCTCCCTGTGGAATGGCCCACCTTGTCCAGCAGTCAGGGTTCCTCTGCTCAGCTCTGAGGAGAAAGCTCCCTCCTAAACTTGATGGCCAGACAGCATCCAAGGTGGTGCCTAGGCCCCGCCCTAAGCCCCCCACTATGCTACTCACCTGAAGCTTGGCTGGGAATGGAGATGCCTCCTAGGAGGGGAGACACCCTGCTGCTAGGGCGGACACCCCACTCTAGGGAGGGATGCTTCCCCTAGGTAGAGACACCTGCTGATAGAGAAGCCAACCCCTGGGAGGGGAGATATCCTGCTGCGAGGGGAGATGCTTGCCCCCACCAACCCAGACAACCCCCTAGGAAAGAGAGACACCCTGCTAGGAGGGGAGACACTCCTGGGAGTGGAGCTACCCCCTAGAAGTGGAGACACCATGCTTGGAGTGGAGACACCCTACTGGGAGGGCAGAGGCCCCCACTCTAGGGGAGACACCTCCCTGAGATGGGGAGATACCCTACTGGGAGGGGAGAAACTCCTGCTGGGAGAGGAGCATCCTGGGCTTCCTGGGGACTCTGCTTCTTCCTCCACCCCCGAAGTTATTGGGTGAAACCTGGTCCCACTGCTGTCACTAGGTCTGGCTGTGCTTTCTGTAGCACAAGGAGGAGTGAAATTTCTAGAGAGCAGAAAAGGGAGTCCAGGAGCCACCTCCTTGCACCCCAGCCTGTCCTCCACCAGGTCAGACCTGCTGCAGCCAGGTGCCAGGTAGCCACAGTGAGCCCTTCTTCACTCCTGTGCCCAAGGATAGAGGCCAGAAAGGGGCCACCACAGAGGTCTCTGGAAGTGGTCTTTGAAACAGGGTGACAGAAGCCCACTTTAGGATCAGGGGTGTGAAGAAAAGCATTGAAATCCCAGCCTATGGTGGCCAGTCTAGGAATTGGGAAACCTGAAATCCGACCAATTCCCAGCAGATTCTGAAAGCTGCAGGCTGCCCCTGCCCTCTGCCTCGAGTGTCCCAAGAGACATACTTATCCCACCAGGGTGCCTAGGCCTGGCATCTCCTCTAGGCTGACCTAAGGAGGGAATCCCGGGCATCGCTAGAGACATGGTCCATGAGGGTCCCTAGGCCTGGCATTTCCCCAGGCTCCTCTGAGGAGAGGAATCCCGGTTGTCCCTAGAGACATGGCCCACCAGGGTCCCCAGGCCTGGCGTCTCCCCAAGGCTGCTCTGAGGAAAGGGAACCCCACGTGTCCCTAGAGACATGGCCAAGAGGGTCCCCAGGACAGGCATCTCCCTCAGGCTGGTCTGAGGAGAGGAACTTCAGTTGTCCCTAGAGATGTATCCAACAGGGTCTCCAGGCCTGGCATCTCCCCCAGGATGCTCTCTGTGGGTACCCCCGGGATGCCCTTAGAGACGTGGCCCATGAGGGTTTTTTGGCCTGGCTTGTTTTCTGGCTGCTCTGAGGAGAGGAAAGCTCTGCCCTCCTTGTGGGATGACCCACCTTGTCCATCACTCAGAGTTCCTCTGCTCAGCTCTGAGAAAAAAACTCCCTCCCCAGCCTGAGGGCAGCACAGGATCCAAGATGGTGACCAGGCCCTGCCCTCAGTCCCTCGCCCTGCAAAACTCACCTGAATCTTGGCTGGGAATAGAGATGCCCCCTAAGAGGGGAGACAAGCTACTGGGAGGATAGATGCTCACCCCCATTACCTCAGATGCTCCCCCAGCAAAGAGAGACACTTTGTTGGGAAGGGAGACACTCCTGGGAGTGGAGCCATCCCCTGGGTTTGGAGACAACCTGCTAGAAGGGAGAAGCCCCTCCCAGTAGAGATGTGACCCATGAGGGTCCCCACATCAGGCATCCTACTCAGGCTGCTCTGATGAGAAGGGAACCCTGGGCATCCCTAGAGACATGACCCAAGAGGGTCCCCACACCAGTCTCTCTCAGGCCACTCAGCAGAAGGGAGCTCTGGGCATCCCTAGAGTCGTGAACCAGGAGGGCCCCCACAATGGCGTATCCCCCAGGCAACTCTGAGGAGAAGGGAACTACAGACCTACTTAGAGATGTGACCTATGAGGGTCCCCAGGCCTGCCATCTCCCTCAGGGTTCTCTGAGGAGAACAGATCTCCGGCATGCCAAGAGACACCACGCAAGAGGGTGCCCATAGCAGGAGTCTCCTTCAGGCTGCTCTGAAGAGAAGGGAAACCCAGGCATGCCTAGAGGTGTGATCCAAAGAGTCCCCACACCAGGCATCTCCCTCAGGCTGCTTTTAGGGTAAGGGAGCTCTAGGCATCACAAGAAACATGACCCATGAGGGTCCCCACACCAGGTGTCTCCCTCAGGCCATTCTGAAGAGAAGGGAACCCCAGGCATCCCTAGAGATGCCACTCATGAGGATCCCCTCACTGGCGTCTCATCAAGGCACTGTGAGAAGGGAGGCCCAGACATCCCTAGAGCCGTGCATGGCACAGGAGGGTTCCTTCACCAGGCATCTCCCTCAGGCTGCTTTAAGGAGGAGGGAGCCACCCAGAAACCCTAGAGATGTGATCCACAAGGGTCCCCAAACCAGGTGTCTCTCAGGCCACTGAGGAGAAGGGAACCCTGGGCACCCCTAGAGACATGACTCATGAAAGTCCCTAAGCCAAGAGTCCACTGAGGCTGCTCTGAGGAGAAGGGAGCTCTGGGAGTCCCTGGAGGCATGACCACAAGGGTCCCCAACCTGGGTGTCTCTCTCAATCTGTTCTGAGAAGGGAGCTCTGCCCCTCTCTATGGAGTGACCCAACACTCCCAGAACTGGGGCTCTCCCGGATTGGTCCTGAGGGGGAAGCCAGCTCCTCACTCTAAAGGAGGGGGCATTAAAGATGGTAGTGAGGGGCTGGGGATGTGGCTTAAGCGCTCGCCTGGAATGCGTGCAGCCCAGGTTCGATCCTCAGCACCACATACAAAGATGTTGTGTCCGCCGAAAACTAAAACTAAAACTAAAAAATAAAAAAAGATGGCAGTGAGGCCCCACCCCTGGTTGACCACTCCCCTTTGGCCACGTACACATGCACAAGCTGCTCACTGCTCAGAGGCGGGGCCTCTCTCCACTCCCTCGTGAACGTCAGCACCTTCTTCGACCCTCAGCAGTTACTGAATAATAAAATATGTTCCCACTGCTCTAACTAGGTCTCGCTGTGGCATCATGAGAAGTGGTATATCAGAGAGGAGAAATGGAGTTCAAGAGATCCCCTCCCTGAACTCCACCAGGCCAAGTGCTGCAGCAGCCTGAGCCAGGTGGGCAGAGGTACAGAGGGAGGCCACCACAGGGAGTCTAGACCCTCTGCCCAAGGGCAGAGTCTAGAAACAGACCACCACAGAGGCTTTCGGGACATGTAGTCTTTTAGACAGAGTGACTTAGCCAGTGATTGCCCCATTTTAGAATCAGGGGTTTTAAGAAAATCTGTTAATTCCCAGCCCAGGGGGACCACTTGTAGGAGGGTAGAAGAACCTGAGCTCCGACCAAATTCCCAATAGCCTCTGAGAGCATTCTAGGTCATTCAGTCTGTCCTGCCTGTCCAGCTCTCACCATGGATGCCTCTGGGAGCTGCAGGCTACACAGATTCAGGGTTCTCAGGGATTCTGCCAAGTATAGTCTGGTGCTCTGCCCACACAGTCTTTGCCATTCAGGACCATGGAAGCTGTGTGCCATGTGCTGGCCCAGGCACCTTGGAGGACTGTGGCAGTGGAATCTGGTGTTCTACCCATGCAGCCCTCATCCCAGAAGCCTAGGGGCTGCAAGTAGCACATTTACCCTCATACCCCCATGATTCTGGGTAATGCAGTCTTGTATTCCACATTGCAGCCCGGCTGCAGAGGTCTCTGTGAGCTGCAGGCTACTCAGGCACACCTAGTGATTCTGAACAGTGTAGTCTGGTATTCTGCCCATTCAGCTCTCACTCCAGAAGCCTATGGGGACTTCAAGTATCACATTCACCCTCATATCCCCAACCAGGATTCTGGGTAGTGCAATCCAGTCTTCTACAATGCAGCACCCTCTGCAGAGGTCTCTAGAAATTGCAGGCTACACAGTCACTCAGGCATCCCTAGGAATTCTGGACAGTGTGGTCTGGTGTTCTGCCTATGCAGCCATCACTACTGTGGAATCTGGGAGCTGCAAGCCCCCAAGGATCATGGGTATTATAGCCTGGTGCTATGTTCAACTGTACAGTGACTACTTAGAGCTCGGAGCCTCCAGGAACTCTGAGTATTATAGTCAGTTCTATTCAGTCAGCCCTGACCACAGAGGTCTCTGAGAGCTGTGGGCCATTGATTATTCTGGGTAGTACAGTCCATCCTACCTAAGTGGACTTCACCATCAAAGCTCTGGGATCTGTGTAGCATAAGCCTAGACACCCCTGAGGAGTTTATGTAGTGAAATACAAAGCTTTCCCTGGCAGTACTCAAAAGGAAGGTGTCAGGGAGCTGCAGGCCTCTAGGGATTCTGGGTATTATAGTCTTGCCTTCTGCCTCCATAGCCATCTCTGTGGAGATTTCCAGGCCACATGGACACGGGGAGCCTCCAAGAATTCTAGGTAGTGTAGTTCAGCTTCCTATCCAGCCACTCTCACTATTGCAGATCCTGGGAACTGCAATTCCCCCTGAGGATTGTGGATAAGGTAGTGCAGTATTTTTCCTGCATGCCACTACTGCAAGGGCATGAGAACTGAAGGCCACATGCTTGCCATGGTATGAAAGACCTCACTGTTGAAGCCTCCTGGAATTGCAGGCAGCACATTCACCAGTGTGTCCCCAGGAATTGTAGGTAGTATAGTCTGATCTGCATAATGCACAGCTCTCACTTGGGATACCTCTGGGAGTTGCAGGCTGCATACTCACCTGGGCAACACACCCCACCAAGGATTCTAGATACTGTAGTTAAGCTCTCAGTCCAACATACCTCACAACAGAGGATCCTGAGAGCTGCTGGCACCAAGATTTGTGGGTAATGTGCCCTGTGTTTTTCCTACTCACTGCAGAAAATTATGAAACTAAAATTCTCCCTTAGGATTATGGTAATGCAGTTCAATGGTTTGCACACTCACCACAGAGGATTCTGGGAGCTGCAGTCCCTGAGGGTTCTAGATAATGCAGTCTAGGGGTTTTACTGCACAGTCCTGCTGATGATCACAGGAGCTGAAGACCCCATGCTTTCCCTGGTACCCTGGAGATTCTAGGTAGTGTGCTCTACCAATACAACCGCCACCACAGAAACCTCTGGGACTTAGAGGGTTACAGGGAATGTAGGCATCCCCAGGGGTTCTGAGCATTGAAGTCTGGTATTCTGCCCTTACAATTCTCACCCCGGAGGCTCCTGGGCAGAGCAGGCACTCAAAAGTAATTGGTAGCATAGTTTGATTTTTTGCCAGTACAGCCTTCTCTGAAGAGGTCTCTGCAAGCTGCAGATCCCCAAGAATTATTGGTAGTACAGTCTGTCATTTGTCCCATGCTGCCCTCACTGCAGAAGGTTCTGGTAACTGCAATGAGGATTCTGCAGTTACCCAGGATTCAGGGTAGTGCAATTCATCATAATCTTTACATCTCTCACCCTAGAGGCTCCTGAGAGCTTCTTGCTACATTTTCATGAACCCTTACCCTCAGGTCCCAGTGAGACTCCAGGCACTGGGCCCTCCCTGCACCATCTTGAGGGGGCATTTGTGTCCTTAGACACTCAAGCCACACAAAATACATTGACATACCATGATAATGAGCAGCCAAAGCCTCAGTAAGAAATACTGTTGTAAAATAAGTTCTGCTAAAATATTACCTGAGAAAGTAAAGAACATGGCAGAACTTCCTTCTCAGCACACCAGGCAGTGCACAGGAAGCTTCTTCCTCATGTTTTCCTCACATGGACCTCAGTCATCCTGAATCCACAGTGGAGTCTCCATGGGTAGGTGCCAAAGAGAAGGAAGCTCTGGTCCTCACCATAGACATACCCACCAGGCATCCCCAGGCCATGGTATCTTTCCAGGTGTGTCTCCAGGATAAAAAAAAAAGAACAACCTCTGGTCTACACCTTAGATAGAGCCTCTAGGAGTCCCTAGATGTGGCATCTCTCAGGTGGGTCCCCAGGAGAAGGAAGTTGGATTAGGGCACAGAACACAGACCCCAAAAGCAGTTGATCATAGAAAGTTGTTCTGAGTGGCCCCTACTGACAGTGCAGGATGCTGGGTGTTCACTGTTCTGAGCTGCATCCCCTTGTGCTAAGCTCAGTGAAGCTCTGAAATTCATAGTTCTGACTATTCCAGGTCATGATGTTGGAAATCAAAAAAAAGAGCGTACCGGTAATCCTATGTCTTGACCAGAATAGATGGAGAGAGCAAGCAGCAAAATACATGGCCCATAGACAAAGTTTCATTAATTTCAGCAATCATGTAGAGGAAACAGTGAAATTTGTACTGGAATAAGAAAAATTTTAAAGCATTAATATTTAAAACAGAGACCCCCAAAATTAAAGTACTTTCATATAAGTCTTAAAGTACAATCATATTTTCAGAAAATCTTGAAATGTTTAGAAAGGAAGCAAATGAAATATAAATAAATGCAGAGATGTTCTTTGTTCAGGTCTCAGTATAATTAAGCCTTTGGTGCAACACTATGGATATCATATTAGTATTAAAGATCACAGGGAGATACTATTTTGTTTTAGATGTTATAGTATGTATATTATATTTGGATTAGAGACCACATGGCAGCTCTTATATTAGTTTTTGATGCATTGTTGTGAATATTATTTTAGTATTAGAGACCATGATGTGGACATTATATTAATAAGGAAGCTGTTGTATTAGAGTTCAAGGCTATTCTCTGGATACTGTATTTGTATTAGAGGCCACATGTGGACACAATAGCATCAAAGGCTACTATGGAAAATACATTAGCATTAGAGGCTGCACATGGACAACATGTTAATATTATCACTCCACCATAACAGTATTATGACACTGCCATATCCATGAAGGTGTCATATACCCTCTGGTGGTCATTAGCACTCAGCACAGAATGCTTCAATTTGGTGGTGTATGGGCACTCCCTGACATTCCTGAGAAATGGATGAAATTCAGTACTGTATCTAGATTACTCAAGGCCTTGATTTTGGAAATTCAAACTAAAATGAAAACCAGTATCCTTGTTTTTTAAGAAATGGTAATTGAACAAGTAATTCAGACCATATTGAGTGAAATGAATGCAGACAAAAACAGAAACTCCTACAAAAAAACAACTCATAATAGTCCACAAATAAAATGTGATAAAACTAAAAGAAATCTGTAAAGAAATAAGAAAATCTATGTGATCTTAGATTTAGTGATGGTAGTGTATATTTTTTTCTGGTACGAGGGATTGAATGCAGGGCCTCACCCATGCTGTACAAACTTTCTAATACTGAGCTACTTTCCCAGTCCTTGGTGATGAGTTTTAACTCACAATACCAAATACAAACTGACTGAAAAAAAAATACCAATAACATGGACTTTATAAAGTTCAATTTTTACAAAGTACACTGTTGCAGGTCAATAATCCCAATTACTCAAAAGACTGAGGCAGGAAGATTGCAAACTTGAGCCCAGCCTAGGAAATTTTTTAAAAAATGGGCTATAGCTCAGTGGTAGAGCACTTGCCTAGTTTATGCAAGCCTAGGGTTCAATCCCCAGCACTACACACACACACAAACACACACACACACACACTCACACAATTTTTTTCCTACTCTATAAAAGATGACAAATACTTATACAAAATAATGTTCAGCATCCCATATCATCAGGGAATCATAAATTAAAACAATAGTGAGGTAGTATGGCACAGCTATTAGAACTGCTGAACTCTAAGAAACAGCAGTGCACCAACAGCTGCAGGATGTAAGATACCAGCAGTCTCAGGCATTACTAGGAGAACATGTGGCATGGCCACTCTGGAAGATGATATTCCAGTTCTTCCCAAAGCAAAAAAGTCCAATCTAGACCCAACAGTGTCCCTATAAATTATCTTCATTTAGAGAAATTCTTTGAAAAAGTATGTCAAAACAAAACTAGCATGTAATTATGCATAGCAGCTCTATGATGCTGATCATATCATAAATAAGAAGGTCCTCTCATAGCTGAATGCATAACCAACACAGAATATAAAGGAATGAACTGCCACCCTACACAGAGGCATAGATAAATTCTACCCGGTACACTAAGTGAAATAAGCCAGGCTGAAGAGGCTAGATGCTGTATGGTTTACCTTTTATGACATTCTAGAAAAGACAAAATTACAGAGGAAGAGTTGTGCAGGATGAGGCTCAGGAGCCTCCCAGTACAGGAGTCTCAATCTACATGGAATTGGGGTGCATCACCCTTCCTGTGGTTTTTCTCATGACCATCCTCCATCCTGAAGCTGCCCTAGAGCCCACCAAAAGTCCTTACTAAAGCACAAGCCCCTCCTAGGCCCCCAGGAGATTCTGCAGGATTTAGGAGCTCTGTGCAAATAACCGAGATAAAAGAATCAATATTAGAACAAAAGATGATCCTAACACCTCTGTCACTCAGCAAATATTAAGATTTTAGGAGTGCTGCACCAGGAACTGGGTGCAGAGGCTGAATGTGTATTTCTTATTATATCACAGCCCATAATCTGGAGCAATAATAAATTCATTGCTCATAATGGAACAATGAATTAATTATATGGCAGAAACTGGGAGCTAGATTTCCCACTGATGGGGTGAGAAGTTATGATAAACAAGGGGTGAAGGCAGAGGGATCTATGTCATAATGGGTCAGAATCCATTGACTGCAGATCAGTATAAACTCACATTTTGCTTAATACATTCACAGATGGTTCCACATAAACATAGTTATAACTAGGGAATATGAAAAGATTAGAATACACATAAACTTCTTTGCATTGTCAGTTGTGTGGATCAAGATGCAAGATGAATTTTTTTTTGAAGACAGAGAGAGAGAACTTTTTAATATTTTTTTTTCAGTTCTCAGTGGACACAACATCTTTGTTTGTATGTAGTTCTGAGGATCAAAACAGGGCCGCATGCATGCCAGGCGAGTGCGCTACCACTTGAGCCACATCCCCAGCCCTGAAATATTTTTTATAGACTTTTTAAAAGACCTTTATTTTATTTGTTTATTTTTATGTGGTGCTGAGGATCAAACCCAGTGCCTCACAAATGCCAGATGGGTGCACTACCACTGAGCCATAACCCCAGCCCCTGCCAGATGAAAGATTTTAATATCACTCTCTAATCAAAGGAGCCACAACTCTTTGAAGAAATGGCTGATGCCAAGAGTAAGACAGTAAATATATAAGTCAGGGTAGTTTAAATATCAGAAAGAAAAAACTTTGGGACAAAACCAGAAAATATGTTAAAAGACAACAGGAGATAATGGAAAGATCTCCAATGGAAAGAATTCCCAATGATTAAAGTAGGGATGAATTGAACAGCAAAATACTATATAAAAAAGGGGGGGGGACAAAAAAACAGCTTAAGGAAACTATCCAGATGATTGGTATAAATAAATGACTGAATACACAAACAAATGAGGTTGAGTAGAAACCTCTTGTGCAGAAGAATTCCATATAATTGAGAGACACACAGCCATCAAGGAGGTAGAGCTAACTCTCTGATCCCTAAGTGTGGGCTCTGCATTGTGACTTCCTCCAGAAGAACAAAGTGGACATGCAAAAAAAGAGTAACTTCACAGTAAGAAACCTGAAAGGCCCTTCCTCAAGCAGGTGACCACAATCAATACTAACATTTCACCTTGAGGGCATGAGATGATAGAACTGCTTTTCAACTCAGGGTCCAATAGCCTCAGGCTAAATATGAGAAACACAAGGAAACCTGAAAGGCACTGCCTCAGCCAGGTGAGCACAGTCAATACTAATATGACAATAAGGACAAGAGATGACAGAGCAGCTCTCCATCTCTGTGACCTGCCTCCCCCAGGCCCACAGCCCCAGTTTAAATATAAAAAAAAAAAACAAGGAAAATTCAAAGGAGAACAATCTAAAAAATACCTGACAAGTCATCCTTAATACTGTCAAGGTCATCAGAACAAGGAAGTTCATAGAAACTGTCACCCCAAGAGAAGTCTATGGAGACATGATGACTGGATGTCATGTTGGGCTCCTAGATGTGAGCCTAGAACAGGAAGACACAGAACTGAGAATCCAAAGGATATGTGACTTCAGTTAATTGTAACATACCATTATTTTTTCTTCATGACAAATGGTCTAAGATGTTAACACTTTAGAGACAGCTCACCTAAGTCATAACAAGAGAAGAAACCAGGTTGAGGCTAACTGGGAAATCTCTGCACTTTCTTTTCAATTTCTGTATAAAGATAAAACTAAGCCTGGCATGGTGGCACATTCTTGTAATCCCAGTACCTTGTGGGGCTGAGGCAGGATGACTTCAAGTTCAAAGCCAGCCTCACCAAGTTAGTGAGACCCTGCCTCTAAATAAAATACAAAAAAAGGGCTGGGGATATGGCTCAGTGATTAAGTGCCCCTGGATTCAATCCCCAGTACACTCACACCAAATATATATATAATATTAAACTACTATAAGTAAAACCTTAGGACATGGTTATATTTTCTCAAACACCTACTTATTTAATTATTCATAGAGTTAATTACTGGTAACTGACATGCTTAGCTAGTTCTGTATTCTATTAGGAACATTTATAACACAAAAATCAAATAGTTTAAACTAATATAAAATTCAAAGTATGTGCCTCTTTTACATACTTCTTGTTGAAGTAGTAACATATATAAACTTATTATATTTTTATGCTATCACTAGGTTCCAGGTTTGTCTTCTTAAAACTTGATCACTAGAGGGGGGGGGAATGACATTTTAGAGATTCTATTTCAACTCATGGTTTAACTTTCCCAAAAGAGTGACTTAAAAAAAATGTCCTGGGCTGGGGATGTGGCTCGAGCGGTAGCGCGCTCACCTGGCATGCGTGCGGCCCAGGTTCGATCCTCAGCACCACATACCAACAAAGATGTTGTGTCCGCTGAAAACTAAAAAAATAAATAAATAAATATTTAAAAAATTCTCTCTCTCTCTCTCTCTTTAAAAAAAAATGTCCTAATGCAAATTGACTCACTGTGACTGAATAACTTATCCCAAAGAATCCCTGTCTCTATTTTATTTCTATGCATAACTTTTAGCAGCAATATAATCAAATATTTGTCACTAGGACACATAGTCAAAGAAATAGTCATTTCCTCCAAGACCTCTGCAGGAAGTGGTGAACCAAGAGAAGCAGAGATGTCAGCTCAGTCCAGGAGTGATATTAGATGCTGCTTTGTTGTGGGAAAACACTCTACCTTTTAGAAATCACAAGGAGCTATGGATACCCAAACTCTTACATCAGGCTCAATCTAGTTGAAATTTTAAGCAATTTTATTTTATTGAAGCTAATAACAACTAAAGGATCTATGGGGCTGGGGATGTAGCTCAGTGGTAGAAAGATTTCCTAGCATGCAGGAAGCCCTAGGACCAACCCCCAGAACCACAAAAGGAAAAAAAGAAGAATTTGTGTCTTATTTGTGTAATCAAATAGAAAATGAATAATCATTACTCTTAGAAAACATGTTGGGCCTAAAACACTTGAGACTCTCAGAATCAAAATACTCTCCTTATAGTGTATTGCAATAGCTAGACCATCATAAACAGTGGTGTCACATCATAAAGCATGTTCACATTAAGCATACCATCAAAACAACAAAAAGGCTTTATTGACTATTGATAAGAAAAATGAACATAATCTAGCTTAGAAAATTATTAACACATTGGAAACATGTGATACTGACATCAAAATCCTCCAAGACAAGCCAGGCACTTTGACACATGCCTGTCATCTCAGCTATTTGGGGGGAGGATAAAGCAGAAGGATCACAAATTTGAGGCTGACATCAGAAATTCAGCTAGACCCTGTCTCAAAATGAAATTGTAACAAGGACTGGGGGCATATGTAGCTCAGGGCTTGCATAGCACATGCAAGGCCCTAGGTTTAATCCCCAGTGCCAAAAAAAAAAAAAAAAAATTCTCCAGGTGAGACATCTGATAACAGACAACTATGGCAGGTACAGAACAGGGCAGAAGCCAACCTCCTCAAAATGATTAAAGTAAATCTGCACTTTGTTCAGCTCACAATACTAACATGTCTGATTTCTGCTTCTAATAATTCAAATGTAACCATTTAAATATGATCAAAAGTGCATATACTTTTCTAATGAATCCAGCAAATATGAGAGAGATACTCAACTGTGTTCTGAAAGCCACCTTATAAGCACATAGGGGCACCAACATTAGGATAAAAGGTAATCATGGCATTTCCCACATGAAATAACCCTAAATACTAATAAATACATAATTTCAAAAGAGAGACAAATTTATGAAATCAAAAGCAAATTGATACATTTTTAAATAATATTTTGAACAGAGGCAAAACACTTAAAGAGTTCTCTCACAAGAATTCCTGACAACATAAAGTATCATGCTCATTAGAAGGCCCATCCCTTTGTATGCCAGGAATAAGAGAACTTTCTGATGAATGTAGAACTTTAATAGGACATATGGAAATGCTTTCTAAATTTGAAAAGAAGAAAATATCTGTTTTTTAAAAAGCTTATTTTTAGTAAATGTATCTGAATTACAAAAAAGCAGCTACTGACTTGTCTCTTACATTTTGTAATGATTTGCATCTCAGGAGATTTCATCTATAGTGGTTTTAAATATCATAAAATATCAATAGTTGACATTAAAAATATCATCATCCCTCTTCTCTTTTAAAACTGATTTGAAATTTTTTTAGAATAATTTCATATGAATTTGGAAGAGGCACTGTGGTATATGTATGTATGTGTAAATACATGACCTTTTTAAAAAATCTTTATTTATTTTTAGTTGTAGTTGGACACAATACCTTTGTTTTATTTCCTTATTTTTATATGGTGCTGAGGATCAAACCCAGGGCCTCCAGTGTGCTAGGTAAGTGATCTACTACTGAGCCACAACCCCAGCCCCAATACATGATCTTTTTAAAGCATACCTCTCATGCTTGAGTCCTGTCAAAGACGTCTGTGGTGCTGGGATGGACTCCATGGGCTCTCACATGCCAGGCAAGTGCTCTGCCACTGAGCTGCACATCTTAGTCTCCAAAGATATCTTAATAAGTGGAAATTAATTAAAATCATTTGATTATGAGCATTTGCAAACAATATAATTCTCTCAAACAAGCCAATTCTCTCAATCAAAAACAAAGGAAGGTAAAAGTAATTTTTTAAATATTCCTTTTTAAAAAAATAAGTTCACAGAATTAAAAATTCTATAGAGGGCTAGAGTTGTAGTGCAAAGACAGAGCATTTGCCTGGCATATGTTAGGCCCTGGGTTCAATCCTCAGCACCACATATAAATAAACAAAATAAATAAATAAAATAAAAAGATCCACTGACAACTAAAAATATATTTTGAAAATTTCTGTAGAAAACTGAAAGAATATTAATCAAAAATTGAATAGGAAAAACCTACTGCACAGAATTGGAGACCTGCAGACCATGGAGAATTACATTACAAAATAATTCTAAAATAAGAAAACTAAATGAATCAATTAGCATACAAAACTTTGGACTGGTACTTACAGTTCTCCCACTGGATGGGATCCTGGGATCATCAGGGCTCAAGGCTGGCTGTCATCTGCCCTTTAACAAATTCTGAATTTATATCAACTGTTCATGATCTATAGAGAATAAAAGAGAAAGGTGACTTTTCTAAAGTTATTTTATGGTATATAGAATTCTGATATAGTCAAGATAATTCATCCAATGAAGGATGTCAGTGCTTATATAACAGACATTATTTGTGCACCATTATAAATATACTGCCAATTAGCACAGCAGCCATGGAGCTGCTCATCCTAGACTAGCAGGGGCAGAGTCTGGAGGAGGGGGAGGGAGAGCAGGAGGAAGAGGTGGCCTGGAAGATGGGTGGGGTCTAGAGAAGAGGCAGGGTCTTAAAGAGGAGGACAGTTGGGCTGGAGTTATGGCTCAGTGGTAGAGCACTTGCCTAGCATGTGTGAGGCACTAGGTTCAAACCTCAGCACCCCACATAAAAATAAACAAACAAAATAAAGGCATTTTGTCCCTGTGCAACAAAAAAAAATTTTTTTAAAGAGGAGGAGGGCAAGGTCTGCAGGAGGGGCAGGACAGGAAGAAGGGAAAGATCTGGAGGAGAGACAGAGTCTGAAGGAGGGGGAGAATAAGTCACAAGGGAGCAGGGCCTGGCAGATGGATGGGACATGAGGGAGGGACAGGCCCTGGAACATGAGTAGGACCTAGAGGAGAAGCAGGGTAGGAAGGAGGGGGAAGGGTGGTTAAGAGGACATGCAGGGCCATAGAATATGGGTGGGGTCTGGAGGAGAGGCAGGGTCTGGAGGGGGAGGACTTAGCAAGAGGGTCCTGGAGGGGTGGCTTCTTGCTAATTAAACTCTCCACCAAAAGAAAAATGTGTGGCTGTGGTAGCTCAGTGGTAGATGCTTGCCTAGCATGTATGAGGCACTGGGTTTGATCCTCAGCACCACATAAAAATAAATAAATAAAATAAATGTATTGTGCCCTTCTACAACCAAAAAAATAAAAATAAAAAATAAACTAAGCAGAGATTAAAGAAAAAGAAAAATGTGGTTCATGAGTTCGGTTCCACAAAAAACATGGGATGTATTTTTAATAAATTCTGGCTTTGTTAGAAGTAATATATTTAAACTTAAGCGGCTCAGAAGGCTGACGCAGAAGGATCTCCACTTCAAAACCAGCCTCAGCAAAAGCAAGGCATGAAGTAACTCAGTAAGATCTCTAAAATACAAAACAGGGCTGGAGATATGGCTCAGTGGTCACATGTAACCACCCAAAAATAAAAATTTTAAAAATAATAGAGTGGGCTGTTAACATATGTACTTTTCAAATTTTTCTACTATTTTAACACTGCAAGAAAAAACAACCATTTAAACACTAAGGTAAACAAGGAAGAGGACTGGGGCCCCCTTCCCTTAGGCTGTACATTCCTCCCTGCCAGGTTCCCTGGAAACCACCCTGGGTCACTATGTTAAGATGATGAGGGTCACTGCTGCAAAGGGAGCCAGGATGAAACTGTGAAGGAGAGAGTGGGGCTGACAGCCAAGGCTGCCCTCAGCTCTCAGGCCCAGGAGAGGGTTTGCTCCTCATGCCAAGATCCCCCACCAGTTGCCAGAGCTTCCAGAAGCATCTGAGCCATCTCTCTGAGGCTTCTCTGAGGAAAAGGGAACCATAGGTGTCCCTAGAGATATGACCCATGAGGGTCCCCATGCTAGGCATCTCCTCAGGCTGTTCTGAGCAGAAAACCCCAGGCTTCTCTAGAAATATGACCCATGAGGGTCCCCAAGCCAGGCATCTCCCCCAGGCTACTCTGAGGAGAAGGGAAACACAGGCATCCCTAGAGACATAACCCACGAGGGTCCACACACTAGCCATCTCTCTCAGGCCATTCTGAGGAGAAGTAAACCCCAGGCCTACTTAGAATTGTGACCCACGAGGCTCCCTACACCTGGTATCTCCCTCAGACTAGTGTGAAGAGAAGGGAGCACTGGGCACCCCTAGAGACACGACTCACAAAAGTCCCTAAGCCAAGAGTCCACTGAGGCTGCTCTGAGGAGAAGGGAGCTCTGCAGGACCCTGGAGGCATGACCCACGAGAGTGCCAATCTGGGTGTCTCTTAATCTGCTCTGAGAAGGGAGCTCTGTCCCTCCCTGTGGAGTGACCCAACACTCCCAGGAATGGGGCTCTCCCGGGTTGGTCCTGAGGGGGAAGCCAGCTCCTCACTCTCAAGAAGGCGGCATTAAAGATGACAGCGAGGCCCCACCCCTGGTTTACCATGCACCCTCTGGCCACGCACAGCAACCCTGGCATCTGCCCCAGGCCGCTCTGAGGAGAAGGGAATCCCGGGCCTAATTAGAGACATGACCCATGAGGCTCCCCAGGCCTGGCATCTCCCTCAGGCTGCTGTAAGGATGAGGAGCCCACCAGTGTCCCTAGAATGTGAACACTGAGAGTCCCCACACCAGGCGTTTCCTTCAGGCTGCTCTGAGGAGAACGGAACCCCAGGAATCCCTAAAGACATAACCCACGAGGGTGCCCATGCCAGGTGTCTCCCTCAGGCCACTCTGAGGAGAAGGGAGCCCCAGGCACACCTAGAGACGTGGCCCAAAAGGGTCCCCACAACAGGTGTCTCTCTCAGGCTGCTGAGGAGAAGGGAACCCCGGGCATCCCTAGAGACAAAACTCACAAAAGTCCTTAAGCCAAGAGTCCGCTGAGGCTGCTCTGAGGAGAAGGGAGCTCTGTGAGTCCCTGGAGGCATGACCCACGAGAGTCCCCAACCTGGGTGTCTCTCAATCTGCTCTGAGAAGGGAGTTCTGACCCTCCCTGTGGAGTGACCCAACACTCCCAGGAATGAGGCTATCCCGGGCTGGTCCTGAGAGGGAAGTCAGCTCCTCACTCTCAAGGAGGCAGCATTAAAGATGGCGGCAAGGCCCTGCCCCTTATTGACCATGCCCCTTTGGCCATGCGCTGTGCAGGAGCTCCTCCCAGCTCAGAGGCTTCCACCCTCAGCAGTTAATTAATAAAATATGTTCCCACTGCTCTAACTAGGTCTGGCTGTGGCACCTGAGGAGTGGAATCTCAGAAGAGGAGAAATGGAGTCCAGGAGACCCCCCTCCCTGCACTCCACCAGGCCATGTGCTGCAGCAGCCTGAGACAGGCAGGCAGAGGCACAGAGGGAGGCAGCTACAGGGAGTCTAGACCCTCAGCCCAAGGACAGAGGCCAGAAACAGACCCCTCAGAGGCTTCTGGGATATGTAGTCTTTGAGACAAATGACTTAGCCAGGGACTGCTCCATTTTAGATTCAGGGGTTCTAAGAAAATCTGTTAATTCCCAGTCCAGGGTGACCACTGTAGGAGGGTAGAAGAACCTGAGCTCAGACCAAATTTCCAGTAGCCTCTGAGAGCATTCTAGATCATTCAGTCTGTCCTGCCTGTCCAGCTCTCACCATGGATGCCTCTGGGAGCTGCAGGCTACACAGATTCAGGGTTCTCAGGATTTCTGGACAGTGTAGTGTGGTGCTCTGCTCACACAGTCTTTGCCCTTAAGGACCATGGAAGGGGCTGGGGATGTGGCTCAAGCGGTAGCGTGCTCACCGGGCATGGGTGCGGCCCAGGTTCGTTCCTCAGCACCACATACAAAGAAAGATGTTGTGTCTGCCGAAAACTAAAATGTAAATAAAATATTTTTTAAAAAAAGATTACAGATCAGGGCTGAGAATATAGCTTAGTCAGTAGAGTGCTTGTTTAAAAAAATGAAAAAAAAAAAAAAAAGGACCATGGAAGCTGTGTGCCAAGTGCTGGCTGGCCCAGGCACCCTGGAGAACCCTGGCAAGTGGACTCTGGTGTTCTACCCATGCAGCCTCACGCCAGAAGCCTGGGGGGGGGGGCAAGTAGCACTTCACCCTCATACTCCCAGGATTCTGGGTAGTACAGTCTTGTATTCCACATTGCAGCCCAGCTGCAGAGGTCTCTGTGAGCTACAGGCTACTCAGGCACCCCTAGTGATTCTGAACACTGTAGCCTGGTATTCTGCCCATTCAAGCCCTCACTCCAGAAGTCTATGGGGGCTTCAAGTAGCACATTCATCCTCATACCCCCACTCAGGATTCTGGGTAGTGTAATCCAGTCTTCTACAATGCAGCCCCCACTGCATGGGTCTCTAGGAATTGCAGGCTACACAGTCACTCAGGTATCCCTAGGGATTCTAGACAGTGTATTCTGGTGTTCTGCCTATGCAGCATCACTACTGTGGAATCTGGGAGCTGCAAGCCCCCAGGGATCATGGGTATTATACCCTGGTGCTATGTTCAACTGTACAGTGACTACTTAGAGCTTGGAGCATCCAGAAATTGTGAGTACTGTAGTCACTTCTATTCAGTAAGCCCTGACCACAGAGGTCTCTGAGAGCTGTGGGCCATTGATTATTCTGGGTAGTACAGTCCATCCTACCTAAGTGGACTTCACCATCACAGCTCTGGGATCTGTGTAGCACTAGCCTGCCTAGACACCCCTGAGGAGTCTGTGTAGTGCAAGACAAAGTTTTCCCTGGCAGTACTCAAAAGGAAGGTGTCTGGGAGCTGCAGGCCACCAGGGATTCTGGGTAGTATAGTCTTGCCCTCTGCCTCCATAGCCCTCACTGTGGAAGCCTCTGAGAGTTCCAGGCCACGTGGACACAGGGCACCTCCAAGAATTCTAGGTAGTATAGTTCAGCTCCCTACCCTGCAGCCCTCACTATTGCAGATCCTGGGAACTGCAATTCCCCCTGAGGATTCTGGATAAGATAGTCCAGTGTTTTGCCTACATGCCCCTACTGCAAGGGCCATGAGAACTGAAAGCCACATGCTTGCCTTGGTACTGAAGACCTCACTGTTGAAGCCTCCTAGATTTGCAGGCAGCACACTAACCAGTGTGTCCCCAGGAATTGTAGGTAGTGTAGTCTGACCTGCATAATGCATAGCTCTCACTTGGGAGGCCTCTGTGAGTTGCAGACTTCATACTCACCTGGGCAACACACCCCACCAAGGATTCTAGATACTGTAGTTAAGCTCTCAGTCCAACAGTCCTCACAATAGAGGATCCTGAGAGCTACTGGCACCGAGATTTGTGGGTAATTTAGTCCTGTGTTTTTCCAACTCACTGCTGAAAATTCTGAAACTAAAATTCCCCCTTAGGATTGTGGGTAATGCAGTTCAATGGTTTGCTCACTCACCACTGAGCATTCTGGGAGCTGTGGTCCCTGAGGGTTCTAGATAATGCAGTCTAGGGTTTGCCTGCACATTACTGCTGAGGATCACAGGAGCTGAAGACCTCATGCTTTCCCTGGGACCCTGGAGATTCCAGGTAGTGTGCTCTACCAATACAACCATCACGAGAACCAGAGGAGAGTCCCTGTGTGTGGAAAGGTGTGCTGATGAGAAGGAGTCTTGGGGGAGGACAGTGACGTGAATCCTGGGTTGAAAATGCTCTTCCTATTGTATAAACCACGTATTTATCAGTTGTGGACAAACTGCTGTTGACCCCCATGCCGTGATCCCTGGGATGCCTGAGTACAGAATCACAGAGAATCAGGAGAAAGAGCCTTAAATGTCTCACTGACATTGAGGTTTGCTGCTGAAGAGCTAAAGGCCCAAAGGAAGGGCCTTTTGCCCATTGTTTGAAGCTGGAAAACTGCACAGTAAGAACTAAATCCCAGGTCTCACAAGCAGAAGGCCAGGGTTTCCCATTTCTCCACATTCTCTCAATCCCCCACACACAGCTCTGCAAGCTTTCTATTGGGAGAAGAGGAAAAAGAAAAGCTAATGCATGTCCTCTCTCTCCCTCCCACCATCATTAGCATGAAATACAGTCCACTTCTTCTCCCTTCCCTCTGCCCTCCTTCACACCCCCTGTAGCTAAGAATAGACAACTTAAATACTCAGCAGCACCATACTTAGAATTCACCCTGAACTGTAAAATGTTGATGCCAGGTGCCTGACATTTCCTCACTGGGAACAGGGAAAGGGAAGGGAGGGGAGGGGCCTGCAGGTCAGGCTGGGTCCTCACATGCTTGCTTCCCCTGTGCCAGCTTTGCAAAGTCTGATGCCAGCTGTTGGATCGGCCTTGAGTTGTTTGAACTCAGTGGTTGACCATTGATAGAAACAAATACATTAAGCTCATGAGCTTTCACAGTAAGATTTCATTATCTTCTATTTATAGACCACACTGTTTCTGTTGATATAAATAGACAATCGTAGGACTAAATCAAACGTTGGCCTCAGACCCCCATGCTAAGACCCACAGACACAGAAGTGTCACTGTGATGAAACTTAGAAACCACTGCAGGTTCCAGGACCCTGGAGGGTGCCCACTGTGAGAGCTGCAGGTTGCCTCTGCCTTGCCCACATTAGAGCAGAGTGAGCAAGGCTTGAGAGCTGAGGGCTTTGTCAAGACGGGGCTGGAATTCTGTGGACTGGACGTGAGCTCTGCATCTAAATCCTGACTGCACTAGTGAAACATGTCCACCTCTTAACATTTCTCTGTACTTTGGTTTCTCAGCTGTGAAACAGGATGGCATGAAGCCTTTGATACATAACCCTTAGGCTGCTGATCACTCAGGGAGCCTACTCACTGCAAAGACCTGCAGACAGTCTTGGTCCAGTGACCTTCCTTTGTCCCATCCTGGTGCACCCACCCTCCCTGACCTGCACTCCATCCTTGGGGATACTTCAGAGTCGCCGGGCAGGTGGTGGTCAGGGTGAGACCCAATGAGTATCTCCTTTCTGTTCCTCTGCTCTTTTACATATATATGTATGATATATAAATATATATAATATAATACATATATATGTTATAGGTGGACACAATATCTTTATTTTATTTTATGTGGTGCTGAGGATCGATGTGTGTTAGCAAGAGCTCTACCACTGAGCCACAACCCCAGCCCAGGCTCCTCCACTCTTTGACCCTGATAACTCTGTGGGTCTCCTGTTTGTCTAGGTCTAAATGTAGGCTTCCTATCTGGGAGACAGCTAGGACCAGAAAACAAATGGCTTTATTGGGTCAGAATAAGAATGACAGTTCTTTCTTCCCACTTGGGGCTTTAGAGACTCAGGAAGGAAGAATGATTGCCTGCTTTGGATTCTGTATGGGATCAGAGTTTTCCCAGGATTAGGAGAGTCCAGGACTTGAGGACATCAGGGTTCCCTTTCCCCTGGCACCTTCTCCTGTGTGGGTTGTGCTCAGGGCAGTCGCGTGGCCCACAGTCACATGGGTCAAGAAAGCCCCAAACAGTAGACCATTTGTCATCTTCTGAAATGGCAGAGATTAAAAAAAAAGAAAGAATTCAGCTTGAGGCAGTTGCTCTCCAAGATCACTGGCAGATATCACTTACCAGAGGAATTATTTGAAAACATCTTTAACACATTTTTGCTTCATTAATTTTTTTCTCATTGATCAATTACCAAGTTATTGGAATGGTTACCACTATACTATATTCATAACAAATATTATATAGCTCTTTAGGATTAAGATTTTGAAGAGTATATAATGACATAGATATAAAATCTGGTGGTTCAATATTAGATTAACAAATAAGGAATCAAGTCTATCTATAATGTAGTTGTGCCTAAAATAAACCAAAATGCTCTCAGCTATTATCTCTAATCTGACCAGTGGATTTACTGTTGATTTTGTTGTTGTTGTTTTCCTTATATTTTTTCATACTTCACAAACGTTCTACCCTAAAATATGTATTTATTATTTAATTAGAAAATATTATAAACTGGCGCACACCTGTAATTCCAACAACTTGAGAAGCTGAGACAGGAGGATCTTAAATTCAAGGCCAACCTGGGCAATGTAGTGAGGCCCTAAGCAACTTAGCACTACTCTGTATCTCAAAATTTAAAAAATAAATAAATAAAAAGGACTGAGGGTGTGGCTCAGCATGTAAGCACCCTGGGTTCAATCCCTTGTACCAAAAACAAACAAAAAAATGCGGAAGGAGAATCAGAATGGAGACTGGTACTTTTCTTTCTTTCTGATGTGATGAAATTCAAAATGTTTTAGGAAGTTTTTATTTCTATGAAAAATAAAAGTGGAGTGGCAGATGGCTTGAAGATTTAAGAAAGTGTTGATGGATGTGTTGATAGTATTGGAATGAACAAGTCCTTTATGAATGAAAAAATTTTAAAATTTGACTTAAAGAAATAAAAAAAAATGGGGCTGGGGTTGTGGCTCAGTGGTAAGAGTGTTTACCTAACACACATGAGGCACTGGATTCAATCCTTGGCACCACATAAAAATAAAATAAAGGTTATTGTGTCTACCTTCAATTAAAATAAATATTTTAAAAATAAAGTCAATTAAAAAATAATAAATAAAAAAAATTGTAAAAAAGAAATGACTCAAAACAAGTCAAAATCAAAACCATTGATCCAGGAGAAATTTTGTAGCAAACATAATGGCCAACAATGTTCTTGATTTACAAAGGGATACCTAAACCACTAAGGAAAATGAGGCATTTACCACTGGAAAACAGGGACAAATCCTTGTCACAGGGGACTGGCCCTCTGGACTGACTGCTCCTGGAGCAGCAGGAAAGCTCACACAGTGGTGGATGGCAGAGGACAGGGTCTGGAGATGGTGTGGTAGAGGTGTGGACCCAAGGAGAGGCTCCTTCCCCTGGGGTCCTGCCAATCTTCAAAGGGCAGCAGAGAGGTAGGTTTCTGATCAGAATGTTTGACAGGACTGCCTGAGAGAAGCTGTGATGCTGGCATGAGAGAGGAGGAGAGAAACTGGAAAGACAAGGCTGTGGCCTGGACAGGTATCCACTGTGCTGCAGAAGGAGCACCAGGTGAGGAGGGCCAACAGGTAAACTAAGGAGAGCTCTGAAAGACAGAGGCCTCCTTCTCAACAGCAACACTGAGAGTATGGCCCAGGACTTCACTAGCAGAGCAGCAGAGGGTCACAGAGAGTGGAATTCCCAGCCTCGGCTGATGCTTAATAAGTTCAACTTCTTGAACAGAAAGAGGTGGGACCTTGAGTCTCAGGATGGGGACATCTGGTCAATGCACTCAGAGATCTTGACTCTCCAAGCTTTCCTGGATCATCTCCTGTTCAAAGTCAGCACTTTCCATTACTCAAAGACCCTCATGAACCCATCTTTGAGACCTACCCTCATCCCTTTCTGGAACCAGGTTGGTAGTTAAAGTAAGTCTCAACACCAACTGGCCTGCAGAATACTGAGTCCACTGGAGGAGTGTCTTCAGGACCCAGCTGTGTATCCAGAAGGAGCTAAGGAGTGCTTAAAGGAGTGGATCCTAAGATGCTAGGCTAAGGGCACAGAACTTAGAGTTTTTGCTTGCTTTTTTTTTTTTTGATTGTTGTTTGTTTTTGTTTTTTAATAAGGAAAAATACTTCTGTGATTCAGGATTCAGCAAGGACCTTGGAGACAGAGCCACATGGTAAGAACAGCTTCTGGAGGCTTGGACAAGTAATAGGCTACACAGAGCAAAGCTGCCAGACAGAAGGCACTAAGAAAGCAGCATGCTGGAGTGGACACGCTGCCACATGCTGCCTGCTCTCAGGAGGGCTCAGCCTAGTACAATCCATTTAGCGAGCTGATAAAGAACACAGTGGCACTGACCTCTCTGAGAAGTTTGGGGATGGCTCCTCCCATTAGGCTGGGCAGACACAGGAGATGCTGCTGCAGAGTGGGCTGACTGATAGCAAAGGGATCGGCAGTGCCCTGAAGTCAGAGTCCAGACGGCAGCACTACATTGCGAGAAGCAAGATCATCCCATTTATTGTTATCCCCAGCAAAAACAGACAGGTAGACTGACCAGATTCAGCACTCCCAGAATGAGATATTTGGACAAATTAAAAAAGTGTTTTCAGAGGCCAAAGACACTTGCTCCCATCCCCTACCAGTCTCCAAACCTGTTTTTAAACTTGGAGCCTATGGACTTTGGAGAGGCCAGCTCTGCCTGAATAAGCCCCTTGCGAGGGTGGCAAAGTGCATGATAGTGACTCCCAGACTTTCTGCCAAGGGCTTTTGGTCACTTCCTGGAGTAGCTGCACAAGAGACCAAGGTGTCTGAGAAAAGAAAATGGACTGAAGTGACGCTCGGGCCTGGTGTGGCTCGCTCCCGCACTTCCAGTGGAGTGGGTCATGTGGAGTCTGTCATAGACAGTCCTTCAGGCCTGTCAATGGCTGGTAGTGGCTTCTTTGGTGACTAGATGTATGGTTGAGAGGACATATTTATGGTGCAATGCCCACACTTGATTCTTAGTCAGTGGGGTAAGGGCAAAACTGGCAAGTGAGGGAAGATCATGCATGGGCCCTGCACCTCTCTCTGGCCACCACTCCTCACCAGGCCAGTCCAATCACACCATGCTGTGCTCCTGGAGGGATGGCAAAGATGACCACCACTCCAAGGCAGAGGCTGCCTTTTGTCCACATGTGACTCTCCAGCCTGCTCCCTGCAGAAGTCAAATATATGGTGTCCTAACTCAAGCCAGGTTCTACCCAGCAGCCTCCCACTTCCTGGAGGTAGAGCATGGCATTCTTGAGAAAGATGCTTACACACCAAGAATGTGGAAGTCCAGCTTTATGGGCAGCCCTGAGTAGACACAGCTCTGCAGCAAGTCCAGGCTGCACTCCACCCATCCCAACTTGACAGACTCTGGGCTGGAGGTGTCTATGGTAGGAAAACATGCTGTATGTGTGGTTCATATCATCTCCAACAGCATAGGCCCTTAGGGTTTAGGCACAAGCTGTTGGCACAAAAAAGAGACATCATTTTAGAAGCCGCTTGGGCAGTCTACTGGGCCATGGTAGAGAGGTTACCTCTGACTACAGAAATGCAGCCAGAAATGTCCATGATAGGCTGCAGGTTTGTGGAACATTCTGGTTCACAAGGGGGAAGAACCCATGAGCAGCCTCTTGTAAATCGCAAGTGGTCCGCTGGCAGATGGGCATAAAATGGGAACAGGACACATGTAGGCTGCTTGAGGGCACAGATGATCAAAGTGCCCTCTGCTGCCGCATCAGCTCATCTTCCAGTCACTTCTGTGGCCACTCAGGGGACAGGAGGAGCCTTTTTATTTTCCACTGGTAGAAGAGAATGAAAGATGACCTTGGGTACTGGATAATGTAGTGGGTTGGGTATGGCCGTGTGTGTGTGTGTGTGTGTGTGTGCGCGCGCGCGCGCGCGCGTACATGCGCACGCACATGTGTGCGCGTGTTTTGTACAAGAAGCATTTGAATATGGCTTAATTTGGAAAAGGGTCTTTGTAGAGACAGTGAATTTAAGGATCTTAAGATGAGATCATCTTGGATGCCCCTGCTAGGGCTATGTCCAAGTGCCAGGCTCTGCAGACTGAGCAATGTCCTATGCCTGCGTAGCTTCCAGGTAAGGAGGCCAAGCCCTCCACGTGCACACTTGGTTCATAAGCAGAGGCAACTTTCTGATCAGGGAGCTTACTGCCAGTGTAAGTTGTTATTCTTCGTTCATTAATGGAAATTGCAGACTTGTATTCATTTTCTAGGGATGCTATAAAAACATTACATAAACCTGATGGTTTGAGCAACAGAAATGTATTTTTTGTTGTTTGCATTCCTCTTTCCTGTATTATTTCATTCTATGTAAGATCTTGATATAACTGTTTACAACTGATTTAAATTCTTCTGACAAGGTATGACGTGAATGTCTACATGTGTAGAACTATCTTCATATCCATGTTACAATTAATGAAGAATCTGTGATTCTTTTATAAGAGAAAATATAGCAATTATTACTTTTCACCACAGAGACTTTGGCTGAAGTACTCTGTCAAAATAAGCAGTGCCATATATTTAGTGTGTTCAATCTTAAATTGCTGAAGGGAAATAAAAAGCAAAAACCAAACTGTAGTGTGATTGTCTTGCAGACTATGAGTTAGAATGTTCTAATGTATCACATAAAAGGGAATTTGGAAATAATACAAGAAAGTAACATCAATCTGTACCAGTGTACAATATTTAAAGTTAAAACATTCAGTAAAGAAATTTTGTAGTGCCACATTAATTGAATCACATTTGTGCTATATAGTGATATTGATCAATCTCTTTAAGAACTATCAGCCGTGTCATAAATGTCTCTTCTGCACTATATATTGCTTAGTCATATCCCTTTCCACATATCAGCACTGAGATTATTTGTATTGTTCAAAAATACTGTTTCAAGGGCTGGGAATGTGGCTCAAGCAGTAGCGTACTCGCCTGGCATGCGCAGGGCACTGGGTTTGATCCTCAACACCACATAAAATAAAAATAAAAGATATTGTGTCCACCTAAAACTAAAAAATAAATATTAAAAAATACTATTTCAATACCTAAATGTTGGGGCTGGGGATGTGGCTCAAGCGGTAGCGCGCTCGCCTGGCATGCGTGCAGCCCGGGTTCCATCCTCAGCACCACATACCAACAAAGATGTTGTGTCCGCCGAAAACTAAAAGAATAAATATATATATATATATAAACTAAAAGAATAATATATATATATATTTTAGTGAAAGAGGAGAGAGAGAGAGAGAGAGAGAGAGAGAGAGAATTTTTTTTTTAATATTTATTTTTTAGTTCTCCGCGGACACAACATCTTTGTTTGTATGTGGTGCTGAGGATGGAACCCGGGCTGCACGCATGCCAGGCGAGCGCACTACCGCTTGAGCCACATCCCCAGCCCTAAATAAATATTTTTTAAAAAATTAAAAAAATTTTAAAAATTAAAAAAAAAAACCTCAGTCGGATAACAAATAATGCAATGTCCATACTCATGCACAGGGAGATTGCCAGTAGAACTCTCCATCCTACTTTTATGAATGCTCCCTACATTATAAGAGAATAGGAAAGAATTGCTCATAAACACAACCAATTATTTTTTTCAAGTGGGTTAATCCATTGATTAGGTTAAGTTTCTCAAACCCCAATCATTTCACCTCTAAACTTTCTTGCATTGTCTCACATATGAGCTTTTGGGAGATACCTCATAGCTGATAGGTAAGTTTAATTAACTTACCTATCAACACTGTAGAGTGGAACAGAAAGAACAGAGAGAAAGAACCTTAGCTCAACAGGGAGAGGAACAGCAGGGGTATTGACAGCAACTTTTATATTGGAATCCAGAACCAAATGGTACCTTCTGTGAGATGTCATTGGAAACAGATACATAAGCCTTCAACAAGTGTCATATAGGGTCAAACATTTGGTAACACTGAGGATCACCCCTATATCAGGCGCAAAGAAAGACATTTACACTGTTTGCCTCCTATTTAAGAAGACACAGAGACACAGAAGGACTTGGAGTTTTATGTGAAAAGAAAAACTTAGGATGCAGGTCTGCCACCAGACAGGATCGTTCTCCCACCCTGCGGTTATTTCAAGGTGAAGGAAAGTCTGAGAGGGAATAACAGGGAAGGCCATTTTAACCTTTAATTTACCTGCAGATATCTTCACTGAACTTTACTGATTTTTGCTGTAATTGAAATGTCTTCATGACAACCCACCATGTTAACCTCTCTTCACCAGGGTTTTATTTGGTAACGTCTAATCAATTACTGTCTCAAAACAGGCATGTACTAACACTAAAGCAAGTCCCACTCACCCAGACTCTGTGAGCAGATTCCTGAGCAGACTCCACATAGGCCCAGAGACATCTGTGCAAACTTCACTGCAGGCATGAACTTAGCTGTCTGCCTCAGTGGTCAGCAATTGTCAATCAGGGCAGGGGTCACACCCAGGGAACATTGGGCCTGTCTATGGGCATTTTGGGTTGTTAAAAATTGTAGGGGACCGTGCTAGGGTACCTATTAGACAGGAACCAAGGATGCTACTAAACACATCATCATGAACAGGGAAGCCCCTCAACAAGGGAAGCATCGGGTCTCTCATGTTAACATGCTGAGGCTCAGGAACCCTGGTCTAGATCATAAATGCTACACAGAAAGACACTGGCCTTCTCCAGTTCATTGTTTTGTCCCCAGTGCTTCAAGCACAGTGATTTTCTCATGGTAGGTGAGGAAGGAGAAAAGGGGGGAGGGAGAGGGAGACACACCGCATATTCTTAGGAGAAACTTAAAGCCTGGGGCAGGGGAACTACTAATTTGAGGCTGATTCTTGTGCTACAGTCTCTCTGTCAAACAGTTTGACCATACTTCTAAAGTTTTCCAGTCCAAGTTTAGTTGTTGATGTCAAACCGGATGTTCTCCTTTAATACTCACCAAGATTCCTCCTCAGCAGTGACCTTCCTCTAGTGGAGAAAGTCACCTTTCCTCCTTCTCTATCCCAAGCATGTACAACGAATGAGTCATTGAGCACTTCACCTGCATGTACACACACACACGAACCTAAAAATTAACAAGCAGGGTCACTGGAATTCGCTGCTCCATGCTGGAGCTGGTGACCTGGGAAGATCTCATCCCAGCTGCAAGGAAAACCTGTTGACTGTTGATCGCAAACATTCCAGAGTGGTCTGTGCAGTGCTCCACTTCCACTTACAAGTTGCCATCAGAGAAAATATAAGCTCCAGTGAGAAACAGTACCTTGCTAAGCCAGTCACTGCCCTCTGCTCTCTGGGAAGCTGTCCTTGTCCCAAGCATGCTGAGCTCTCTCCAGACAGGCATCTCTTGGTGACAGATTGAAGATCAAAGGACAGACTCTTGATAGGCATCTTCATTCTCTGCTCTGCTGGCCAAGCTTTATTTCAAACTGGAAGTTTCTCCATTAAAACAAAGAGTCCTTCTGCTCTGCAGTCACCCAGAAGTCTGTTTGGTGTCTGTGAAGCATGTGATCTGAAAGACCTTAAACACAGGCCCTGGCCTGGAAAGACCAGAGAGAGCAGGCTTGCTAGGAGCACCTGCAGGTTTCACTTTCTTTCAGGGGATGGAAAGTGCTTGCCCTAATCACACCAGGTCCAGATGCCAGAGAACCAGAGATGGGCCTTGTCCTCTAGAGTCCACTGAAATTATTGAAACATACTAATCCTAAACCTGCTTATACTGTCTCATCTTTTCTTCCTGCATGAATTAAAGAAAGTCTCTTTCCCATGTTTTCCCTCACCTTCCACACTCTCTGCCTCCTGACCAACCCTGGTGCTTCCCGTATGGTGTGTTACAACTGTTTGAGGAAACTGTAGAAGTCTGTGAGAGTCAAATCTCTTTCTGTGAGTCTTACCCTACTAGATTGAAACACACCCAAGGTACCCTTACAACAAGGCCAAACTTGCCAAGCTTCTCAAAAGGGTCTTTTTTAGTTTTGGGTGGACACAACATCTTTGTTTGTATGTGGTGCTGAGGATCGAATCCGGGCCACATGCATGCCAGGCGAGCGCGCCACCGCTTGAGCCACATCCCCAGCCCTAGAAACCTATTCTCAACCATAGTGTGACTAAAGCAAGACTGCTTCCTGTTAAATGATAGGGGACAGAGAGATGTGAGTTGTGAGTACATGAAGTTAAGAGAATAATTCTATAAAGTGGTCCCATTTGTGCACCATTCAAAATCACCCTGCACCTGTTGCAGAGTCTTCAGGCTCATTTTGGAAAATTAGAGCTAGCAGGTCACACCAGAACATAAGTGACCTCTGTGCTCCTCTACCACAAGCCATCTTCAGGCATGCCTGCAGTCTCCCCGCACTCTCAGAGCAAGATGAGGAAAGTCCCAGCTTGTCTCATTGAGGAGGCCAGGATGTTCTACCCCAAATGTGGCCTCATCACCAGGCTCCTGGTTCTGGTCACTGCATTCTTAGTTTCTGACCACATACCCTTGCCAACCTATGATATTCAGGAGCTTTGGCACCTTCTGGCACTTTTTTGCATGAAAATTTAGTCATGTAACTCCCAAATTACCTCTTTTGTCATTTATTACTTGTTAAGTGTTCTGGGAAGGGTTTGCACAGTCATATCTTTGCCCACTGTCCTTCTGTCCAGCTGCTGTTAAAATGTCTGCCAGAGACCAATCTCCATGAGAAGATAGAGGACCCACCAACTTCAAAGACAAGAAGGGCTTTTGAGAGCATGGGAGAGAGCCAGTTCACTGTACAGAGAAGGAAACCAAGTCCTGATGGCCCCTGTCTCCCAATCTTGCACAATCATCTGAGACAGATCTGGATTGGATCAATGTCCCCAGACTGCTGGCATAAGTTATCACTTATTAAAATGACAAAATGTCCAACTCAAATTACATTAAACACATGGTTTCAAGGAAAGAGAGTGCAAACCCCTCACTCTAGAATAATCTAGTCTCTGTGGTATGCCCATGTAGTCACAAAGACATTTTCTCACCTGGGAGATGAACCACATGACTTGATAGACTCTAATGATCATATAGAAAAAGAAATCAGAGGCTTGGGTCACCTAAAAAGATCTAAAGAGTGCTACCCCACCCACTCTCATCCTGAAGACTCCAAGACTTCCCATTCTGTGGATGGAGAAGCTCAAACCAGCATATAGATTAAGTTTAATATTTCTTTAATTTTTCTAAGTCCTCATCGTGACTTAGAGGACTTAGGCTGTGGTGTGGGTCCTTCTCTCACAGGTGGCCACTCTGCTCCCTGCTGCTCAGCCCTTTTCCTCAACTGAGCTTCAGTCTGGCCACCTCGGGCTCCTCTCCCACTGCAGGTGGAGGATGGCATGAGGGGGTACTGCTTCCCACCTGCCCATATTCAGCACAACTAGACAGGAGGAGAGCTGAGTAGGCATGAGAGACAGAAGGAGTCTAAGGGGACAGGGGTGTGAACAATTTAAGGGCAGAAGTTGTACCAAAGAAACAGAATTCCAAGGAAGGCTGGTCTTGTGGGATGGTGGGAGAGAACAGAAATCCTCCCTCAACCAAAAATACTTCCTCCACCCTCACTCTTTGGTTTTACTATTTTGGGTAAGCTCTTCATATTTTATAGATTTTTACGATAGCTAAAAACCAGGAGGAACCCAAATATTGAAAAAGGAACAAGATGGCTGAATCAACCATGGTACAGCTGTTCTACAACTTCATTTGCAGACTTATGAACAATGGTTCAAAAATAGGGATGGTTTGAGTGACTCAGGTAATGCTAAATGTAAAAAATAGTAAATTGCATGTATGATGAGATTACTATTGTGTTATTTGATGCTGTATTTCTTGAGCAAAATGCCTGAAGCCTATACAACTGTGGTGGTATTAATGAGCATGTGGGGCAATGTAGAAACATTGAAAGATATAACCCAATTACAGTTCCTGTCCCACTCAGAGCCTCAGAGCTGCCTGGGACACCCAATTCTGCCCTGCATGTCCTACCCGGCTGTCATTGGGAACTCAGGCCTGGAAGCTCATCCAGGTGAACCTAGCCTTCCCTGCCTCATGGGAGGTGACATTTAAGATGAATGACACTGAATTTTGCAGAATCCAAATCATCTTGATTGTTTTTCCCCTAAATATTTAGGAAATTGACATTCGTATGGGACTGAATGTGCCAATGTTGCTTAGGCATTGAGCACTGACCCTGACTCAGTGATTTTACAATCCAGAGTGAATATTCACAAGTGGATATTTTACTTCTGGCTTCTCCTCTAGTATTGTAATGGAAATCAAGTAACACTATAACCCAGTGTCACCAATGTATGGAGGCCTATGTTCATATATAGCTAATCTAGGTATAAAAAATTTCAATGGGAGTGCTCTCTGTGGAGGCACCCAGGATGACCAGAGTTAATTATTTTCCTACATGTAAAACAATCTCTTTGCAGACTTCTATGCAGATCATCGTGGAGCTACTTATTCATTTTGTCTCCTAGGGAAACAACAGTGCACTACACAACCGATAATATCTCTGGTCTAAGGTTAGATTAGATTTCTGGAGAAGGATCTCCACAGCCAGGAATTGGAGATAGCCAAGATAGGTCCAGGACAAATACTAAAGTATAGAGACTCCCCTAAACCCTGTACCAGGAATTTATCACTTGAATGACCTCCATTCCAATTTCCAAAGAAATCTAAACTGTATTACTTCCCTTGGCAACCTAATAGGTGTAACTCTCCAGATTACATACTTGTGGAAATAACTATTTCCACATCATTTTCAATGTTTACTGTGTACTAAATATTTATTTTCTGATGCTACTGTTTTGTTTTAGCTATCTGCCCCAGGTAGCCCATGTACCAGTCATCACTATACTTCTACTTCTTTTACAAGGCTTAAAAACTAACTACTTTACCAGGGAAGTATTGACACAAAGAAGAGAGAGGATTTCACAAACAAGTGAGGTAAAAGGAGTCTACATATTTTTCATAATTTTACTAAATCACAAAACAATTCTCTATTGTTGAGAGCCACAGTTTAGTCAGAATGATGCCTGGCATTTTGCTAGAGGGAATGGTTGAAATGTGACCCTGCTCTGGGATTAGGGCAGCTCTGGGATTAGGGCAGATCCTGGGGCGCCCAGCGACTTTGGAGTTCCCATTGAGTTCTCCCCGGGGTTCCGAAGAATTGGCACGGGGAGCCCCGTGGAGGGAGTGTGTTCCCGGGAAGCGTGTGTAGAGTGCTGGTGAGAGTTGGGGAATAAAGAGTTTCTGTTTGAACCTACAAGGCTTTGTGGCGGCTCGGTTATTTGTGCCCAGTCAGACTGCGGCACTCTATAGCCCCATCAGATAAGGAATATGTTCTCAGATGCCTTCATAATACTCCAGTAAAAAATGTCATTTCTTGCAGCAGTTTAGCCTTTCCATTGCTGGTGGAATGTGATGTGATTAAATTGTAGCTTCATTCAGCCATGCTGCAGGGACAGAGTATACATGTCTTAGTGGATTGTATCAGTACCATTAGTCTGTCATGGCAATGCAACAGATGAGGTGAAACAGAAATTTATTTGAGCTAATTCCATAGTCTCCATATTGAAAAACCAGCCTCTATCTCAGAGCAAAGCTGTCCAAGGAAGGGACATGGCCTTTGTCCTTGGAAAAACCCACAGAGCACTCCTAGGCACATTCCCACCCTGCTAAGTCGTTTATCTACAAATAACAGGAGAGATCTGCTGCACCAGGTGTCCCTGACTCAGTCAGGCTAGGTGGAGATCCATAGCAACCCCCTAGCAGCCACCAATCAGCATGAGACAGGGAAATACCTGGGATGCCAGATGACCCTCCCAGTAGTTTATGGTGGTTGATAACAAGTTGGGAAACCATGTAGTTCAGCACGTACACCCCTCTTGGCTTAAACCAATCAGTTCAAACGAATCCCCCTCTTGTAGTAACCAATCACCCCTCCCCAACTTGTTCCCGCCAGTGAATGTGCTAATCATGTTTTAGAGTTGTTATTTGATTTTCCCGCGGTGTGTGATGATTTGCTAGAAGAGGCTATGATGTATGTGAAGTCCCTGCCCTCTCCAAAAAGAGGACATGCTGAACTACAGGTTTCCCAACATGTTATCAACCACCATAAACTACTGGAATCCCAGGTATTTCCTTGTCTCATGCTGATTGGTGGTTGCTAGGGGGTTGCTATGGGCCCTCACCTAGCCTGACTGAGTCAGGGACACCTGACACAGCAGATCTCTCCTGTTATTTGTAGATAAACAACTCAGCAGGGTGGGTATGTGCCTAGGAGTGCTCTGTGGGTCTTTTCAAGGACAAGGGGTCACGCCCCCTTCCTTGGACAGCTTTGCTCTGAGGTAGAGGCTGGTTTTTCACATTAATCATGTCTTTAAAAATTATATATTTAAATAGATTCACAGTCTGAGGCACTAGGTATTTGGAACCACACTAATGAGACTTGGGGAGGGGACACAATTCAGCTAAGAACATAAACTAGTCTCCTGCTGAAGGCAGACTTCCTGGAAAGGGAATACTGAGTGAAGGGATATGCACATGTAATATGTTAATAGCTGCAATCAGATTACAGCACAGAAGAGCTGCTGAAGTTACATTGCCACAAGAAATCTCTGGTTGTAGCTGCTTCTCTGCAGCCAGGCTTCCCTGGGTGTTGGCATTTAAACAATTATTTTTCTTGGTTAATCTCTTTTCCCTGTGGCAAATAAATCACACTGTTATATTTTTTTTCCAATTTCCCAACTGTAAATTTGAGTTACCTCAAGTTGGTAACTCGACTTGAGGTACCTCAAGTTGGTAACTCAACTAAATGATTTATCAACCATTTAGATTTTTTTCTTCCCTGAGTCAACCCAGATTTTGGGGCCTGTGTTGTGCTCTCTTGCAATTTCCTCAATGAGGAACCTGGGTTGACATAGCTCTGATACTAAAGACTTCCCTTAACATGAAAGCAGGATAAACTGTAGTCTCTCAAGTCAGAGGGACCTCTTAGGACATCCTCACTAGGCTCACTGTTTAAAATGGAGAAGCAATAATATTTCTCTATATATCAGTAGCAAACCAGACTGAGAAGCTTAGAAATAATTTCATGCAGTTCTTCCCTGGCCAGCTCTCAGTTCTGACACATGCTGCTTGCTGAGAAGCCATTTGATACCTAGAAGCCTGTGTTCTCTCATCTCTACAATTGGAATGTTTTAGAGGTCTCAGGTGGATAATGGCTTCATGGGGGCTCTTGATATAAGTCAGTGCTGTGCTTCCACAGCTGGCAAAACACCTTGAAGTTGTGTAGATACTGCTAAACCATCTCTGACACCATATCAATCATCTTTCAGAAGTTTATAACCTATTCATCATGGGCACTCATGTCCTTCACATGTCCCAATACAATATTTCAAATCTTCCTGGTCTGACCTCCAGATTCCAATTCTCTGATCTTTCGTGTACTGCCAATAATTATATGTCATCCTTGGCCTCCTTTTGCACTATGCCATCAACAAAAGAAATGTGCTGCAGTCCCTCTTTGCTTTGAAAACATAGAGCTTAGTGGTCCTTTACATCCCTCTAGATCAGACTATTCTATAATTTAAACCCTGATTAAACTTACATATATTCGATATCAACCTATATTTTCATTTGTAAAGGGTGTTGATTAAATTCTAGCTGGTGTTTGCCCTTGAGGTAAACTGAAACATGATTCCATGGAGCCTGGAATGGGAGCCCCAAGATAGCAGAGATCTATGAGAATGTTCTGTTTGTGTGGCACTCTGTAACATGCAGGACTGCATTTTATATACATATATCACAAAGCCTGCTCTTTTGAATAATTGTCACTTTCCAAGTCTGATGAGAATAAGGAATGTTGCAAGAGTCTTGTGATCTGTTGGAGGTGTTTCGGCTTTGGAATCAGACACAGCTCATCCTGACTCCCGGCCCACTTGCTTATTAGTTATGAGAGTCTGTCCATAGGAGGAAACATATATTAGCTGTAGCCTGGTCACTAGGTATAAACTCAAACTGCTAAATGTGTTTGCATTTGATTTATTTAAACAATAGAGTCAAGACTGCTGCAGATTACAGGCTATGTGTTCCTAACCTCCTGTGATTCCATCTTCCTTTTCTTGCTGTCCAATACCCACAATGGGAAGAACCTGAGACCAGTATGATGTGGGAAAGAGTGATCTACTTTTGGACACTTCCTGGTTGGAGCTTCCTGCTCCCACTCAGAGCATTGTTTCTCCTAATTTTTGGGCTTGAGGAGAAACATTAGTGGGAAAGTGTACGCTCAACTCTAGCATATAAAGAGATAGACCATGCCCATAAAGTCCCTGATATTAGGGGACCCATAGCGCTCAAATCTGGAATGTGGTTCCTGTGAACTGAGATATGATGGAGAGAGTCAAACTTGAGGATATAGTTCCAAAAGCACACGTACTTCATTAGTAGTATTCTATTAGGTTAGTCACAGAAAGAAAATATTCTGGATATTCTGAATTATGTTATTATATCAATTTCAACTGTCATTTTAAACATTATTAATGTGAATACTAGAAATATTTAAATTATCCTTGTGCCTTACATGTTGTTTTCATTGGACATTGTTATTTTAGGGGGTTTCTTCCCAGTTCAAAGTTCAATCTGTCTCCTAACAAGAACAAAGGGCAGAAAAGTTAAAAGAAATTTTATACTAATTGTCATTGCATTATTTTCATTCATGAATAATATACAGGCATATATAATCCATAAACTGAAATGACCTTACATGCAAGGTTAGATGCAAATGTTCTGCTGGTTGGTCTAGATCCTACTTTTGAGGCAAATCTTGCCATAAAATAGCAGCAGCCTGAGGCTCTGAGGTGTAATTAGGAGACTTCAAAAGGAAAAAGAAAAAAAAAAGGCTGCCACCAAGAATCTGTCATTCTGGCCTTATTCGTGACTGGATTGGGTATGATTTCCTTTACTCAAAAAGAAGGTTACTGGGCTCAGACTCAAGATACACTCAGGCCTGAAGCCCTGTCCATCCAGAAGCACTGAGTGAGAACTGTCCAATCCTGTGTGCAGCCAGGGAGGAGGGGGCGGGCTTTCGCAATCGGGTCCTTTGCCCCTGTGTCCGAGTCACTTTCGGTTTGCAGCTAGCAGCTGGGAGCAGCTTAGACACCCTGACAGGAGCACCTGCAGGATGGGGGCTCTGCCCTAGCAAGCAGCTTGAGAAACCGCCTTCTCGCTGATTGAGGTCAGCGTGGCCAGGAAACCGAGAGACCAGGGCTTCAGGGCAGGATTCCCCCAATCCGGAGGCCCCTTCCCCTAGGGACGGAGGTCCTTCCAGACTGCCTCCCGCCAGCTTCCTCCGAGTGCGTCACTTTAACCTAAGACGATTGGCTCCTAGAGGTCCCGAAACCTGCTCTGCTGTGGGATTGGAGGAGGGCCCGGGATCGGCCATCCTCATTTCCCCTGACGGAGGGGCCGCGTCCCGGAGTCCGCCATTTCTGCCGTTTGTCTCCAGGCTTCGCTCTCAAGCTTCGGAGTCCGGGTGGTCTGCTGTGCAGGTCTGAAGACCCTTAGGGAGCAGGCCTGGCTCCTGAGCTCCAGGGGATGGTGAGTGGGCAGGGGCGCCTGGAGCTGGGCAGGGAGGCTGGGGAGGGAGGCTGGGAACCGGGACGGCTGGGGCGGGACCGGAGCTGGCAGACGGGACCGGCAGTCTCTGGAGCCGGCAGGCCCGAGCCCCCAGTCCCACTGTCCTCCTAGGTGGGGACGTGTCCCACTGACCTCCTAGGTGGGGACGTGTCCCACTGTCCTCCTAGGTGGGGACGTGTCCCACTGTCCTCCTAGGTGGGGGGGTGTCCCACTGTCCTCCTAGGTGGGGACGTGTCCCACTGGCCTCCTAGGTGGGGAGGTGTCCCACTGGCCTCCTAGGTGGGGACGTGTCCCACTGTCCTCCTAGGTGGGGACGTGTCCCACTGACCTCCTAGGTCGGGAGGTGTCCCACTGGCCTCCTAGGTGGGGACGTGTCCCACTGACCTCCTAGGTGGGGAGGTGTCCCACTGGCCTCCTAGGTGGGGAGGTGTCCCACTGGCCTCCTAGGTGGGGAGGTGTCCCACTGGCCTCCTAGGTGGGGACGTGTCCCACTGTCCTCCTAGGTGGGGACGTGTCCCACTGACCTCCTAGGTGGGGACGTGTCCCACTGGCCTCCTAGGTGGGGACGTGTCCCACTGTCCTCCTAGGTGGGGACGTGTCCCACTGTCCTCCTAGGTGGGGAGGTGTCCCACTGTCCTCCTAGGTGGGGAGGTGTCCCACTGTCCTCCTAGGTGGGGAGGTGTCCCACTGTCCTCCTAGGTGGGAGGTGTCCTACTGTCCTCCTAGGTGGGGACGTGTCCCACTGTCCTCCTAGGTGGGGAGATGTCCCTATTCACTTCACAAATTGTTTCTTTTGCTGAGAAGAAACTTTTTAGTTTGAGTCTATTCCATTTATTGACTTTTGATTTTAATTCTTGCACTATAGGTGTCTTATTAAGGAAGTTGGGGCCTAATCCCACAAATTAGGGCCTAATTTGTCTTCTATAAGACACAGGGTCTCTGGTTTTATTTCTAAACTCTTAATCCCTTTTGAGTAGAGTTTTGTGCATGGTGAGAGACAGGCGTTTAATTTTATTTTGTTGCATATGGATTTTCAGTTTTCCCAGTAGCATTTGTTCAAGAGGCTATCTTTTCTCCAATGCATGTTTTTGGCATCTTTGTCTAATATAAGGAAATTGTAATTTTGTGGGTTAGTCTCTGTGTCCTCTATTTTGTACCATTGGTCTACCAGTCTGTTTTGGTGCCAATACCATGCTGCTTTTGATACTATTGCTCTATAGTATAGTTTAAAGTCTGGTATAGTGATGCCACCTGCTTCACTCTTCCTGCTAAGGATTGCTTTAGCTATTCTGGGTCTCTTATTTTTCCAGATGAATTTCATGACTGCTTTTTCTATTTCTATGAGAAATGTCATTGGAATTTTGATCAGAATTGCATTAAATCTGTATAGTGCTTTTGGAAGTATGTTCATTTTGATAATATTAATTCTGCCTACCCAAGAGCAAGACAGATTTTTTATCTTCTAAGGTGTTCTTTGGGGTTCTGTAATATTTATTTATTTATTTATTTATTTATTTATTTAAAGAGAGAGGGAGAGAGAGGGAGAGAGAGAGAGAATTTTAATATTTATTTTTTAGTATTTGGTGGACACAACATCTTTGTTTGTATGTGGTGCTGAGGATCGAACCCGGGCCGCGCGCATGCCAGACGAGTGCGCTACCGCTTGAGCCACATCCCCAGCCCTGTAATTTTTATTATATAGATTCTTCACCTCTTTCATTAAGTTGATTCCCAAAGTTGTTGTTGTTTTTTTTTTTTTTAATGCTATTGAAAATGGGGTAGTTTTTCTCATTTCCCTTTCTGAGGATTTGTCACTAATATATAGAAATGCCTTTGATTTATGGGTGTTGATTTTATATCCTGCTACTTTGCTGAATTCATTTACTAGTTCTAGAAGTTTTTTGGGTCTTCTAGGTATAGAATTATATCATCAGCAAGTAGTGCCAATTTGAGTTTTTCTTTTTCTATGTGTATCCCTTTAATTTCTTTTGTCTGTCTAATTGCCCTGGCCAGTGTTTCAAGAACTATGTTAAATAGAAGTGGTAAAAGAGGGCATCCCTGTCTTTTGCCAGTTTTTAGAGGTTAATGCCTTCAATTTTTCTTCATTTAGAATGATGCTGGCCTGGAGCTTAGCATAGATAGCCTTTATGATGTTGAGATATGTTCCTGTTATCCCTAGTTTTTCTAATGTTTTGAACAAAGAGGAGTGCTGTATTTTGTCAAATGCTTTTTCTGCATCTATTGAGATGATCATATGATTCTTATCTTTAAGTCTATTGATGTGATGAATTACATTTATTGATTTCTGTATTGAGAAAACAGCCTCTACCTCAGAGCAAAGCCTGTCCAAGGAAGGGGGCATGACCCCTTGTCCTTGGAAAGATCCACAAAGCACTCCTAGGCACATACTCACCCTGCTGAGTTGTTTATCTACAAATAACAGGAGAGATCTGTGGAGCCAGGTGGCCCTGACTCAGTCAGGCTAGATGAGGACCCATAGCAACCCCCTAGTAACCACCAATCAGCATGAGACAGGGAAATACCTGGGATGTCAAATTACCCTCCCAGTAGTTTATGGTGGTTGATAACATGTTGGGAAACCATGTAATTCAGCACATAATCCCTTGTGGCCTAAACCAATCAGTTCAAATGAATCCCCCTCTTATATTAACCAATCACTCTTACCCTATTTGTTCCCGCCAGTGAATGTGCTAATCATGTTTTAGAGTTGTTTTATGATTTTCCCGCAGTGTGTGATGATTTGCTAAGAGATGCTATGATGTAAATGAAGTCCCTGCCTTCCCCAAAGAGTGTATAAAACTGCTGCAAACCCAGGATGCAAGAAAAGACCACTGACTCTAATTAAAATAAAATTAAAGCAAGCTATTATTTCAACCATCCAGGCTGCCTCTCCCACCCAAAACCATGGGAACAAGACAGCAGCCACAGCTTTTCTGCAGCCCAGCTTTATAGCCCAGAAAGTTACACAAAGAGGGGTTACAGATAACAAAGCCCTTGACAAGCAGAACACTAATGGTAGTTTACTTTTTTGCTGGCCCTGACATCAGAATTTATGAAGGTCATTAGAACCTCAGAAAGGGTCATTATCTGGCCAGGGAAGGCATCACTTAAGTTTCAGAGAGGGCTGTTATCTGGACAGAGAGCCAGGCATGGGTGAGTTCAAGGCACGAGCAGGCATTCCAAGCAGGTTCAGAATTTGCAGTAATTTATAGTAAAGCCGAAATTATCTTTTCATGGCTTTGTGGCAAGATGGCTCCCAATTTTAAGAGAAAATCAGGTTGGGTCTATCAGTAGAACACCTGTAAATATGTCTATTACTGTGTTTCCATAAGATTGGGTTGGAAATTAGTGGGGAAGACCTGTCATGAATGTGTAGTACCAACCAACAGGTTTATGTTGAAAAAAAGGCAGAAGGGGATCCTGTCACTGGCTTGTGATCCAAGCTTCTTGAAAGGGTCCTTTTTTCTGATGTGTCAACTGTGTTAGGACAGACAACACACACAATATGAAGGCTAGAGATAGGAAGCAAACCTCAGATCAGAAAACATTTCTTTATTCAGAATCAATTAGTGGAACCCTGGTGTGACTAATTTTGGGGGCAAAAAAGGTGGTTCACTGAAGCAAGAATCTGGGTTATATAGGCTTTGTTTAGGATGGGACAGGAGGGCAGTACCTGGGGTTTATTGTATTGGGGTCCTGTTGATCTATTAGGATGGGAATGGAGGGCAATTCCTGCTGTCCATTGTATTGGGGTCTTGCTGAACCATTAGGTGAGACAGGAATGTGAATAGGAAATTTGCTGGGGCTTATTATATTGGTTTCAGGTGACCCATTAGGTGGGGGATCAGATGCCAGTCAGGTGGAGTTCATTTTCTGTTCCTTCCCTCTGGCTGAATACTGGGGTTTTAAATGACGAAAGCTTAGGGAAAATGTGCTTGGACTTATTTTCCATGTCCTTTCACCTGTGAGCATCTGACTTCAGATTTTTTAACCTTTGACTGTGGGCTTGAACCTTTGGCCCCTCAAGTGTCTCTCTAGCCCTTATAGTCTCTTGGACTATAGCTGCTTTATTGACCTCCTTAGATTGTGAGGCTTCCAGCTGCTTGGACTGAACTGTTACAAGTTCCCCAGTTTTACCAGCCTGGAGGCAGAAGTTTGGGGAATTTTATCAAATAATGATGTGAATCAATCTAATAATCCCCTTCTATGTACATTTATACATTTATATACTTTATTAATTTTATTTTTCTGAAAGACCCTGATATGCATATGCTCAGCAAAATATCTGAGTCATATAGTATATCTTGTTTTTATTTTTTGAAAAATACCCATATTGTTTTCCCTGATACTGTCGGTTTATACTCCTGACAAGTGAATCCAGGAGTCTGCTGTTCTGCACATCCTCTGCAGTACACATAATCTACTATGATTTTGCTAACAGCCTTTTTCCCAGATGCTTGCCATTTCTCTAGATGATGCCCATTCTGACTAGAGGAAGATGAAATCACAGTAGAGTTTTGATTTGTATTTCCCTGGTGGCTAAAGATGTTGAAATATTTTACATAACTGTTGGCCATTTGGACTTCTTTGAGAAGTTTCTGTTTATTTGCCAAATTAATGAATGGATAATTTGTTTTTATTTTCATGTTGAGATTTTAAAAATTCACCATATATTTATATATTAATCATTTGTTAGAGTAATAAATGCCAAAACATTCTCATTCAGTATGTTGTCTCTTCATGCTGTTCATTTTTTCCCCTTTGCCTTGCAGAAGCATTTTTATTTTGCTCCCATGCTATTTGTTCTTGATATTATTTGCTGAGATATATGAGTATTTTTGAGGAAAAGGCTGCCTACTCCTTAATGTTGTGGTGTTACCCTTAGGTTTTATTCTAGCAATTTTTAAGTTTCTGGGATTAGCCTCAGGCCTTTGATACATTTTGGGTTGACATTTACAAATGGATATCCCATTTTCCCAGTATAATTGGGTAAAGAGGATTTCTTCTCATCAATGTATATTTGGGAACCTTTATCACTAATTAGATGAAACAAGGTTCATATGTTTGTGTAGCTCCTATTCTGTTTCATTTTTCTCTGTGTCTGTTTTGTTCCAGAACCACACTGGTTTTGTTATTATAGCTCTGTAGTATAAATTGAAGTCAGGTATTGTGAGGCCTTCAGTTTACAGAATTCCTTACTTTTCTGGGTCTTTTATTATTCCATGTAATTTTTAGGATTTTTTTTCTAGTTATTGAATAATATGGGTATTTTGATGAAGATTGTATTGATTCTGTAGGTGGATTTAGTTAATCTGATGTCTTGATTTAATCTCCAGATGGCTTTAGTTTATTTAATATAGTTAATGTAGGTGGCTTTAGTTTATATGTAGATGACTTTAAGTTTTTTAGTAATTTTTAAATAATTTTTCTTGTAGAGATCTTTTCTTTCTTTGGTTAGACTTATTAGACTTGTTACTAAGCATTCTTTTTTTTTTTTTTTTTTTTGTACTGGGGATTGAACTCAAGGACACTCAACCATTGAGCTACATCCCTAACCCTATTTTATATATTTTTTTTTATTTAGAGATAGAGTCTCCCTGAGTTGCTTACTGTTGCTAAGGTTGCCTTTCAACTCCTGATCCTCCTGTCTCAGCCTCCGTGCGGCAACATGACTGGCTTACTAAGAATTTTTGTGTTATTTGGAATAAAATGAGTTTTTCTGATTTCTTTCCCAATGAATTCATTATTGTGGGCAAGAGCTATTGGTTTTTATATCTTGATTTATTTATTATGCAACTTTGCTGAATTTGTTTATCATCACTAGAAATCTTCTGGTGGAACTTTTAGTATTTTTTAAGTTTAGAATTACATCATCTACAAACAGCAATAATTTGACTCCTTCCTTTTCTATTTGTAACCCTTTCATTTCTGCCTCTTGCCAAATGCTTCAACTAAAATTGGAGTATTTATTGTATAGGAATAGTGGCAGTGATCATCCTTCTATTGTTCCTCATTCAGAATAAATGCATTCAGCTCTTCCCTATTCAGTAGGATGTTGGCTTTAGGTTTGTCATATATAGACTTTCTATTGATGTGTGTTTATTGCATTCGTGTAATGAAAACAACTTTATCATGTTTTTGAATTTCATTTGAATTGCTATTATATTGAGGGGGTTTTCATGTAAGTTAATCAGTTATATTGGTGTGTCATTTTCTTTCATCAGAGAAGTGTTCTTGTCAGGATTTTGATTTTTTTTTTTTTAAGTAATACTGGGGATTGAACCCAGAACAATCTAACACTAAGCTAGAATCCCAGTTCTTTTTATTTTATTTGAGAGAAGGTCTTGCTAAGTTACTGAGGCTGGTCTTGAACTTGTGATCCTCCTGGCTCAACCTCCCCAAATTTTGGATCATGTAGGTGTGTGCAATACAGCTGGGCTTTGACTGGTTTTTAATATCATGGTGATACTGGCTTCATAGAATAAATTTGGGACAGTTTTTATTGTTCTATATCAAGGAAGAACTTGAGAAGCATTGTGTTAATTTCTCCTGATTATCTGATAGAATTCAGTATTGAATTTGCTTGTCCAGGAATTTTTGTGTTGGAAGGCTTGGTATTAGTGCTTCTGGTATATTGCTTTTTATTGTTATTTTAGGTTTTCATTATCCACTTTATTCATTTTGGGTAGGTCATAGGTATCTAGAAATTTAACCATTTCTTTTAGATTTTCCAATTATTAAAATATGAGTTTTCAAAATAGTTCCCTGATAATCCTCTAAATTGCATTGGTTTATGTGATAATGTGATCTCTTTCATCTCTAATTTTATGAATTTGAGTTTTCGCTTTTCTTTGAGTTGTTTATCTAAGAGTTTATTCATTTTGTTTATTGTTTCAAAGAACCAACTAGTTTTTTTCATTAATCCTTTGTATTCTTTTATTCTTTATTAATTATATCTCTGATTCTTATTCTTCTCCTGTGCTCTGGAGAATAATTTGTTGTTGTTTTTATAAGACTGGGAGATTGACTTCTAGATTATTTGATTTGAATCTTTCTAGTATTTTATTTAGGAACACACAACTGCATTTTCCTTTTAGAACTGCCTTTAGAGTATCCCAGAAATTCTGGTACATTGTATTTCTGTTGTTTGATTCTGAGATTTTTAAAATTTCTCTCCTGATTTTTATGACATACACTTAAAAGTGTGTGATTTAATCTCCATGATTGTGTACTAGCTTCAATTTTTCTTGCTGTGGATTTTAGGCTATAATTATCTGATAAGCTATAAGGCATTGGTTCCACATTTTTCTATTTGTTAGGACTTTATTTATGGTCATAAATATGGTCTATTTTGGAGAGAGTTCCATGAGCAGGTGAAAATAAAGTATGATACTCAAAATATCTTATAGATCCTTATTATTTCCATTTTATCTATAGTATGATTGAATGCAAGCCATTTGTTTTCTTTAAAATTAGGACTGATTTTGTAATTGAAAGGTACATATGGTCATGTTAAATCAGTTTCATATGATTGTAAGGAAGGCAAATGGAAACAGAAGTGAAGTGCAGAGGCAAAAGCAAAAACTGCTCACCTTAGCTGCCAGCTTTATTTATATCAATAGATTACTTTAGGTCATTGGCTTCATTAGTACATATTGTTCATTGTGTTACTAGTCAGGTTACAGACTTAGCAACATTATATGCAGCTCATTTTTCAGTTACATAATAAGTTGCAATGTGTAATGTTAGGAGCTTTGTGTAGCTCTCAAGAAAATCCATTGTATAAAGTTACTGTTATGTTGACAGGTTTAGGCTCAGTGAAACATTGTGGTGAGATCCTTTATTTCCTAGGGCTGTGTGCCTGAGATCAAGGTCAAGGCTGATAGACTCTAGCACAAAACCTCCTCATAAAGGACATTACCATAGCAGCCAGGCATTGCACATGTATTAGTTATCTGACTAGTTCCAGGGAGTAACTGCAGAGAATTCTAAGGGTTGGAAACAAGGTGCTTGTTATCCCCTAGGAGTTTGCTCACCAGAGGAATGCTTTTCTATGTATTTCCATGGTCAGAATCCCTACATATGATCATAGTGAACTTGGAACAAAACTGTGGAAAACCTGTGGGAGTTCGATTTTGAAATAGTGAAGTTGGTAATAAAATGATCAGATGACTGTCTAAATTGGATTTTGTCATGAGCATATATCTATAATATTCATAAGGACAATCTAAAAATAACATGTTAGATATCTTCTTCATGTTCTACTTATTAGTCACTTTCATTTTTCTGTTATTTATTGTCAATGTGGCTCATTTCTCATGCAGGTGACTGGCCCTTTTGTACAGTTGCTTCTGTATTAGTACAGGAATATCAGATGTAGGTTTTTGTTTGTTTTTCCTGGCACAATCTTGTGTCTAGGTGTGGTAGGTGCAAATGTAGGGCTTATGTACTAGTGTAGATTAGAGATATTATCAATCTTGTGCTGGAGCCAATTCAAGACTGAGGAGACTATAAAGTCCATAGTACTGAATACATGGTGAGATGGATGACACTGATCATCAGGGAAACAAGGTTTGATTTTGGGTTAGATACACAGGCAATTATAAAAGACATATGTGTAAAATAGTACAAGATTGTGGTTGACCACATGGGATTCTTAGCATGTGTATTGAAAATAACTCATAATAAGAATAATAATGATGATGATTATACTAATAGAATATTACTTAATATATGAGAAAATGTCATTTTAACAATAATAATGATATAAAACAGTAAAACAATGAATATGAGAAAGAGTGACAATAGATGATTTAACAGAAAGAAATAATCAAGATTAGAAGAAATACACATTTGTGCTGGAGATGTGTCTCAGTGGTACAGAAGTTGCCTTGCTTGTGCAAGAATCCAGGTTTAATTCCCACCACTACAAAAAAAATTTTAAAGAATTTTATTACAGCATTATAGTTATATGTATTAATTAGGTTTATTTTGAAAAAAAATAATACATGGTTCAACTTGATTTGCTCCCTTTCAATTCTCATTACCTTCTTTTATGTCCATCCTCCCTCCCAATATTCTCCTTCCTCTACTAATCATCCTTTCACATATTTATTTATTACCAATTGGTGCTCTCTACATATACATAAAGGTGTAATTTATGGTGTTAAGTTTATATATGCACATAATATTGTTTTGTTAAAATTCTTCTCCTTTCCTGTCCCTTCTCCCTCTCACTCTCTTTCTAATCTTCCCATATCTTTATAAAATCTAAGCCTCCACTTTCCCCTTATTTTGTTCTAGCTGCCACATATGAGAGAAAACATTTGATCCTTGATTTTTCTGAGTTTGATTTATTTCACTTAGCATTACATTCTCCATTTCCATCCATTTACTGGCAGATGTCATAATTTCATGATTTAAATCTTCTTTATGGGTGAATAAATATCATGTGTATATATATATGTGTGTGTGTGTGTGTGTGTGAGAGAGAGAGAGAGAGAGAGAGAGACATTTTCTTAATCTATTCATCTATTGATGGGCATCTAAACTGTTTTCATAAAATGGCTATGGTGAATTGTGCTACTATATATATAAAAGTGAGTGTATCAACACACAGGTTTTGTAAATTTATATTTTATTCTAATTTGTTATTTATGACATCAGAATACATTATATTTCATATTACACACATAGAATATCTCTGGTTGTACACAAAATATAGTCACACCATTTGTGTCTTCATACATGTACTTAGGGTAATGATGTGTATCTCATTCCATCATCTTTTCTACCCTATGCCCCTCCCTTCCCCTCAAAATATAGTTTTCATCACATTGAGTTATGTATATATGAAACACTTGACAGATACCCAGTATTCAGGACTATTCAGACATGTTTTTTAATACAAATATAAATAAATCATAAGTAGAAAATAATAACACTTAACTAAGGATTATATATATATATATTTCCATGGCAGCATATTAATGTAAATATTTCTTATTATGGAAAAGAAGATTATTTATTTTTTAAATTTTTTTTAGTTGTATTTGGACAAAATACTTTTATTTTATTTACTTATTTATATGTGGTGCTGAGGATTGAACCCAGCGCTTCACACATGCTAGGCGAGTGCTCTACTGCTAAGCCACAACCCCATCCCAGAAGATTATTTATTTTAAAAATATCATTTATGTTTGTGTTTGCCCTTTTTTACTGGCAGTGGACTTGAGTTTGTGTTTGCCCTTTTTTACTGGCAGTGGACTTGATTCTTCTGTGCCTACTCATAAAATTAAATTGATCATTACAATCATTTTTAAGAGTACAATTTAGTACTAGATAGTATATTCACAGTGTTGTAAAACAATTACATCTATAAAGTTTCTGACAGTTTATATATAAAAAAGAACCAGTGCCTTTCAACACCCATTCCCAATTTCTTCCTTAAGGCCCTGGAATGACTAAGATGCATTTTTTTTCAATGCATTTGCTTTGTCTTAAAAAATTTTACATAATTTGACATATGCAGTGTATGGCAAGTTCTTCTAATTTCTTTCCCTTAACATAATGCTTTCAAGGCCATCTATGTTGCATATTTTAGTATTCTAATTAAACTCTTGATGAATACAATTCTACTGTGTGGACATACCAAATTTTAGTTAGCTGTCATGGTATTATTATGACATCTGCAGTACTGTGGATAAATCCAGGTATACTCTACCACTGAGCAACACTCACAGACTTTTTTCTTTTTGAAGCACGGATTCCATAAACTTGCTCAAACTTGAGGTTTCCCTACCTATCCTCTAGAGTTCCTGGGATTCTAGGTTGCACCACTATGCCTGGCAGTTATCAGTTAATCTTCTATTAGACATATGGGTTGTTTGCAACTTTGGTTATTTTGAATAATTCAACTATAAATATTCATATACAAATTGTTTTCTAAGTACATTTTTAGTTATTTTTGTACATGTCTGGGATCAATTCTGTTCATTATGTAATTCTGTGTTAGTTATTTTTTATTATTATTTACATATTTATCATTTAGAATACATGAAGGTGCTTTCCACAATACTTGCACCATTTTGCATTCTCTCAAAGATGTATGGAATATTCAATTTTTCATAGCCTTGATATTTTTTGTTTGTTCAGTTTTAGGTTTTGTATATTTTAATACTTTTTTGTTTACAGTACACAGTATAATATTTAGATTAAACCACCTCCCATGTTCTTGGATGGTGAGAATCAATATTGTCATAATGGCCATACTACCCAAAGAGCTATGCAGATTCAAGGAAATCCCCTTTAAAATTCCTATGATCTCTTCATAGACATAGAAAAAAAGCAGCCATGAAATTTATTTGGAAAAATAAGAGGCCCAGAATGGCTAAAGCAATCCTTAGTGAGGAGTACAAAGCCTGAAACATTATAATATCAGGCCATAAATTATAATTCAGACCTACAGTAACAAAACAAAAAAAAAATCATGATATTGCACAAAAGTACACAAGAAAGCCAATGGAACAGAATAGAAGAAACCAAGACAACCCCACATAAATACAGTTACCTCATATTAGACAAAGATGCTAAAAATGCACACTGGAGAAAAGATTGCCTCTTCAACAAATGGTGCTGGGCAAACTTAAGTCCATATGTAGTAGAATGAAAGTTAATTTGTATTTCTCACCCTGCACAAAAATCAACTCTAAGTGGACCAAAAACCTAGAAATCATACCAGAATGTACTAGAAGAAAACATAGGCCCATCACTCCAACCCATTGGCACAGGAACTGACTTCCTGAATAAGACTCTAAAATAAATGAATGAATGATTGAATGAATGAATAAATAAATAAGATGGCATCAAACTAAATATCTTCTTCACAGCAAAAGAAAAATAGTGTGGGGGCTGGGGATGTGGCTCAAGCGGTAGCGCGCTCGTCTGGCATGCGTGCAGCCCGGGTTCGATCCTCAGCACCACATACAAACAACGATGTTTTGTCCGCCGATAACTAAAAAATAAATATTGAAAAATTCTCTCTGTCTCTCTCTCTCCCTCTATCACTCTCTCTTTAAAAAAAAAAAGAAAAGAAAAATAGTGTGAAGATAGAACCTATAGAATGGGAGAAAATCTTTGCCACCTGTATATGTTGTTAATTTCTAGGCTATACAAAGAACTCAAAAAGCTTAATACACACACACACACACACACACACACACACGTGAAAAAAAACAATCAGTAAAGGGACAAAGGAACTGAATACACCCTTATCAAAAGAATAAATATGAATAATCAATAAATATGTGAAAAAAATGTTTAACGTTTCCAGATATTAGAGAAATACAAATTAAAATGACACTGAGATTCCATCTCACTCCAGTCAGAGTGTCAAGTGTCAAGAATACAAGTAACAAATGCTAAAGAGGATGTGGGTAAAATGGAATGCTTATGTACTGTTGGTGGGATTGTAGATTGTTGTAACCTCTCTGGAAAGCAGTATGGAGATTCCTGAAGGAATGGAACCACCATTTAACCCAGTTATCCCACTCCTCAGTATTTATCCAAAGGACTTAAAATCAGCATACCACAGTGACACAGCTACATTAATGTTTATAGCAGCTCAATTTACAATAGCTAAGCTATGAAACTAACTTAGGCATCTTTCAACAGATGAATGGATAAAGAAATTGTTGCTTAGGGGAATACAATGGAATGTTATTTAGCCATAAATAAGAATGACTTTATGACTTTTGCCTGTAAATGGATGGATCTGGAAAATATTATGCTAAGTCAAATAAACAAATTTCCCCAAAACAAAAATTCTAATTTTTTTGCTAATAAGTGAAAGCTAAACCATGTAAAGTGTTGGAGGATAAGAAGAGAAGTTCAGTATATTAGATAATGTTGATCAAAAAGAAGGGATGGGAATAGGAATAGGAAAGACAGTAGAATGAATCTAACATAATTTTCCTATGTACACATATAAAAATAACTAAGTGAATCCCTTCATCATGCCCACCCACAAGAATAGGATCCTAATTAGAATACAATATATCCCATGCTTGTATAATTTCATCACAATGGATTCTACTGTCATATAGAACTAAGAAGAACCAATAAAATTAAATAAAATATGAAATTGTTTGAAGAGCAAGATAAGTTTATCCTGTTAGAAACATTATATAATATATACATGTATCAAAATCTTTATTGCATAAGTATGTACAATTTTTATTTTAATTATTAAAAATAAGTTTAAATTTAAAAAACAAAAATATTCAAGCAGGATTGTTGTTGCTATTTGTTATTTTAATAATATACATAAATAACATAAAACATTTGAACTCAAATTTACTAGTAAATATTTCCTTTAGTTGTCTACCTCATTTCATTTCAAAAGTTTCTCTCATACCACCAGTATTAGATTCACTAGAGAGCTTGCTACATACTCAGAAAACCCAGCTCCATCCCAGAACTATTTATTGAATCACATTCTGCATTTTAGTAAATCTCTGATTCATGGTTGTGCAATTAAAATTTGAGAATTCCCCTTCTTAGTCATCATAACTTTCTCATATGATATATATATATATATATATATATATATATATATATATATATATATATAATTTAGATTATGATATAAAAATAACAAATGTATAGTCTTGTGTTGATGCCTGAATTTTATATTTTATTTCATAAATGTAGAGTATATACACTCTTTTTGGACTTATGTCACTTTTTCTTCAGAGGTAGATAATGGTAACACTGTGTTTAAAAGTATCTTTATAAATAATTAAAGTCATCACTTACATGAGAATCCTTTTACAAACTCTCAGCTCAACTTTATTTTGTTTTTTAAGAGAGAGTGAGATGAGAGAGGGAGAGAATTTTAATATTTATTTTTTTAGTTTTTGGCAGACACAACATCTTTGGTTCTTTTTGTATGTGGTGCTGAGGATTGAACCCGGGCCGCACACATGTCAGGTGAGCGCGCTACACTTGAGCCACATCCCCAGCCCTCAGCTCAACTTTAGTTAGATTACAAACTCTGAATTATCATATGGTCAATGTGCTATTTATTTACCTATTCTTACTTCAGGAACTGTTGACATTCAGGGATGTGGCCATTGATTTCACTGAAGAGGAGTGGGAATGCCTGCAGCCTGCTCAGCAAAAATTATATAGTGATGTAATGTTAGAGAACTACAGAAACATGGTGTTCTTGGGTAAGTATAACTAATTTTTAATTATTGTTATTTAATTTTCTTCCCTTGAAGATATTTCTGGGAAGTTCTCTGCAAGAATGAGTTTTAGATTTGTGCTTTCAAGAAAAAGGCATTGTTTGGTACAGATAAATGTTAATGATATTCCTTTGAGTCTTTAATCTCTTCCTTTCTTGGTTAGTTATATATTCTTCACTTTACATAAGTGGTACTTAGAGGAATTCAGTGATGTAAAATATTGTGTCCTACACATAGCATTGGATACATTGAGAGCCCCAAATGTCAAGGAGGACGTCAAACTTCAAAGTGTTGATGGAGAAGTTATCCACCAGAAAATATTTTTTAGAAGCTTAGGTTTATTTCTCTTGTTGTCATTGAACACATATGCCCCATGTTTATCATGCTTTCAAATTCTTTAAAGTCTCCTTTTTTCTCCAGTGATGTACCAGTATATTCAAATTAACCACCAAAACCCCCCTTAGCTTATGAGGGTCAGCATGATATTATTTGTGGGCCTTTAGGAAATTGATGCATTTTTTTGGAGAACTCTAGGTCAAACCTTTGTAATAAATTAATGCTGAGAGCCACAGCTCAGTCGGAATGGCCCCTGGCATTTTGCCAATAGTATTGGTTGAGAGGCAAGCCATTAAGACGATGCTGGATTGATTCGGTTGTATATTAGACCTTTACTGTCTGCCTCAGCCTGCTACTTTGGAGTTCTCGTGGGGATTCCTGGAGAGTTCCCATTGGTTGGGGAAGTGCGGGAGGAGGGATTTCGAGAGGAGGGATTTCCAGTTGGTGGTTCCTGGAGGAGCCGCGTGGCATTCGGGAGAGTTCCCAGGGAGCGTGTGTGGAGTGTGCTGGTGGAGTTCAGAAATAAAGTTTGTTCCTGCTTCAGTGGCTCATGATTTGTGCCCAGCCAGACTGCGGCAAATTAATATTATAAAGCAATCTCTCCAATATTATTCATATATTTATTCATTAAAATTTCCTTATCAGAGCTGTTTATAAATACTTGTAATAGATTTTCTGTAAAGTGAAAATCAAGGTTTATAATGAATGCTCTTTTGGGATCTATAGTCACAGTTGCAAATTGTAGTTACATAAAAAGGTTTGTAAAATAGTAAATCTGTGGATATATAAAATTTTGTTTGTTAAATTTTCTTTTTCTTTCATTTTATTGAATAGGTCTTATGTTGTGGAGTAGGTTTTCTCACATAATTTAGTACTGTTTTATTTTTATCCATATTTTATGATTAGATGGCAATTTCCATTATTTCACAAATTAGGACAATGTAAGTTTAAATTAAAATATGCATGATCCTTATTTCTGTTGCCAATAAAATTACATGTGCTTTTACTTGCTTGCATAAATATTATACCCTTTTAATGACATTTATATTTTATCTGGATTAGTTTTTTATCCTGCCTGTGAACAGAGTAATGTAAATTTTCTATATGTTAATGTAGCGGGGATAAAACCAGGCATGCTCTAATAATGAGCTATATGCCCCAGCCCCTTTCTATTTATGTTTGGAGGAAGGTTCTCATTAAGTTACTGAGGATGTCTTTGAAATTGCAATCTTTCTGCCTCAGAATTCCTAGTACCTGGATTATATGCATGCACTTTATTTATATATTTATGAGTTTTTTCTTATGTATTGGGTAAAGAGATTTCAAAGGTAGCTTTAAAATATTTTGCAATTATTTTTATATTTTATGTGTTATTTTAAATTTTAATTGTAATTAAAACCACAAAACAAAACTTATTGTTCACTATATCAAATATATTGTTCAGTAATGTTAATTCAAATTGTTATGTCATATATCTATAAAAAGTTTACATCTCAAAAATCAATAAATAAATTCTTATGTAAACAAAGGCTCATTTCTGTCTTCTTCCCTCAGTAAGGCCGTTCTCATTTCTGTTCATAAAGTTTTTGTTTGTATATTTGTTTGTGTTTTGTTTTGTTTTAGGCATCTTATATAAGTAGAATTCTGCTATATTTTTCTTTTTGGTAGGGACCTATTTCAGTTAACCTAATATACTGAAGATTTATCCTGATTATAGATTTTACAGAAATTTATGGATTTTTTAACATGAAAAATATTCTGTAGTTTCTATATTACAAATTGCCTCATCCACTTATTTCAAGGAATATTTGGTTTGCTTTCTCATGGTAGCTCTTTTAGATAATACTGTATTAAACAATGGCATGCAAATGTCTTAATTTGCTACATATGCAAGAGATTATTACACTCCCAATTTAATATGCCTATCTGTTTAACTTGATGTCAGTACTACCCATTGAATATTGTAGCTTTTAATGTTTTTAAATCATGGCACAACATTCTCCCAATTTTGTTTATATTTTGAAATTCTGGGGGCTTTCATACAATTTTGAGATTCCATAAAATTTCTGGAATATGTTTTTCTGTTTGCAAAAAAAGAAGTGGGAGTTTGATAGATATTTAGATGGAGTCTCCAGCTAACTGAGTTGTACAATGGTCTCTTAATTTTATCTTTCAATTCTGGAACAAGACCATGTTCAAGATTGTTCAACCAATTGCCACGTATTTCTGGATTTTTTTAATATTTATTTTTTAGGTGTAGATGGAACAACACAATGCCTTTATTTTTATGTGGTGCTGAGGATTGACCCAGGTCCCGCCCATGCTAGGCGAGCACTCTACCACTGAGCCATAATCCTAGCCCTTATTTCTGGATTTTTGAACATCCCTTCCACTTTTGATTTCTAACTTTATGCTATGATATTTACAAAATAATTTTACTATTTTTATACCTATTAACCTTTGTTTTATTCCTTACCAGGGTCAATCCAGTTTAATATTCCATTTGCTATTGAGAACATTTAGTATATAAGTCAAATTCATTTAAAGTATTTTTCAAACTTTTTGTTTTGTGATTAACATTTTGTTTGACTTTTTTTTTATAGTAAATGGGGATTGGTATCTCCTAGTATTATAGTGTTACTTTCTATTTCTGTATTTACTTTTTCCAATCTTACCTTTTTATGTCTGGGAAGTATGATATGAGTTGAAAACATGTCTATTCTCATGACAGTATTCTAGGGAAAAGTCTTTTTTATCTTTGTATAATCTACTTTGCCTCTTTTTAATTTTTTTTTTAATTTAAAGTATATTTTATGCCGTATAACTTCTTGTTTTAAATGGTTTCTGTATCATAATTTGGCAACTCCAGCTTTTTTTTTGTCACTTTTGTATGTAACACTCATATTCTTTTGCTTTCATCTACTTCTTTCCTTAGATTTAGAGTTCCCTATAGATTACATTCAGTTGAATTTCTTTCAGATTTATTATTTTTATTTTTAAAAATTTTTATTTGTTCTTTTTAGATATACCATAGTAGATATATGTATTTTGACATATTTTACATACATGGAATATAACTTTCCATTCTTGTGGTTGTATAAAATGTGGAGTTACACTGGTTGTATATTAATATATGAATATAGAAAAGTTACCTTATTGTATGTAAGCACCTGCATATCAGAGAGAACATCAGCCTTATGAAGTAATATTTTACTACCTCTACATTTAGCATACAATAGTCACTTCTAAATAGTCACTTCTATGCAGACTAAATTTTTCAATTAAGGACTCAATTTGTCTACTACATACATGACAGTCTTGAATAAACTATACCCATGTACCAATAGTCCTAATTTGAAAATGTCTTCAAAATATAAGCATTTTGGCCCTCACCAACCTTGTGCACTATAATGCTAACATTTTCAGAAGACAATCCTTCCCAATAATTTTAACATAAAATATACAAAAGTGGTTTACTAATTATACTTTTGTCATACACTGACAACCTCTGACATCTAGAAAAGCTAGATGTAGATTAGGACTTGTTGATCCTTTATATACACTAAGTACACAGCACAGTAAAACAAAACCCACAGACATAGGAACAGTGGTTACTCTTGCCTCATTGTAAGCACACTGGCATGGTGCTCCAGAAAATCAGCATACGATATGTATTACTCAACAGGGGTTTTGGCTATTTCCCCACTCCCCCACAAAAAAAAATTTATATGAATTTTTTAAAAAATTACACATGTGTTATACATTACCACTTCTACTTTTGACATATATTAAGAACTTTAGAACATCTAGATATTTCTAAAAAGGTATTTAGCATTGTCAACTGTATATATAGTAATGAGGAATAAAATATGCATACAAAACAATGGTTACAATATGAAGAATTTCTTTTACATATAGCCAGTCTGGCACAGGACAATTTCTTCTTGTGGTCGAAGTCTTCTTCATGTCTTCTAATCCACTCAAAAGATGTGGACAAGTGCCACTCCTTCAAGGTCACTTCCAGAAGATATTTCTGATTTTTTAAAACAAATGGCCATGTACAAGACATTATTTTGTAACTCTATTATATGTTATCAAATGTTTACATTTAGAATGTCCAGATGTGGCAAAAGTTTTAAAAGTTTCAGAGCAGCTTTTTCATATTATATACACAGGCCTTGTACAACAGGCCAGTAAATCTACCTGAAATGTGGTAGACATTTTCAACAGATCAAATATGATATGTTACCCTACAGTTTCTGTCTTTGGTAGAATAAACACCAAATACCCAAGGGTGTTCACCCTTCCACCCATCATGCTCCAGGGCTTCATTCACCTTCCAGGATGGATAAGGCCTTTGTTTTCCTTGTCAGGACAAGTTGTATTCTCGTGGAGCCCTCCTGGAATGGTCACAGAGAGCCCTAGTCTGTGCTGATTGGCTGCAGAATCCATCATCCACTCACCTTCTTGGGCCCTCAAAGCCCCTGCTGGCCTACAGGCATTGGATTGGCCACCATTCCTCTTGACATGCTATGCCCCCACCACACAAAGTTGCCATTTTCTCAGTGCTGGCTTTGGCTAGGATGGACAGGATTGGGCCAGGAGATTTGGCAACCCAGAGATCCTAGGTCTGAGGTCCTACAGATCAATGCCACCATCAGGTCATCCAGGCAGGGGAAGAGCCCCCAGGTGGGCAGCAACATTAGGAGCTCCAGGGGTCTGCAGGGCAGAAACTATAGGCTTTCACGAGCTCCCCAGCTACTCACTGGCCTAGGGCTGGAGCACCCCAGAGCACCTTGGGGAGCAGGCCATGCTCCATTTTTCAGCATACTCTCTGTGGAATTGATTCAGCAATTCCTTTTTCCTTTTTAGATTAATTTTGTTAGTAAAGTTTTTTCTTTTGATTTGTGGTTTGTAATAATGCATTAATAATAAAATAAATTTTTTAAAAGTAAAGAATTTGTTACTGTTACTTTGAACGTTGTATTTTATAATTCTTATAATTGTTTTTTCTACTTTGCTTAATGGTTTAACTTGTGGTTTATCACTTTTCATAGTGGCATGCTTGAATTTCTCTCCCACTTCCCTTATATATTTTCATTATATATATTCCACTTCCCTTTATATATTCTATAGGTTTTTAAGTTTTCACAGTGTCTCACTATGTTGCTAAGACTGGACTTCAGCTTATAGTCTTCCTGCTCAGCCTCTCCCAGATTGCTAAGATTACAATTTTACATACCATGAATGCCTCTTTCAGACATTTTTTCTTGAGGGATTATTCACATTCACAATTTATGCTTATTTATATTAACAATCTTTGTCTGAATTTAGTTAACCAAACTGTCTTCAAATGCTTACTTAGTGTTCTGGGTAATTCATAACTCTCACTATCCTAATGCTCAATTCCTAATATTTTTTGTTTTTGTTGTTGTTACTTTGATTAAACCATGGTTTTCTTTATCTTTATGTGCTGTACTATTGTTAATTGATTTGTCCATTAAAAAAACAGACAACAGTAGATTATATAGTTCTTGTAGAAACAGTATGGAAATTTTAAAATAAATTTTAAAAGCCAAATATAGTGCTACAAGCTTGTAATCCTAGCTAACTGGGAAGTCAACAAAAGATTTTAATTTTGAGGCAAGTCACAGAAATTTAGGAACATCATGTCTCAAACAATTTTAAAATAGCTGTGTTGTAGTTTAGTGGTATAGCACCCCTGGGCTTAATTCCAAGCACCACACAAAAATAATTAAAAGTAGAATGATGGCTGGGGATATGGCTCAAGTGGTAACACGCTTGCCTGGCATGCACTGGGCACTGGGTTCGATCCTGAGCACCACATAAAATAAAAAATAATGATGTTGTGTCCACCGAAAACTGAAAAATAAATATTAAAAAGAAATTCTCATTCTCTCTCTCTCTTTAAAAAAATAGTAGAATGACCTCATGATACAGAAATGCCAATATTAAATATGTATCCATAAGAGATGAAATCAGCATGTTGAAGAGATAGCTCCATTATTTTATTCAGTGAAAACATTGCTCTCAATATTCAAGATATGGACTCAACCTATGTGCCCATCAATGATCAAATTAGTAAAAGTGTGGTATTTATATGCCATTGCTGTTTAGATATAAAAATATCTTGTCATTTAAAGTAACATAGGATGAATATGCAGGACTTTGCATAAAGTGAAATAAGGCAGATACAGAAAGTCAGTTGCAGGAGAATTTGATTCACATGTGGAAGTCAGAAATTCAGAGAGTAAAATTGTGGTGACCAGGTACTGTGTTTTGTGGCGTGTTGGCATATTGTGCCGTAGTCTGGCTGGGCACAAAATAACCGAGCCGCCATGAGGCACTTGTAGGTTCAAACAGGAACTCCTTTATTGCCCGAACTCCCGCAAACACCACCCACTCGGCCCTTCCAGGAACACCACCAACCAGAAATCCTTCCTCCAGAACTCCCCCAACCAATGCGAATTCCCCAGGAATCCCCACGAGAACTCCAAAGTAGCAGCTGCCCAAGGCGGACAGCAGGGGTCTAATATACAATTGAATACACAGCTTAACATAACCATCATCATCTCTATGGCTCGATGGCTTCACCTCTCAACCACTCCCTTCTGGCAAAAATACCATGCATCATTCAGACTCAGCTGTGGCTCTCAGCATCTGCCCACTTCTGTTTAATTAAACAACAAGCATGTGGCTTAGGGAACGTGCCTGTCTTAGGTTATCCAATACTACATATGGTGCTTACCCATCATCGGATGAGCTGATCTCAAGGCATCAGCCTCCTGTCTTAGGTTGGTACCATTGCAATTGGATCTTATCTGTCATTGACTACCGGTCCAGCCTACTTGTGGATAGGCCTTTGCACCAGTGGGGGGGGGGGTGAGGTTCTTTGCCTCACCTCTGTTGGCCCCCAAATTTGGCCTTGGTGCCAGTGGCGGGGTGAGGTTCTTTGCCTAACCTCTGTTGGCCCCCAAATTTTAGACCATCACAAGCAGAAGGGAGGAGCATGCAAAATGCCATGACACCAAGCCAAATGATGGTTCCTTTTGGAAGAATTGTACCACCGATGACACCATCAGCAAAGATACCCCAGCACTATCACAATTCGCTGCACCAACAGATAGTTCACAATGCATACAGGTGATACATAGTCCAGGCAAGTTCTGCAAGCAGTTCAAAGCAAAGGAATCTGTTAATATGTTCATTTCCTCCTAAAGTAAATTGACTCCATGATTGAGCATCACTTGTTGAGTTACATTATTAATTGATGCATCCATCAGTTTATACAGTTTGTTGTGATAGCTATCGCAGAAGCTGTAGTTTGATTTTATCTTTGTCTTCACCGGCACTGGGATGAAGATAGGAATTCTGGCAATGATGGCTAAAAAAAAAATTATGTAACATTCCAGCAGGCACTAAGAGAAAGCAATTTTCTAAGCAATTTAATATCCTGAATAGAATTAGATGTAACGAAAAGGAAAGGTGAAAGTAAACAGACATATCTGTTAGCCTCCTTTTGTGTTCACATTTTAAAACAATCCTCAACAGGTGTTTACCCAATTAATTAAACCATTTAAATCACGTGAATAAAAAAATTTGGATCCCTTTTTTCATGAGCGCTCCTCATATATGATATATGGACATACGCACATACAGACATACAACACAAAACAGAAGTGTGCACACATAATACAATACATACAACACATAACATAATAGTAAAGGCCTTGTAGCTGTTCACAGGTGAAATCTCCATTGCAATGTTTAAAAACTCCCCAGTCAAAAAATAGAACTGATCAGAAAAAAATTTAACCAAAAAAAAGGGGGGGAGGTCTGTATGAGCTCAAAAAACAAAATAGAACTTCATGATGTGGGAAAGGGCAATAATAAAATAGATATTGAAAAAAGCACCCTGGTTTCATTAGCCTTCAGGTGTGGGAGAACCACTGTCGCAGATGTAAGGATAGACAAACTGGAGTTCTGGATATCAGCTGTTATGGATTTGAGCCAAATCATCTTCTTTTTGGTCTGTAGAAATCGTTTTAGTTAATCTCTCTGGAATCCAAATCAGCTGCTGTTCTCCCTGTGGAAACACACAAACAGACCCCCGACTCCGGACAATCACTGGGTCAGGACCTTTCCATTGTCCTGTTAGAATATCCTTCCAAAGTACCTTGGGCTTATGTACATTTTTTGGACACATATGCCTTTCCGCAGCACTAAGCGGAATGAAGAATCCAAATTTAAAAAGTTTAGAGTAAAAAGGGTTATTTTAAGTTTATCTTTGGGGGATATATACCCCTTCCCAATTCCCTCTTTTTGCTTTAATAAGTACATTTTAATCGTTTAATGAGCTCTTTCAACTATGCCTTGTCCCTGTGAATTGTATGGGATTCCTGTTATAAGAATAATGCCAAATGATGAGCAAAATTGTTTAAAAGAGGTAGAAGTATAACCAGGGGCATTATCTGGTTTTAACTGTTTTGGAACGCCCACAGTGGCAAAATTTTGTAAGCAGTGAGCTATAGTATCTTTAGTTTTTTCTCCAGCATGAAGGGAGCCCATCAAAAATCTGGAAGAAGTATCAACTGTAACATGCAAATATTTTAATTTTCCAAATTCTGGCAAGTGTGTGACATCCATCTGCCAAATATGGTTAGGTATCAGTCCTCTAGGATTGACTCCAAGAGTAACTTGTGGTAAAAAGGTCAAACAATTTTGACATTGTTTTAATATTTGTCTAGCTTGTTCCTTAGTTATTTTAAAACACTTTTTTTAAAGTATTAGCATTGACATGGAACCTTTTATGAAAATTTGTAGCTTCTACTAGTGTAGAGAAAATATGTATGTCATGTGTAGTTATATCTGCTAAATCATTGCCCAAACTAAGGGCTCCAGGCAATCCTGTATGTGCCCTGATAAGTTCTAAAAGAATGGACATTTTCTGTCCCAGATTAGACTTTGTATAGTGGAAAACAAAGAGAAAACAGTAGAGGAAGGAGAAATCCTACCAGCATCTTCAACTGATACTATAGCATTAACTATATACTGACTATCAGAAAATAAATACAGAATCTTTAAACATCACAAAAGCTTGTAATACTGCATTATGCTCTACCTTTTGAGCTGAATGTTTGGGTACTAAAAATGTAAAAGTTTGATCAGGGTTAACTACTGCTGCTGTACCATTATTTGACCCATCAGAGAACATATTTGGAGCATTCATGATAGGTGTTTTTCTTGTCATTTTTGGAAAAACTACAGGATGCGAAGACCAAAAAGACAACAAAGGATTAGATGGTAAGTGATTATCAAATGAAACATTAGGTTTGCACATGATTATTGCCCAAGTATTTAACTCATTAGCTAACTCATCAATTTGATCCATAGTATATGGAGTAATAATTTTATTAGGAGAAATTTCAAACACTCCCTTTACTGCTTTTATTCCTTTAAGTATCAATTGTCCTACAGCCTCAGGATACCTAGTAAGAATAGTGTTAGGAGAATATGATAATTATATCCACAATAATGGACCCTCTTGCCAAAATACTCTTGTAGGAATATTTTTGTTGGTATTACAATAAATAATAAAGGCAAACTTATATCAATTCTATCCAAATGCATATTTTCCATATATGTTTCAATTATTTTTAATGCCTTTCTTGCTTCAGGTGTTAACATTCGTGTTGAATTTGGATCTGATAGACCTTTTAGGATATCAAATAAAGGTCTCAACTCTCCTGTTGGTATGCCTAGATAAGGCCTTATCCAATTTATGTCTCCTAATAACTTTTGAAAGTCGTTAAGTGATTTGAGTTGATCTACTCGTATTTGAATTTTTGGTGGATGGACCATGGTTGAGGATAATAGAACTCCTAAATAATTAATTGGAAAATTTAATTGTACTTTATCTATTGCTATCTCTAGATTATAATTTTTTAATAAGTTTGTAAGTGTGGCATAACATTCTAGCAATGTGTTTTTATCTTTGTGTGCTAATAATACATCATCCATATAGTGAAATATTTGTAGTTCAGGATTTTGATTTCTAAGTGGCTGGATTGCTTTGTTAACATTAATTTGACATATAGTTGGGCTGTTAGCCATCCCTTGAGGGAGTACTTTCCATTCATATCTCTGATCAGGACCTTCATGATTTAGTGCAGGGATAGTAAATGCAAAATGTGGACTGTCCTCAGGATAAATTGGAATTGAAAAAAAAAACAATCTTTTATATCTGTAACTAAAACATACCAGGTTTTTGGCAAAGCAGACAATTGGAGAATCCCTGATTGAGCAGGTCCCATAATCATCTCATTATTAATGGCTCTTAAATCTTGCAATAATCTCCATTTACCAGATTTCTTTTTGATGACAAAAATGGGAGTATTATGGGAGATACAGAAGGTTGTATATGACCCTCCGCTAATTGTTGTTTGTGCAGGTCATGGGCTCCTTGTATCTTTTCTTTAGTCAGGGGCCACTGAGGAACCCATACTGGCCTTTCTGATTTCCAAGTAATTTTTATTGTCTCAATGACCCCTCCTGAAAACCCAATCCATGTCTGTGTGTTCCTTGATTTATTTGTATTGGTGCTGCTATACCTTGTTCTTGTTCTCCTAATCTTTTTCCTTTCCTAAAACCTTATCTAGCCATAATAGTGGGCGCATTTGGATTGATGCTATTTGTTAATGTCAAACCTAATTGATCTAGGACATCTCATCCCCATAAATTTATAGGAAGATGATCCAATACATATGGCTGTATAGTTCCTTCACATCCTTCAGGATCCTTCCAATCTAATACCATTGCACTTCTGTGGGGATTATTTCCCACTCTGAGGCCTCAACGCGTTTGAGTGGCTGGTTGTAACGGCCAATGTTTTGGCCATTCTTGATGAGAGATGATGCTAAGGTCTACACCTGTATCCAGCAGCCCATTAAATTCATATCCTTGAATGTTTAGTTTTAGCATGGGGTGAGAATCTAAATTTAAAGAAAGCATAGCCCAATCTACACCTTTGGAGCCTAATCACCTGGAACCTCTTTCCTATAGTATGGCTGGAAAATTTATCATGTAGGCTGGGTATTATTAATAACTGTGATATTCTATCTCCTGGTGAAATTACTGATATACCCCTTGGAGAACTGGCTATAATTTTATCATAAGTCCTTTTAGAGTAGAAGAACTGTGTCCCAATAATAAGCCTACTGGTCCTTGGGGATGAGGTCCTTTAACTCCTGTGGGAATAATTTGAACTCCCATCTCTGGAGTTAGCACTGCTCTGGCAGAGGCACAGGTGTCCAAACCTGCGCTCCCTCTGGTTTGTCTGATGAGGTTTCTAATGGATAATGTGTCCTGGGCACTATTCTGATGGTGTTGCTGAGTTCCTCCATTGCCCCATATATTTGTGGTTGTGGGCCCCAGAGCATTGGGCCCCCCTGTCCGTTTTTTGGCAATGGAGCCCGTTGCTTTTCTCCATGACATTGTGGGTAAACCCCTGTTTTTTGATAACAGAGTATCCTCTATGGTGGTTTGAGAACAGCATTCATTAGCCCAATATCTCCCTCTACAGCATTGTGGGCAAATACCTGGTATTCTACCCCTTTGATACCTAGTTTTGTTAAACTCTCCTCCTATGTGACAATTCCTTTTAAAATGTCCTGTTTGTTCACAATTGTAGCATGTTTTGGGCCTGGCATCTAAAGCCTGTTGTACTGCAGCTGCCAAGACTTGCCCTTGTTCATTAATGTCTCTACATAATTTAATATATGTGTTTAAGTCTTCATTTTTCCATGGTCTAATGGCCTCCTTGCACCATCAATTTGCTTGCTCAAAGGCTAGCTGTTTAATTAATGGCATTGCTTGTTCTGTGTCTCCAAAAACTCTGGTAGCTGTTTGAATAAGCCTATCTACAAATTCAGTGCAAGGTTCATTAGCTCCTTGTATTACCTTAGATAATTGACCTTGTAAATCTCCATGTCCTTGTAAAGTCTTCCATGCTCTAACCGCATCTGCAGCAATTTGTGAGTATATAGCAGGATCATATGCAATTTGTTGCTGCTGACCCTCATAAGGTCCTTTTCCTAATAACATATCTAGATTTCTCTGAGGATAACTGGCTGCTGCATTTCACCTAGCCATCTCCTTGCAAAATTCCTCATTGGCAACCTTCCATAACAGGTATTGTCCTCCATTTAGCACAGCTTTACACATACTAGTCCAGTCTGCTTGCGTCATGTTCAAGTTGGTAATGGATTCGACCATGCTTACAGTGAAGGGTGCTTGAGGACCATAGGTTGTTACAGCCTCTTTTAGCTGCTTCACTGTTTTGAAATCTAAAACATGGTGATTTCGCTGCCCTCCTGCCACCTCAAATACAGGGCATGCTAATATTTGAGGTCGTGTCTCAGGATCCCATCTATCAACTACGGGGGTTGATGGCCACTCAACATATATTGTCTCCATAGGCGGAGCTGTTGGTTAGACACTTACACCCTCTGGTGATAGAAAGGTGTTAGTAGCAACCTCCCATTGTGATTTCTCTCCTGATAGCCCCTCCTTCTCTAAACTTTTTTCCTCTGTCTGACTAACTCGAGAGTCTTCCTGTTTTACTTGATTTAAAATGTCTTCTCCTAGACTAAGCAGATTGTAACAACGTCCATATGGTAATATGCCAACTGGCAGAGTTCCTGGGCTTTCCTTTTGTATCTTTTTTAAATCTTCACCATAATGGTTCCATTGTGATATATTTAACAACCCCTCTTTAATGAACCATGGGCTATACCTTTGTATCATCTTAACGTATGCCCTGTTCTTGATTTTACTGAGATGTCTCCTTCCTCTAGCACTTTACTTAACGCCCTTTCGGTTTGGTTCTTATTAATTTTTAATTCCATATTTCCATGATGAAGATACCCCTCACTAAGATAATGTAAAACAAAACCGAGACAAAATGAAACAAAAATGGAACAAAAATTCATTATAGCAGCCTTTCTATCCTCCTGAAATATCCATCCGTCCTTTCTCCCCATCTGTTCTTCAGATGCAAATAGTTTTTCCTCAGATGTGAGCTGTTTTTCTTCCATCCCACCCATCTCCAGGGACTGGCAACTTAAAACAAAAGTGAAACAAAACAAAAGAAGAATCTTTAAATGGTTACCCATCCTCTCACACTGCCCCCAGAATAGAGCAGTTTACCTTATCACTTACCCTCAGGCATTCCCTGCATGGGCCACCATATGCCGCAGTCTGGCTGGGCACAAAATAACTGAGCCGCCACGAGGCACTCGTAGGTTCAAACAGGAACTTCTTTATTGCCCGAAGTCCCGCGAACGCCACCCACTCGGCCCTTCCAGGAACACCACCAACCGGAAATCCCTTCTCTGGAACTTCCCCAACCAACTCGAACTTCCCAGGAATCCCCAGGAATCCCCGTGAGAACTCCACCCCAGTTGGACAGCAGAGGTCTAATATACAATTGTGTACACTGCTTAACATAACCATCATCATATCAATGGCTCGCTGGTGTCACCTCTCAACCACTCCCTTCTGGCAAAAATGGCATGCGTCATTCTAACTCAGCTGTGGCTCTTAGCAATATTGTTAGTCAAAGTTTACAAATTTTTATTTGAATGGGCATAAGAAGGTCAAGAGTATTTTTGTATCACATGGTGAGTGTAGTATATTAGGTTCTTGGTAAATACTAATAGAATGAATGCAATACTTTGTAATCACAAAACTGATAAATATGTGAAATAATGCATGTATTGGTTCACTTCAGTTAGTCATTTCACTTTGTATATATACTTTAAAATACCATGATATACTTAGTAAATACACAAAGTTGAATTTTTCAATGAAACAAATCATCAAATAATACAAATTTTAGAATGTAAAAAACAATTTATTAGTCTTGAAGGTCATGTTGGCTTTATCCAGATAATATGGATAAAACTCGTTTTCATGGAGAATTTTTCTAGACATATGTGTGTATTTTTCTTATTAAAAGAGTCCAGAGTCTCTTTACTCTTGTTAAATAACTGTGGTATTATCATCCAAAATCTATTTGTTAATTCCAGGTCTCTATGTCATGGTAGACAGAAAGCAGTTTTCAAATACTTCAAGAAAGCCCTAAATGCTTGTGTGTATCTTTTATATTTCCCCTATTCTACTGAGAATGATAGTAGCTGGTGAAGTTTTTTCTAAATGCACAATGCTATATTGTGGAGGAGCAATGGCTGTATTTGGGAAAAGTTACATATTTTCTTCTATTTTTATCCTTAGTAATATACTTCTCTTTGATACTGTGATCTCTACAATAGTTTCAGTAATTTTCACAAGGTAATTTTGTCTGTACATTTTTAACTTATATTTTACTTTTTAACTGGAATAATGATGACCTTGGATTTACTAATCTGCTACCTCACTGATTTCTTGACATGGTGATAATTTCATATCTTACTGTGAAAATATATTCATTTCAGCCTAGTAAGTAAAATAATTTTTATATTGGTTTATTTCAGGCATGGCTTCTCATCATACCCAAGAATTTGCACAAGACCAGGGCATAAAACATATACTTCAAAAAGTGATAAATGGAAAATATGGAAACTATGAACTTGACTATTCACAACAAAGAAAAATATGGAAAATTGTAAGTGAGAATGAACATCATAAATTATATTATCAAAAGTCAGTCCTTATTCACCACCATAGAATTCGTATTGGAGAGAAGACCTGCAAATTTAGAGAATGTGACAAAGCTTTTAATGAAAAATCTCACCTTATTTGTCATCAGAGAATTTATACTGGAGAGAAGCCCTACCAAAGTAAAGAATGTGGCAAAGATTTCATTAAAAAAACACAGCTTATTCACCACCAGAGAATTCATACAGGAGATAAGCCCTACAAATGTACAGAATGTGGCAAATCTTTCATTAAAAAAAACCACATTATTTATCACAGCAGAAATCATACTGGTGAGAAGTCCTACAAATGTACAGGATGTGACAAAGCTTTTAGTAAAAAATCAAGACGTTTTAGCCATGAGAGAACCCATACTAGAGAGAAGCCCTATCAATGCAAAGTATGTGGCAAAGCTTTTAATCATAAAAGTAGCCTTATTTGCCACAGCAGAGTTCATACTGGAGAGAAGCCCTACAAATGTGAAGAATGTGGCAAAGTTTATACTCAAAAATCAGCCCTTCATTGCCACAGAATAATTCATACTGGAGAGAAGCCGTACCAATGCAAAGTATGTGGCAAAGCTTTTAATCAAAAATGTAACTTTATTCACCACAGCAGACTTCATACTGGAGAGAAGCCCTACAAATGTAAAGAATGTGGCAAAGCTTTTAGTAAAAAATCAAGACTTATTAACCACCAGAGAACCCATACTAGAGAGAAGCCCTACCAATGCAAAATATGTGGCAAAGCTTTTAATCAAAAAAGTAGCCTTATTCGCCACAGCAGACTTCATACTGGAGAGAAGCCCTACAAATGTAAAGAATGTGACAAAGCTTTTAATGAAAAATCATACCTTACTTACCACAGAAGAATTCATACTGGTGAGAATCCCTACAAATGTAAAGAATGTGGCAAAGCTTTTATTAAAAAAGCATATCTTATTCCCCACCAGAGGATTCATACTGGAGAGAAGCCCTACAAATGTACAGAATGTGACAAAGCTTTTAATGAAAAATCAAGCCTTGTTTGCCACAGCAGACTTCATACTGGAGAGCAGCTCTACAAATGTACAGAATGTGACAAAGCTTTTAGCAAAAAATCAGGCCTTGTTCGCCATCAGAGAATCCATACTGGAGAGAAACCCTACCAATGCAAAGTATGTGGCAAAGCTTTTAATCGAAAAACTAGCCTTATTTACCACAGCAGACTTCATACTGGAGAGAAGCCCTATGAATGTGAAGAATGTGGCAAAGGTTATATTCAAAAATCAGCCCTTAATTGCCACAGAAATATTCATACTGGAGAGAAGCCCTACAAATGTGAAGGATGTGACAAAGTTTATAGTCAAAAATCAAGCCTTATTAAGCACAGCAGAGTTCATACTGGAGAGAAGACTTAGAAATGCAAAGAATGTGGCTAAGCTTTTAATCATCCATCAAACCTTACAAGACATCAGAGAATTCATATTGGAGACAACTTCTACAAATTATTATAGCAGAGAAAAATTATTCAAATGAAAAAACTGTTACAATGTGAAAATGTCTCCCACAATTGGTCACCCCTTACTCAACACCTAGAAAACATACTAGTAGGAGAGGGTCAAGTGGAAAAATTTGTTTCAAAACTCATAGACATTGCTCAAACATTATTGAACTTTGGAGAATTCATAATCCTCAGCAACCTTAAAAAGTTAAATAATGTTTCCAATCCCTTATTTAAATTTCAGATTTATTAAACATCTGAAACCTTATTCCTGTAATGAAGGTTAAACAGCATTTTCCAAAATATGTGTCATATTTAATAGTGAAATATTTACAATAAAAACCTTGACAAATATAAAGGAAGTATACTAAAGTCCTTATCCATACCTCATAACTTGATGTACTTGAGGGTCAGTAAAAGAGAAAATAATTTAAATATAGAAAATGAGCAACTGGCTTTAAGTTTTTATTAAAATTTATTAAATATTATTAGGAGATATGGAGAGATAACAAAATCATTGTAGATATTATACATCCAGAGTGCAGATAGCTCATCTTTGAAAGGATATGCATTTCTTATAAATCAAAGATTACTGAATATTTGCACTTTTGAATGTTGGAGAAAATTATAAGAAATATATTTTTAAAAATTTTAATTTTTTAAACTTCATTTCTTGTACGGTGGGTTAAACTTAAGGATGCTTAACCACTGATCCACATTCTCAGTCACACACACACACAGACACACACACCCCTCCCTTCCCCAACTCTTTTAAATTTTGAGGCAAGGTCTGCTAAGTTGCCTAAAACCTCACTAAGTTGCTAAGGCTGACTTTGAACTTGTGAAAGTTTTTCCTCAGCTTGCCAATTTGCATGAATTACAGGCATGGGCCACCTTGCCCAGTTTACAGTGCCTTTTTACCTATATTCATATTATGCATGCAACATATTAATAAATATAAGTGAATGTTAATATGTTAACACTGTCATGTATTGAATCATGTCATTATCTCAAAGGTATCACAGTTTTCCACTTGACTAAGGGATTTATGTAACAGGCATACTATTGGGTAAATAGTACTGTGACATCTCTTAATTATTGTACACATTAATCAAACTTATTTGGGAAATATAATTTGCATAAATCAAATTGATATAATTTTTCTGTTTGTATTTGTGGAGATATTAAGACAGTTATGAGAATGATATAGACTGCAGAGAAGACAGACCAAGGCAGACTCAAAGAAAACTATCCAAGCACTCCATTTAGACTTCTCTGTGTACTGAGCAAAAGTCTGCAGGCTTCCAGGTACACCAAATCTTCCTCTACCTCCCCCTTTCACTATGTGCTCGTAGCCTCAGATGAGATTTCTGCATTCAAAGCCAGCCTTTCAGAAAATAAGGGCCACATATAAAATAAATCTGATACTTGGGAATCCTGAAGTCATCAGTGGAGAATTTCTAGGGCCTAAATTTGAACTTAATATTGAGTTGCTTTTGAAGACTATGCTTTAAGGTAGTGTCTTAATTTTACTAACTTGGCTTAAGTTAAAGATTATTTTTATTTTTGTTTTTAATTCCAATGTTATTTTGCACATGAATTAAGAGTATGTGGCAGGCAGAATAATGTCATTCCCAGGAGATTCTTTTCTCATGATAATAAATATGCCTCATTATCTTGCAAGTGACTTTGCAGATGGTATTATGTTAAAGATTCTGAGAAGGGGAGACCATCCTGGATGGCACGGGATCATCTACACAATCCAAGTAATCCCGTGGGTCTTTAAAATGAAAGAAGAGACAAAGAAGTCTGGTGATGGATCAGGCACTCTGCCAGCTGTTGCTGGTTTTGAAGGTGGAGGAAGCAGCCTCCAGCCAAGAAGTGAGGGGTTTCTAGAGCCAGAAAAAGCAAGGAAGCAGGATGTGCCTGAGGTCCTCCATTGGGTGATACAATGATTGTATCCCCCAGTGATTTTAGACCAGTGGGACCCCTGGGGGGCTCCTGACCTACAATTCTAACATAATTGGATGTGTTCTCAGCCATGATGTTTGTGGAAAGTTGTTACCACAGCAATGGAAAATCATCACTAGTGCTACTCCCTCTCGCTTCAGCATGAGGAGATCTGGGATATGATGAACTTTGTAAATCCTGAAGGTCTTAGGGTGCTGATTTCAACATCATGTGGACATCAACACTTAAAAAATGCTTTATTGATGGTGGCAATGCTGCACAGGCTTCTCTGTGACTCTGATGGAGAATATCTAGTTGGCCTCCTCTATAACAGAGTAGAACTTAGAATGACTCAGGAGACAGGGAAGCAAGGTCCTGGCTAGAATAAGTGAAGATGCAGGCCACAAAAATAAATAATGGAGAAGGAAGTAGAATTAAGAACAAAGGGCACAAAGAAAGGGTGAACCTAAGAGCTGCATGTGTGACTACCTCTGAGCTCTGAGCTTCAAGGCCCAGGAAGTTGCATGTGGGCCTCAAGAGAGACAGGATCTTTTGGACCAGCTGTTTGCTCTCCCCAATCTGCTTTCTGAGAGCAGTATAGTCATTGATATGGTCTATGATATGGCAGCCATGCTTGTTGGTGAAGAAGCCACCTGTAGTATCACCCTCCAGCTTGGCAGAGCTCTTCATTCCTCAAGGATCATCTGAATCCAGCTCTGAAAAAGAAAACCACAATAATATAGGATCTGCTGTTATTTATGATAATATCCTCAGTTCCCACCAATGCAGAGAGATAGTGAAAGAGCTCAGGATCAAGAAAGGCAGCCTTCAAAAATTCTGAGTGGGTCAAGTCCATAGAGACCTTTTGGTTTCTTTATTTTTATAAACTTTCTTACATCATTGCATAATGACAAACTTGCCAGAAGACAAATTTTGTCTTCATTGACAAGTAGGCTATTCAGGAAGAATAGCATAAACATGAAAAGTTTTCTGGATAGAAAACGCACAGAGAAGCAAATCAGCTGGACACAGAGAGCACATTTATGAATGTGTACAGGAAAAAAAAAAGAATGTGTACAGGGCAATGATGCAAAAAGAGCAATAGGACAACTGTGGCAAGAAGAAAAATGAGAAGAAAGGCAGCCACAGAAGAGTCAATGAACAGGACTGAAGGCTTTGTTGCACACAGAAAATTTTCTAAATTCACATAACACTTATAGAGGACTGACAGTTATTTGCATTAATAATTTTCCTTCATTGTGTCCAAGCCTCTTAGATGTCATATTTATGCCATTTGTCCTAGTGACAATGACAGTATCTGAGCCAGGAGAAAAGAAAGCAGAGCTGTGAAGGACCAGAGGAAGAAAATTCTTACCAACATCCCAAACTGCAGAGGAAATAACTGAATCTAGGGAGGAAAGACAGCCAGTGTTCAGGACACCTCAAACACCCTGCACCCCAAATCACACACAGTCTAGCCTTCACCACACAAGATCTAAGGCATCAGGACTTCCCTCTCATGTCATCAGCATACATATGCCCCATGGAAAAGCAAAAGTCAACAGATTGATATGTTTATGTTATTTAGAATGAAAGATGTTTGATGGACAGGTATTCCAAATGAATGTAACTTCTAGTTTAAAAACCTGTTAGGTACAATTTTAAAAACCAACTTTTTTTTTCTATGTGCTGTCTATTACAATGATGTAGTGAAACCTAAATATGTACAAAATCACATGTATATATATATATATATATATATATGTGTGTGTGTGTGTGTGTGTGTGTGTGTGTGTGTGTTAAAATATTGATCAAGGGCTGGGGTGCAGTTCAGTGGCAGAATGCTTGCTTAGCATGCAAGAAGGCTTGGGTTCAATTCAATTTTGTAAAACAAAAGTTTACAAAATGTAAAGCATCCCAAAAAAGGAGTACCTGGTAAGTGGAGAGTGGGTCACAGCCAGGTTCCAGTTCAGGCCTCTGGGGGCTGGGAACAAGAGAAAGAGCAGAGACTGAGCCATGGGGCTGCATCTTAGCTGGTGCATGGGAAAACAGTGACAGGGAAGCCTTTTTAGAGGGAAGTGAAGATGTGACTCAACACCACACCCACCATGGCAGCTCCAAAAGCAACAATCTAATGTATGCTTAGCAGTTCCTGCCAGATGGGTACTGTGCTTGGCAATTCACAGATGCTTCTTACTTAAAGGCCACAATAAAAAGTCCCTGAAATTGTCCAATTTCATTTGAAAATTGAAGTCATTATCTGAAAAAAAAAATGAGTATTTAGCACAACTAGAGAAAATAAGGATTAACATGACCCAAGAATTTATGGCATGAGAATTTGAAATTCTGAGCCTTGAAGGCTCAGACTTAGAGAAGAAACATGAGCAGAAGTGATAAAGGATATGGCCATACAGGCGAATGGAGAGGGTAACTGGATTGGTGCAGCAAAAAGCAAAACAGAAGAAGACATAGAAGTGGAATGATGTGTCAAGAGGTTGGGGAGTGGGCCTCTGTTAACATTCAAATCAAAACTAGGAAAGCAAGATAGAGACTGGATACTGAAGAGAGCCAGAGAAGTCTGGTAAACATGCTTATCTGAAGAGGCAGGCAAGAGACTGGGGCAGAAGTGGATGTCTACCATGTGGAATGAATGTGCCTGCCACCTAGCGCTGTCCCACAGCCCTGGTTTCCTTTTGTCACACACTGAGGTCCCCCTAGGTGAAGGAAAGGGAAGCCACTCTAGAGAGTGTGGCAAGGTCTGTGATACTGAGACAGAGCCTAGTGAGGTAGAAGGAAGACTACCTAAAAAGAAAGAACCTGATTTGGTCTTTAGGCCCTATAAACCCCAGCTTGTCTATTCATGTCTCAATGCCCCCTTTGCCAATTGGAGCATGTGAAATATAAAAATATCATAAAACCTGTCTACTATAAATAAAATTGGGGGGAAAACTGGCTCCAGGACAGTATGTGTCTCCCACCTACAGACAAACTTCCATAAATTTTTTTTGCCCCTTTTTGATTTTACAATGATTTTCTTACATTTATTTCTTCTTTAAAATTAGAACTCTATAGTCATACATTGCCAGGGGCCAGCCTCAGCATGGTGTCTTGGAGGACTTCCTTGATTGGATAACAAGGAGTTGACGAGAACAGCAGAAAAACACAGACACAAAAGTGAATGTGCTGAATCTGAATCTTATGTCTTGAATCATATATACTATTCTTTTTGGAATGATTACAATACTTTGTGGTTACAAGGCAGGAAGCACAAAAATTGTTATTCAAGGAAGTAGAGTTTCATTTTTGAGTAAGCCTAATCAGACAAAAATAATCATTAATCCTAAGCAGCAGTAAGCACTTTTAACTTTCATTTCGTGTTAAGCCTTGAGCTGTTCCACTTAGCTAAGCTTAATAGTATTTAACCATGACCCAGACATTTACTCTACCCTCAAGCTGATTTATCATATTTCAAACCTGGACTGGTGCCACAGTTATAGCAAGTGGTTAACTTGAAAGGTTTGGCTACTATTTTTAATCACTCTAATGGCAAAGAATCATACCATTCAGCCCTGCTAGCTGGTACCTGAGTCCAATACCATCTACTTATTTGTTATCTAATGATTAACTTTTCCTCTCTAATTTTTAAGCATCAAGGGATCCCCCTATATCTGATTTGTTCCCAGTTACTTAAATCTTTATAGCGTACCCATTTATTATTAACATTTACTATCAACCCTACATTGGGATCATATTTTCCTGTCCAGGACCAAGGGGGCAAGGTGGGAGTTGACTCTGGTCCAGGTCTACGAGGGGGATACCAAAATCTACCTCCAATCATGTAGGCTGGCCCATAGGGCCCCATGACTGTTGACATAGGCCTATATTTATTATTATTTTCCTTATGACCTACTTTAGCAGGAAGGACCTTTGGACTTTCAGGAGTAGTTAGTTGAGGCTTATTTAGATTAACTTTGACAAGGTTTTCATAAACTTTCTTAACTGTTTTTTCCTTAGGGAGTTTTGCTATAATACTTAACTGTTTATGAGAATTGGCTACATTATTGCAGTTGTTGCAAGCTGACCTATTTTCCAGGATTGTTATGTTTACCTGGAGAGTAATGTTGATTCCCATAGACTCAATGGTCATATGAGAGGTGAGTAATATTCCAATTACAATAAAGCCAAACAAAAATCATTCAATTCCCAGAAACATGCTCTGCTGCCCCAGAGGTCAGTTGCCTTGCGCCATCCACCTCAGGAAGGCCTTGCCATTTCCTGTGTCAGGGGAGGGGTGCAGCATTACATAGTAGTGGGTTTATTTGGACAAAATGCATGCAATTTGACTTCAGTTCATGATTCACCCCTTTCCCTCTCTTTTCCCTCCCATCCTCCCTGACCTCTCCCAATTCTCCTTCATCTACTCCACTAGACTTCCTTTTGCTCATCTATTAATTTGTATTTGATTGGTTCTTCCTACCTAAGCATAAAGATGGAGTTCCCTGTGGCATATTTATATGTGCACATAACAACTTTTTAAGAGTTCATTCTGGGGCTGGGGTTGTAGCTCAGTGGAGAGTGCTTGCCTCACATGCCTGAGTCCCTGGATTTGATCCTCAGCACCATGTAAAAATAAAGATATTGTGTCCATTTAGAATGAAAAAAAAATCACTCTGCATTGCCTCCCCTTACCCATTCCTGCACTCTGTCTCTCGGTCTTCTCTAATACTGCTCTTTCCTTTATCTGGATGATATTCTATCATGCCCTGTTGGAATAACTTTCAGCCTCAGCTAGCAGCTACTAGCAGCTCGGAAGTGCCTGAAATATCCACCTTCCTTCAGGCCTGACAGAAGCACCTGCAGGGTGGGGTGAAACCACATCCTCAGCACTTGTGGTTAGCATTGCCAAACTGCCCCACCAGGAAACTGAGAGTCAGGGGCTTCAGAGCATGAAATCCCTGACTCAGTAAGGGCTAAAGACCCTTTTAGATTGCTTTCTGCCATGACAGCAATATTTAGAGTTTCCTCACAGTGTGGTTATGTAAGGCAGAAGATGATTGGCTTATGGATGTTGTCTTGCTTATTTATGATTGATAGGCATGCCCCACTCAAACCCTATTACAGTTGTGTGCATTCCAAAAATAAACTGAGCTACTGGACAATGACCTGAGGTGGGTCTCCAGCCAGTTCTCTCACCAGCTCCCGGAGTCTGTGTGTTGATTCTCTACCCACCACCTCCCCACAAGAAGGTAGCTGAGTGACCATCGACCATGAAGGGACTAGGAACACATTCACTGCCCTCCCCATTTCCTTTGTTTTACTCTAGTTTCTGCATGAGAATAAACATTCAAGCTTTGCGTTTTGTGTTTGGCTTATTTCACGTAGCATGATATTCTCATTTCTATCCATTTACCTCAAACACCATAATTTCAATCTCTTTTATGGCTTTGTAGAACCCCAGTGTGTGTGTGTGTGTGTGTGTGTGTGTGTGTGTGTGTGTGTGTGTATGTAAATAAACACATGTCATATATATGATATATATGTCAGAATTTTTAAATTTATTTATCTATTGAGGGGGATCTAGGGTTGATTCCATAATTTAGCCATTGTGAAATGTGCTGCTATAAACATTGAGGTAGCTGTCACTGTAGTATGCTGATTTTAGAAGTTTTGGCAAAATACCTAGGAATGGGCAGATGCTCATAGGATGCTTACATCTCTAGTTTTTTGATGAATCTCGATACTGCTTTCTGGAGTTGTACTAGTCTGCAGTACAAGTGTACCTTTTCTCCCACAACCTTGCCTGCATTTTTTGTTGTGTGTATTCTTGATCATTGCCATTTTGGAGTGAGATGAAATTTTAGTGTTGTTTTCATTTTGCATTTCCCTGATGGCTAGTGAGGTTGAACCTTTTCTCATATATCTGGCCATTTGTGTTTCTTTTGTTAAGAAGTTTCTGTTTAGTTCTATTGCTCATTTATTTATTGGGTTCTTTGGGATATTTTTGTATGAAGTGTTTTGAGTTATGTATATATTCTGGGTATTAATATTGATCCCTTATCAGATGAGAAGCTGGCCAAGATTCTTTCTCATTCTGTAGGCTCTCTCTTCACACTCTTATTTCTTTCCTTCACTGGGGAGAAGTTTTGGAGTCTGATGGCATCTCATTTATTTATTCCTAGTTTTAGTTCATGCACTTTGAGTGTCCTATTAAGGAAGTAGGTGCCAGCAATTATATGATGGAGTGTTGGCCCTATGTTCTCTTCTAGCAGTTGTAAGGTTTCTGGTCTAATTCCTAAGTCTTTGATCCATTTTGATTTGAGTTTTGTGCAGGGTGAAAAATAGGGTTTTAGTTTCTACTTATAGTTATCCAGTTGTCCCAGCACCATTTATTTAAAAGGCTCTTTATTCCAATATATATTTTAGGCACCTTTGTTAAGTATCAGAAGAATCTAAGTATGTGGCTTTGTCTCTGTCTTTTATTCTGTCCTATTGACTTTGGGTCTATTTTGGTGACAATATCATGCTGTTTTTTTTACTACAGTTCTGCAGCACTATTTATTGTCTAGTATTTGTGTTCAGCAATGGTACCAACAATAAAAATAAAATGAAACAAAAAACTAGTTCAGGAATTGGATAGTAGGAGTCAACTATGTGAGCTAATATAGTAACACTTCAACTTGAAGTCATGGGAATTACAAGTATAATTCTTTTAAATTTAGGAATACAGTTTGTGTATGTGTGTATAGCTATTTTTAATGCCTTTATTTTATTTATTTTTATTTTTATGTGGCAATGAGGATTGAACCCAGTGCCTCACACATGCTAGGAAAGCACTCCGCCACTGAGCTACAACCCCAGCCATAGGAATACAGTATTTTTATTGAATATTTTTTAAAAAAACATTTTTATTTTTACATGATAGAAGAGTATATTTTGACATATTATACATATATAGAATAAGTATAACTTGTTGAAAATAGGATCCCCCATTATTATGGTTTTACATGACAGGGAGCTACATTGTCATGTATTTATGGATGAAGATAGGAAAGATGTGTCCTATTCATTCTCCTGTCTTTCCTATTACCAGGCCCCCCTCCCTTCTCTTCATTCCCCTTTGTCTATTCCAATGAACCTCTAATTTTCCACTCCTTGTGAGTTAGCATCCACATTCTGCCTTTGGGTTTTGAGACTGGCTTATTTCACATAGCATAAAAGCCTCCAGTTCCATCCATTTACTGGAAAATGATATAATTTCATTCTTCTTTATGGCTGAGTAGTATTCCACTGTGTATGTATACCACATTCTTCATCCATTTATCTTTTGTAGGGCACCTAGGTTGGTTCCATAGCTTGACTATTGTTAATTGAGCTGCTATTAAATACTGAAGTGGCTGGCTGGGTCACTGTAGTATGCTGATTTTAAGCCCTTTGTGTTTAAAGTGAGGAGTGGGATAATGGGGTCAAATGGTGTTTCCATTCCAAATTTTCTGAGGAATCACCGTACTGCTTTCCAGAGTGGTTGCACCCACTAGAAATGTATTAAGTGAACCTCTTTCCTCACATCCTTGCTATCATTTATTGTTGCTTTTATTTTTAATATTTGCCATTCTGAGTGGGGGTGAGATGAATTCTCAGTATAGTATTGATTTATATTTCTCTAATTGCTAGAGATTTTAAACAGTGCAGCCTTTGGATCAACCAAGTTCAGGCAGCTTTTCTGATCTCAGGTTTTTCTGTACTAAATCTGTGTTTCTCTGTGTCCTCCCTTCCTTTGTGGGGAATCTTTTCTGCTTTCGGTACCCATGTAGCAGGTGGGCTGGCTTCTATGCATTCTTATTCTTTGTTTTTGTAATCAAATTTCTGATTCCCTAATCCAATTAAATGTCTAATATTATATTCTGTGAAATTCCTCTTTCATCAACCTGAGTAGCTGTACTCCTGCTGCTGTGCTCATGAGTCAAGGCTGAAATGGAATGCAGCTTTCCACCATCTCACCATCTTCTGGTCTTGCAATACAGCTTTTTATCCAGGATGATTGCTCACCAATTTTAACACTTCTGAGGTTGATGCCATCCCATCTGTGGATGTTTGATTTTATTTCTTGCACTTTAGGAGTGTACTTAAGGAATTCCGTTCCTGAGCCTAGATGTTATAGTGTTGGGCCTACATTTTCTTCTAGTAGAAGCAGGGTTTCTGGTCTACTTCCAAGGTCTTTGATATGCTTTGAGTTCAGTTTTAAGGGTTAAATTTCATTTGACTACATAAGGATTTCCAGTTTTTCTAGCACCATTTGTTGAAGAGGCTATCCTCAGCACACTACAGTGATGCAGTCACATCAATATTTTCAGCAGCACAATTTACAATAGCTAAGCTATGGAGTCAACCTAGGTTTTGGTATAATACTCAGCCATAAAGAAGAATGTCTTTACGATATTTGCCAGTAAATGGATGAATCTGGAAACTACCATGATAAGTGAAATAAGTCAATCCCCCAAAAAACAAAGATTAAATGTTTTCTCTGATATTTGGAAGCTAACCTACACTAAGGAGGGAGAAGGGGAAGAATACAAGTTCCAAGTATTAGAAAAAGGGGACTGAAGGAAAAAGAGGAGAGATAAGGAAAGAAAATGAATGGTAAGAAAAGGAATGAGCCTTACTGTTGTGTGTATTCTTGATTATTGCCATTCTGAAGTGAGATAAGATTTTAGTGTTGTTTTCCTATGTACATATAGGAATACAACACAGAGAATCTCACCATTGTGTACATCCTCAATGTATGGTCCTAATTAGAATAAGATATATTCCATGGTTGTATTTTAAAGGTCGGGCGAGCATCGGAGGAAGAGACCACCAAGAGACTGTCTCATGCAACAGCAAAGGGTTTATTAGGGGTCCAGCATGCTGGGGCTCAGAGCTCACTTGAATAGAGCAAAGAGAGAGAGCCCTGAGAACAGCTTAAGCAGAGCTTATACACTTTTCTTGGAGAGGGCAGGGAGGGAAGTTCATTGGCGGGTCAGGGGGAGTGGGCGGTTTGCCTGCAACCGAGTGAGGGAGTGCATTCTGCAGTTTGGCAGTTGGGGACAGCACATTCTGGGAACAAGATTAGCAAACAGTTCTCAAGATTTCAACAGTGTTTTGTTAAGCATACAGAAAAACGGAGTGACAAGTACCTATTTTATTAACCTTTCAGTATATGATATCAAAATGGGCTCTACTCTCATGTATAACTAAAAAAAATCTAATAAAAAAATTGACACTTTTTATTTGCATATCCAAGATAACAATCCAGGTTTGAGTTAGACTTGTCCCCCATGAACAACCCAAGAAAGATCCATGTGCTAGTAACTTACAAAGGCCACATTCCCATCAGAAAGAGTCTATAACAGGGCTGGGGATGTGGCTCAAGTGGTAGCGCGCTCGCCTGGCATGCGTGCGGCCCGGGTTCGATTCTCAGCACCACATACCAACAAAGATGTTGTGTCCGCCGATAACTAAAAAAAAAATAAATAAATATTAAAAAAATTCTCTCTCTCTCTTTCTTTAAAAAAAAAAGAGTCTATAACATGGACTCAAGACAGAAGTGAGGAGGTAGGGCTGAGTGCACTAGGTAACAGTCTAACAGAATCAGAAGGTTGGAGAGTCATGGAATGTGGGGAGTTCCTACCTTCTAATAGCCTCATGCTGGCTGAACAATTGGTTTCTTCAGAAGGTCACCACTGATGTAGACCACCACTCATCAGGCAGTTTCAGTAGTTGTGTACTCTCATGTCAATATCACCAACTTCTCTTTGCTCCCTCCTCCAAACTTACCATATTTCACATTTCTCCTAAGCATGTATGTTGAGAATCCTCAAAGTAAAAGTGGTTACCTCATTATTTCCTTAATATTAAAGTGGATCTTAAGGGTTTTCCTCAAATGATAAATGCAAAACTGCCAATCTAAAACAGTTATAATGTTCTTCTCTGAATATCCAGCCATTATTTCAAAATCCATTAAAAATACAAAACAAAGAGCACTCTATAACAGTAAAAAGTAAACCATGAGTGTTTGAAATTGTTTTCTGCATTTTATTAATGTTATTTTGTTATACTCCATTTTTACTGTGGCCTCTTTTCTCTCACTAAGACATCTGTTGATGTACAAGACCCTCAAGGAATTCCTCACTTCCATTACAAAAGTTCCTATTGGCCCAGGCAAATACAGGATAAATTTGGTAGAGAATGGCTGCAGATCATAGACTACATATTTAGTGTCCAATGAGTCCAAAGTTTTGCTGTACTCCTTTTCTAAGAAATAATGCTAATTTGAGCCAGCTCATGTGCTCTTTCAGAAGTTCCAAGTTCTTTCTCTACTACCACCTGACCATTGTACAAACTCTCCCTCCTCCTCTGTCTCCTAACCTGGGATGCCTTTCCTTTCTTGGTCCTAAAGTCACAGTCATTCTTCTAGCTTATTAAGAGCAGGAGGGGCCTCAGGTTTCTGTGAGGTCGGGGGAAGTCTTTGCCATTTGGTATAGGGCCACCTCTTGGATCACTTGGAAACATATTTTCTCCTGAAGTCGTTAGGAGTTCTAAGTGCAATAAATATTCACTCACAACAGTACAGTTAACCCCCCTAATGCATTGAATTCATCTGGCTTCACTTTCTGGGCAGGATCTTAACCTTGTTGGAGAATCACTGCACAAACTCATGGTTGTTAGGCTTATCCACTGTGATAAGGCTAAGCCTCTGTGAGGCTTCTCTTGATTTTGCTACCATCTAAATATGATCTGTGAATGGAAACAGGGAGGGGAGCCATGCCTAGTATTTGTGAACCCTCAAGTGTGGGACACTCATTGGAGGAGATTTCCCAGACCCTTCTTACTATGTTCTCAGCAGATAAAGTCCAGTGCTGACTTTGCTCTTCATGGCAATCTTCCCTTCAGCAGGTTGAGCTACTGGTGTGTGCTATCAATGTTCTCACCTACTGAGAACCATGGCTGAATTTGGAGCAGATATTTTAAGTTCCTTTTAGTAAGGAGTAGATACCCTTCCTAGAATTCCCCAGTGAAATGAGCATAATGCTTTACCTGTAGGAGCTCAGCAATGCATTCATTGGACTTAACACACTTATGCAAGTTCTCTAGATATGTGGAGATCTTACATTTTATACACATGATAGAGTAAACTGAGGAGCAAAGCAAGGGAGTTAGTTTATTCTGCTTCTATGAACACAAGAGTCATCAACTGTCATCCACTTGAATGTCAGAAAGCCAGGCTTTTAGCCCCACCTTTCTCCATTTGGACTGCAAACCTGAAAATTACTTCAATTTTTTCCCCACATTTGAAATGAAGTTTGAGTTAAAAAAAGAGTTTCACTTTGGGGAATGACCAGTATTAGTTTGCTTTGAAGTGGATAGAGAATGCTGAGGTCTAGAGAAAAAATCATGATAATTTTCTCAAGGATGAACTGATGTGTCTTACTTAACTTGCCTCTTTCTTCCTCCAGCTGGCCAGAACCCACTCAGTATTTACTGATGTCATCAGAGTCATCTTCAGACCTTGAGAGTTTGGATTTCTATGAGCCAAACTGGAGAGAAGGTGTTGGTCTGAGATACCACCCATCATTATGCTGGGACCTGTTGGAAACAACCAGTAGGGGGATCAACCTGAATACCAACAGTTTTTGATACAGCACTGGCTACATTCACCAATTAGCCCACTATCAATTCTTTGACTTGCTATATACCAGAATTACAGTTCTGTGAAAGCTAAGACTATGTTCTACCCATCTCTGTGTTAATAGTTTCCAGTGAGGCCCAAGCACTGAGGCACCTGGCAGGGTACACTAAATGAATGCATAAAAGTGGTTGCATACCACTGTTATTAGAATGGAGTCCTTTTACAGTGTCATCTAAAGCCTTCCAGTTAGTGTCCCCTTTAATGAGTCCATGAGTGCCACATACAGAGTCCTGCACATCACTCTGCATATGTGATGAAGAGAAAACTGAAATCAGAACAGTTTGTGTTTCCCACATATAATCCACACTGCACTTTAAGGTCTGTAACTGGGGTTCCTGTCAGTTTTAAAATTTTAATTTGTATAAAAGTTAAAGGCTGACTGAAAAAAAAGGCTTATGGGTTGACTTACTCTTGTTCTAAAAGATTGGTCTTAGAAAAGCATCCATGTGAGGCTGGGATTGTGGCTCAGGGGTGGAGCGCTCACCTAGCACGGGCAGGACCCAGGTTCAATCCTCAGCACCACATAAAAATAAAGGCATATTTTTTAAAAAGAAAGAAAGAAAGAAAAGCATCCATGTGCCAATGATTGATGAAGACCATGTCTCCCAGAAGAAAGAGGCAGTGGAGCTGAGGGAGCTGGGGAGAAGGAAAAGCAGCCTACAAAGAGTGTGATTTCAGGGACAGCATCGTGTGTTTAAAAGATAATTTTCATGATATTTGGACACTGAGTTGGCTCTGCTTCAGTGTGGCAGTTACAGAGAAGAGCAGGACAGCAGCTTTGGGAACAGAAAAGTGTTCAGAGTGAAAACTACAGGAGTGGGTCAACAACCTCATGCATAACCAAAGTTGGATTTTACACTCTCCTACCCAGTGAATACAGCCTCCTGCATTGGAAAATTCCAGAGAACTTCTGCCTTCTAGGCCTCTTCCTATCAATATTTGGATATATTGTTGTTAGTGTAGCTGCTGTTTTTGCTATGGCAGGACTGTCCATGATCTTGGGATAACACTGCAGAAAGAAGTTATTCATGTCATTCTCATTTTAGTGCTTACAAAGGAACAAGTGACTTTTTTAAGGGGAAAAAGTCCCCAAGACTCCTTAGACAGATGATGAAATGCCCAACAGAAAACAGGTGATACAGACCAGTTTAGGCAAAGTAACCCAGTAACACCAGCAGATGGTTTTTACCCTTGCAGCTATTTTGGCCTGTTGTGTGCTCCTTTTTGTCTGATAATTACCCTCCCCTGAATATTCCCTGGGGGCCAGTGATTCAAGTGATGATTTTTTCTTCATCATGATGCTCTTCACTATTTCTTACAACCAAATTTATAAAAGTGCCTTTAGATATTAGGCAGTGCTATCTACTCGGTAGCACTGGTTAAAAACACCGTGGCCTATCATGGCACAGAGAAATTCTCAGTATGAATTTAGAAAGGGTTCATGCGTTTCTTTAAAGAAATAGCCTGCCAGGTATCCATGAAACAAAGTGGCCCCCATCAAATGGATCTCCATAGCAGCAGCATGCTATTTGTTTAACTGGGCAAAGGGAAAAATGTCTTTTTCTCCCCACATGAACAGAAACTGGAGACAACTGGTGAACACTGGGAAGCTCCAGCTGTACCTACCTCCTGCCACATGGCTGCTTCCAAGGTTCAGTGATGTACCTCCCAAGATGACTTTCATAAAAAACCTACTCATTCCTCTTCAGGGAAGAAAGACAACCCTGTCCCATGACACTCCATACATCTGGGAACTTCACAGGACCCTCTATGCCTTCTATCACTTAATCAGGAAAAATTCTCTCCATGTCACCTCTTAAGTATTCCAGTGTACCCTACACCCATCCCCCAATTCTACCACTTCAACTCCCTAAACCAAACCCTGGGAGTGACTTTATTCTATAGAAAGTACACTCATAAACATTCCCCATTTGAATGCTACAGCTATCATGCAATGTGCATTTTAAACAATCTTTTCAGAAGAGAAAACCTACAGAAAGGATAAATCTCCCTTGGCCCACAATTAAATCAGCCTGCAAATACTGAAAAGTCTCCTTTCTTAGGCTCTTTTCAAACTCACAAACTTGCACCTGTCACACTCTCCTTCCTGAAAGTATGATGGGTACATGCTGCCTGCCATCTAGATGGCACATGCCTTCAGGTAGGAACAGTGTTGGGAAAGTATGACCTCTACCCAGTGGACGTATCTAGTGTCCTCCCACTGAGGCAGTCCTCATCATTCAAAACTACAAATAAAATGCAGACACCAGGAGATCAGATACAAAGATCACTTGCCTAATGGAGTCTCCCATGAGCTGGGCACCTTGGAGCAGCTTCCTGTGAGCAGGGCCCCTGCCTGCTTACCTCTGCCTGCCACCTTTCAGAATGCTCTGCCAGCTTGCACTCTTCAGCCAGCGGCTCTCAATGGCCCTCAGGGTCATGCTGGGTGAGGAGGTCCTTGAGGTGCCTATTGAGGAAGAAAGAAGCATCTTTCCTTCCTACAGCCTTAAGTGGACCACTTCTGGGACCTGAACTTCAGTCAGAAAGTTAAATTCCCTAAGGTAGGGTACAAAGGGAAATTTATAATTAGAACTCAATGAAGATGGGATATTAGGATTCTGACTGAGATTTCCATGACAATATCCCTTTGAAGCTTTCAAACCAGAACTCTGGTACACTTTTGAGCAAATGTGCATATATTTTTGCAATTGCCAACTCACCTCCTGCAGACTAGTAGTAAATGCCCAATGTTGGTATTTCATGTACTTTCTGGGTCCTTTCCTTTTGATACTATGAAAAAATACATTTATGCATATGTGCATATCTATACATTTAATTACATATATATGTATACACACGGACTATGTATAGATAAAGCATACATTAGTATAGATATATATCTAACTGCCTTCCTTGTTATGAGATCCCTACTACAAAAGATAAAGTGGAAGGATGTCTGAATTTAACCCTGCCTTTAGACGATACATGAGAAGGTGGATGGGACCTAGGAGTACAGAAAATCCCGAGACTGATTTATTCAGAGTAACTCTTCAAGTACCAGAAGGAAAACATACAAACTTATGTGGGCAATGGCATTGTTGTTTGGGTGAATGGAATTGGTAAAAATCAGCAGTTTGTGTGTATCTCTGTTACAGATGTGGCCACGTTTTTCTCTTTCATTGAGTTTGGAGACAAAGTGCTGTGCCAGCCTGCTCCCATCAACAACTTGCTCTCAGAGGACCTGCCCCAGGTGACTGTCAGAGTCTTCTTTGGTGAGGAGGTCCTTGAGATGCTGAGGGAGGAGGAGGCATCCCTCCCTTCCAATACTGCTGGAGTAACTGGGTGCCAGCTCACAAGCCTGAGCGTGATTTTCCTGATGCAGGGAGAAGGAACACATCAGAATGCATGCCATATTGATAAGTGATAAGGATTTGAGGGAGGTGTTTCTGAAGGTATCATGGGGAGTCCTTCAGGGCAATGCTGACTCATTTAATGCCAGAAGTCCATGAGCATTTATAGTTTACTTGAACTCTATTTTAGTGAGTTAAGAAACAAATAAGTTTTGGCACTTAATACAAGAATTTTGAAGAAAGCAAGTGACATCCTTTGAAAACACACTTGAAATGGTGTGCAATAGGTATGTAAATACAGCAGTACAATTTTTCCCTGGATCTGGAGGGAAGATGATATATAATCAACATATCACATTAATTAGCTCAGCACCCCTCAATGATCAGAATTACCAGGGGCATTTAGCTCTTGTCCTTCATCCTTACTATCTTGTTTATTTTCTGCCAATAAAACCAGACTGGGCCAGCCATATTACACCACTCCTGCTTTACACACTGCAAACACAAGCATATAAATGTTCTCTAGATACACTGGGATATCCTGGAGAAGAACACTGAAGGAGAACTTAAACATAGGAAAAACTGGCCTTGTTTGGGGGACCAAGTGAGTAGGCAGTCTTGTTCTGATAAATTATTGATCCAGGGCTGGGGATGTGGCTCAAGCGGTAGCGCGCTCGCCTGGCGTGCGTGCGGCCCGGGTTCGATCCTCAGCACCACATACCAACAAAGATGTTGTGTCCGCCGAGAACTAAAAATAAATATTAAAAAAAAAAAATTCTCTCTCTCTCTCCCTCTCTCTCTCTCCTCTCTCTTTAAAAAAAAAAAAATTATTGATCCAGATCCCCTGTCTGAACTCTGGCAGGTCAAGCATGCACTTTTTTCCCCCCAGACATCCTGTTAAAAGTGCCTAGCTGCCTTCTAAAAACATGGGTAACTTGCCTCAGCAGATACTTTGTGTGATGTTGGTTAAGATTAGAAAAGACACTAAAAGTAGATTTAGATGGAATATGCAAACTCTCACAAGGGAAAGAATTATTGGTGCTCCATGGGCACAGGATTCTTTGCCATTCATGGATGTTGCAAGTGACAGGGTGCAGCCTTCCCTTCAGAGAAAATGCCATACGTGGGCAATAAGAATTTCAGACCGGAGCTTAGAGCCAAGCAAAGATAGTACCATCTCTAAAAATATAGTGATTTTGTCATCCTTCTTGGATAGCCACAAATGTTCAAGCAATATTATTGAGAATCGACATTTAACAGGACAAGTAGAGGAGAGACAAGAGGACCCACTGCAAAAGAATTTTCTGGATAGATGATGAGGCATCTGCATGTTGAAGAACTCTCTGAGTTTCTTTGGATACATTCAATCTCCTCACCCCTGCCTGCAATGTTCCATAACTTGCATTTGGAGGTGAGTGCCAGGTGTGGCTAAAAGTAGGAAGAGTGCAAGTTACCTGACCCACCCAACGTCTGGGCTTCAGACCTGGTCCTAGTGTTTGACTCAAACCAATGAGTAGCCATGGGGCCTGCCTGCAAGGAGATCTCTCTACCCACCTAGAGGGCTGAAGTTAAAGAAAGGGAGCCTACCTGGGAAGCCACCAGGAGCTGCATTTTTCTTTCCTTTTTAGATGGACAGCTTTCTTTCTCTATTTTTATGCCTTTATTTGTTTAGTCTTTTATGCAGTGCTAAGGATCGAACCCAATGCCTCACACACACTAGACAAGCTCTGTGCCACTGAGCTACAGCCCCAGTCCACTGCCTTTTACCATGTACTCACTGGCCACATCCAGAGTACAGTAAACCACATGTTCCTCAGAGAGGGAAGCTGGACTATTGGAAGTCCTGCAGAGTTAGACAAATCATGACAGTTGGAATGAGCCCAAAACACATCTTTCAATGAGTCCATCAGCACTTCATTCATGTCCTCCACTTGCAGCTCCGTGCTGAGACCTTTATATAAGGAGAGCAGAATGCTAAAACAGGAAACACTGAACTTTACAATTACTCACCTGGTCTTGATTAAAACCTTCAAGGAAAAGCTCCAGAAGGCAGAGTGGTTATCCCTCCAAAGTGGAGGAACCAATCAGACCCCTTTGATTACAAAGAGTGTGACTTCTGTGGGAGTTTGAGAAGGAACGTGGAGTGTGAGAGGGCTTCAGGTGCTCAGTTCTCTGGTTAGGTAACATTGCTGATGAGAAAGAAGACTCCTCTTTCCCTGCGTGGTTCAGGCATGTCAAACCACAATGACAGCCATAACAGATGGTACAACCCCAGTGTCTTTTGCTCCACATTCCTTGAATGGTTGGTAAATGAAAGTTCCTAAGGCATTATTGATTCCAAAAGATGTTGGGCATTCAGGCCTTGTTTTTTAATATTTTGATTTAATATGACTCTGGTTTGGTCTGGTCACATTTCTTGCTATGGAATTCAACAAAGCCATCAAACTCAGGCCAAACCTGTATAAAATAACATGTCTCCTCCTCACTACCTTGCACAGGAGAGTGCAGTGGTTCACTGTGAGTGAAGGAAATCTGACTTTAACACCATGGGAAAGACTGTCTCTAGGTTACTAAGGTAAAACTAATGGAAGGTAGAAACCAAGAAAAGAACCACCAAGGGAAAATAATGGATCCCAATCCTGGTTATCAGAATGGATGGACTAAGTACATCCCACACTTTTGCTTTTCCTTGGGACCTGCAATGTCATTCAAGGTGTCACCATTACATTCATTATCCATGATTTTCACATTTACCTGGAGTCCACCGGCTCTTTTGCTCCAGATTGTCTTGAGTTTCTGCAAATATATTCAGACAGAAACTTATCCTTATGCCCTGTTACCAACCCTGTACCAATTTATTCACAGGGTGAGTGTATTCTTTATGTGATGAAAGGAAACTCTGAGGAGTACACTCAAGTAAGTCTTGGGCTGTATCTTCTGAGAAATGGAAAGGTGTCCCTTTCCTTGTCACTGGTCAGATATTTCCTATTTGGTCAATTAATAGCATCATATTCTATTTTCTATTCATTATCCCAGTGATTAAGAAAAACTTGAAGACTGGCTTCTAGAAAATTTTCTTCAAGACTCAGACCTTACTCCAGAAGCTGGTGCTTCTGGGTAGATTTCAGATTATATACAGGGACTGAAATGATGTGTGGGATCTATAGATCTTCCATGAGGAAATATCTTTTGTGCTACTGAGAAAACAGGATGATTTCTCTTAAAGGGAGTGGTGTATGTCAGGGTCCAGTACAGGCCTTCAGGAATAATTCTAACACATTCATGAGGGACCATACAAACAATATCTCCCACGATGCAATCTAGAGTACTAACCTATTTGTACACTCACCAATCCTCAAAGTAGACTTACTGTTCAGGATCAAAAACTAGCAAGAATATTATGGAGAGATCATCTGTTACAGTTTGGAGGAAAGAGACCATGCAGATCTCTGCTCCACACATGCATCAGTGGTGCCTGTGGGGCTGTTGCAGTCTCCAAAACCACCCCACTTTGGTTATTTCTGTGTTCACCATCCTGAATTTTCACTGAATCCCCCAGAAATATGACTAATACAAGTATAATTCTCTTTTAATGGACTACTCCCAAGCTGCACCCAGAGAAGAGACTTCATACTCACCCAACAGGTGAATACTGGAGCAGGGAGGTTGGTGGATGTCAGGCATTTCACAGTAACTGGAGGATGTCTTATGGCCTCATGATTGAGTCCTTCAGGGCTTTTTCCACTTCCTCCTTTTCCTCTTTGTTCAGCCTGGTGTGATAAAGTGTATGATCAAACCAAGAAAGATTGGATGTGAGAGTCCCAGGTGGTCCTGAAAGAGGCCTAAGGGAGGGGTCACAGAAGGCAGGGGAACTACCTTCTAGGAGAAAGAAACTGGTCCACATAGGATAATGGCAGAGTGCTGCTGCTTTCAAGGCAGGACATAAAAGAAGATGCACTGACTAGAAAATGAGCTGAGGATGATGGATTCTCACGCTCCCTGTTTGATACAAGCATGACCCACAGCACACACAGAGAACACAACAGTGGCTCCAGCTTTTCTAAAAATTGCATCAATTTTTACATACATCAGAAGTCAATGCCCTTGAGACATTCCAGAATTCTAGAGATTTTGTGATTCTAGGATTCTTTTTCTACATATTGTGAATAGATATCTTTTTTTTCTGATTCCTTGGTATAAAATCCTTGCCAATATGCTACAGCCAACCATGCATAAACCAGATATACATCTCATCCTCAATTTATCCATACAAGAGTGTAGACAGAGATTCTGAGTTTAAAAACTTTAGGGAAGCTGATTATTTCTACCCTCATGAAGCCCAGGATAGGAAGCTCTAGACAAGAAATGCTTGTCAAATAAATGGGTGAATTTATCATCTGTGTTACTTTAAAGCTGAAGAGGACAACTTGGGCTGCAGCCATAAAAAAGACTTGGTAAAACTAATAAGAGCAGGGAAAATCTAGCAAATTGTTGGAAATTGGCCTTTAAATTAGAAATAATGTGTTGTCTTTCCTATGTCAGTCAGTCAATCAATATATCTATCTTTATATATATGTGTGAGTGTATACATACACACACACACATCAACACAATTATTATTTTTATATGATATTGTATAATTTGTTTTCAAACATGAATTGAAGCCAAATTTTATAGATTTTTGTTATTAAAAATGGAATTGTATTTTTGATTTCTCATTTGAAAGAACAAACAGAATTAAGTCATATTAGTTTACACATTATCCTTTACTTACAATCTGCCAATACCAAATGAACTATTAGGTAGTAACCAAAACATCTTTATTACACTTTCCTAATTTTTCAACCATTATCTGTAAGAAAGACATTATACAGAACATAGCTACAAAAAAAGGAAGTTATATAAGTGAAATATTGATTAATTACATTAAAATTAGCAAATTTATTTATGCATAGTTATTCAAAACAACTGTTTAATAATTTCTTCATTTTTCTTCATACAATTTCTTCATACATCTTTTTATTAGTTACTGATGGATCTTTATTCATTTATTTGTTTATATGTGGTGCTGAGAATCAAACCCAGTGCCTCACACATGGTAGCCAAGCACACTACCACTGAGCCACAACCCCAGCCTCTAATTTCTTCATTTTATATATGGTTGTCCTTGATGTGTACAGAATGGTTTTTGGAATTTGCTTCAGGTACTAAAGTGCACTGATGCTCCAATCCCTTAAATCCCATGGTACAGTATTTCCATATAATATACACACACACTTCCTGGTACTTTCAGACATCTATAGATTCTGCATAAACCTAATACAATGTAAATAGTATCTAAAGAGTTTGCATACTGTATTGTTTATGGAATGACAAATAAGCCCGCACATGTTTAGTACAGCTGCAGCCATGAGAGGCCCGACTACATACATAGTAAATGATCTGCAGTTGATTGAAGCCACAGATGTGGAAGCTGCAGATACAAAGGACTCAAGTTGCTTTAAGACCATTTTATGTATCTGCATTTGCTTTCATAAAAAAGAAAAGCTTTAGTTTAAGATTTTTGGGAAGTGTTACTATTTCATTGTTCTAGGTCCAATGAAAATGTAAAACTATTTTCTTGTAAAGTAGGATTGTTTTCACAATCCTTATTTTAAAATCAAAAGAAACTGATGATTTTACACTAAGATTGCTTAATGTTATTAACTGCATTTGCTATCACTATATGCACCTATGAAAAAATCCAAAAATGTGTTTAAGTAGGTTAGTTATCAGCTAGATTAAACCTTTCATTATTTTTTTTGTCTTGTCTTGACAATGTGTCTTTATATATTATTTAATGACATTAACAATCATGTTATATCTAGAAAGAAATAGTCTGGGCTTAAGCCACTTCATGAAGGTTAAGAAGACATTTTTGACATAGCAACTTGAATAAAATCGGTACTGAGATAATGAAAAAATAGTGTAGGCAGATCTTAAACAGGAGAGAAATTATAGACTATTCATGAACTATATGCAATTATAGTATATATAACCAACTTACCTGGCATAAAATTCTGAAGATGATAAACAGTAAGTAGTGTGATTACACACCAAGGGGGAGATAGGAATGAAGTTTTGCTTCATAATTAATAACTGACTGCAACAGAATCTTTAGAGCTCATAATACTATTCCCATTTTGAAAACAGAATTGAACTATTCTGTTGGGGGAGATTAATTAAGTGTTGTGAAATATATAGAGCACCTATACTTAGAGTTTTAAATAAGTATTACTGATTTGATGTTTACCTGGTGAACTTCCAAGTACAAACTCCAGGAAAATGAGGAATTTGCCAATAAAATCTTGAACAACTTAATGTACACAATGTGGGGGAAATTATGAAATATAATCTAATGGGCTAATTGAGAATTTTGGTTATTGCACTGATAATATACATACAATTTTTTTGGCTCAATTTAAAATAATTTGGCAAAAATTAGAGCAGAGGTGAAAACAAGTTGCTTTACAAGTCCTCAATCAACACTGTGACTCTGAGACAAAAGAGTAAATAATTCAAAATTATTTAGAATTTATCAAGGAGATAAATTCTAAATAAATGTTAAAGATGGTACTTTTTAAGTTTTCCAGAAATTATAATTCTAGGTCAAGAGTTTTGGACGTTTTTCCTCTACCAGAGACAACTGACTAAATATCTTTAATGAACATTTTGCTATGTTTTGGGCAGGGCATTATGCTTGGGAGTCAAAAGAGGAGAATTAATGATGGTAAATTATTTATATTTCAGAGAGAAAACCTGCCACTTATGTTGTAACTAAGAGATAAACAGCATAAAGATTTTAAATTTATGAATTTAGAATATTCCTAAGTTGCCAAACAGTAAGAAGAGTTTAGGTTTAACCTTTGCCCATTTTAAGAAACTGCCAAAAACTACTGCTCCCTCTGAAACAAACATTTTTGTAGTCCTGTACATTACAAATGTATGAGCTCGACGCTTGATCAAACAGAATGTTAATCTGGTTTAATTTTACTGCTTTAAAAACTAAAATGAAAACAAATAATTGTCATTCAATCAGAGATCTACTCCTTTTTGTAAATAATTGTTTTAGTATGTAGATAGATGTGTATATGTGTCACACTCACATACACACACACACATATGTGTGTGTGTGTGTGTAGGCCTATATAAATATAAATGTGCATCTATATTATCACACTAGTAATATATTTACTTATACATATTGTGTCCATGATGGCTCTGTACTGGCTTGGTCTGTCTCTTATCTTTCATTCACTATTGTATTGAGATGTACAGATATCTGGGCAGGATTACTGCAATGGTTCTCAGGAAGAGAGTAAAAGTAAACTACCTGAATCAAAAAAGAACACAATTCTATGACCCTGATGATTTTATCTTAGTTCTGGAATGAAATCAATGAAGAACCTTTACATAAATTTATCAAGTACATGATATTTTGCCTTCATCCCTTTATTGAATTACTTACATCTCCTCTAACAATTTTATCTTTTATTTAACAATCAAATTCAGAAATTAAAATTATTCTGCAGTAAAAATTATTGAAAATTTCAATTATATTTAGAAAAAAATGTGGCTACCTGGAGTCTTTACAGTATTCTAATAGCTTTTTTCAACTCTTATATTGTAAGTTTTATGTCAGAAATTAGCCAAATTGAGAAAAAAAATGTTTGGACTCAAATCATTCAAGTCAATTTAATGTTCAGTATTCATTATTGACATAGATTGTATATCCATGTATTTGGAAGACTGAAAGCTCTTGAGAAAGCTTTCACCTGTGATAACTTCAAATGCTTTAGAAATGAGGTCCCTTTCAGTCATAATTTAAGAATTTCTAGTTGATATCACAACCGGGAAGCAAGAACATAGAAAGAACAATGAAGGAACAGAATCAGAAAGTGGGAATTAAAATTTCTTTTGTAAAGGTAAAATTTCTAAGCTGCAAAATCTTGAGTTAAAGTTAAAGTTAAAGTTAAAGTGTAAAAGACTAGGGCATTGTAAAGCTTCTAGATTGCAAGGCCTGGTGTGGGGAGCCATTCTGACACGTGATTGGGTGACTCCCGTTAAGGGCCTGAGGCACTCTGGCTGTGTCGGAGTTATCCCGACCCTTTCCTGATGAGAGAGCCCATCCGTGTGGGGGTGTGCATGACCACTGACCCTGGAGACCCAATCACTGACCCTGACCTTGGAGTACAGCCCCCCCTCAACCTTCATTGGATGGAATTCTCCCCTGAATCTCTTGTTCCCCCAAATAAAAGGCTACTCCCCGGCGTGTTCGCTCTCTCTCTCTCCTGCTAGCCCAGAGTAATCCTCGCTGCCCTGCTGGGCGGCTTGAGGCGGGGACCAGGGAGGCGAGCCGTCTCGGACCTAGCAATATAAAATAAGGTACTGTCTGTGTGTTTTATTTTGATCTCTTCTAACTAACTTAATGCCAGAACCTCATTAATGAAACCACTGCGCAGTCCGCATGGTAGAATTGGCGCCCAAGAGGGGGGCATTCTGAATTAGTTAGATTGAGTGGGAGCGAGCACTAAAAAGATTAAGGGAAAGAATATAAAGAGAAAATAAGGAATAAAGAAATAAAGAGATAAAGAGAAAGGAAGATAAGGAATAAAGAGAAAAATAAGGAAGAGGTGACATTTGGGTCACAAAAGTACCGGGAGATATTGAAGGAAAGAGATGTTAATTTACTTAAAATGGGAAATTCTACTTCTTCGGATAAGGAAATGTATCTAACTATTTTAGACAGTATAATTAATCAGAAAGGAAAACAGATAAAGAAAACTCAGTTATTGCAATTCTTAAAGATTGTAGGTGAATATTGTCCTTGGTTTTGTGACCAAGAGTCTCCAAATTTACTTACTTGGGAGAAATTAGAAAGGAAAAAAGTTTGTCTTTTTAAAAATATAGGCCAGAGTTCCTGACCCCCTGAAGACCTTATAAAAGCCATTCAAGGAGCTGTTAAGTCTATTCAAATGGAAAATCAGCCTGAGGCTAAGTTAATTATCTTTCCCTTGAGAACAAAAGCACTAGGGACCAAGGTTAGAAATGTGAACTTAAAGTCGCAACCCCATGCGGAGGATTCAAATGGCGCGGATCAACCCGCTTTCTCGCTGCCACCGGCATCTCCTCCTAGCGAGAGCCCGGGAATTCCAGGAACGGTCGCACAATGTGACGTCACTGGCAGCACCGACCAGGACAGTCCACGATTTTTACCGGGACAGAGACAAGGATCACAGACAGTTTTCTTAGGACCTTCAAAGACAGTTGAATTAGATCCTGAAACGGGACCAACACAAATCCCTACTGGGATTTTCGGGCCGCTTCCTGAGAATACTGTAGGTTTAATTTTGGGGCGTAATAATTTAAAGGGAGCCATTGAAGTAATACCTGGTGTGATAGATTCAGAATTTAAGGGGCAATTATATGTTACTGTAAGGTCCAATTATGCCCTAAGACTCACCCCAAAGGATATTTTTGCTCAATTAATATTATTGCCTTGTGTCTCAGAAAGGCACCTGCCGGTAGATTCAGTTTCTAAACCGCCGGACAGAGTATATTGGTCCCAATTAGTATGACAGGAACACCCTTTATTAAAACTTAGAATTAATAATAAAAATTTCCTAGGAATTATTGACACAGGAGCTGATAGTTCAATATTGTCCAGCCGGTTTTGGCCCAGGCAATGGCCTTTACATACAGCATCAGCTAACCTAGAAGGAATAGGACAGATTTCACAGCCTGCTCAAAGTGCCAACTATCTCCATTGGGAAGATTCTGATGGGAACAGTGGAGTATTTAAACCTTATGTGTTAGAGTCTTTACCAGCTAATCTATGGGAAAGAGATATATTAGCCAAAATGGGACTGTTACTAGTTACCCCAAATTCTATAAGGTCAGTTGAAGAAATTAATCAGAGGTATTTTCCTGGAGATGATAGGGAAACCTTTCAGGAAGAATATCTGTTTTCAAGCCAGTCTCCACGAAATACTCTAGGCCAAAATTTTTACTAGGGGCCCTGAGTACTTCCCCGATCCTTAAGACAGCTGAAAAAATCACGTGGCTCACAGAAGAGCCTATTTGGATTTCTCAGTGGCCCATCTCAGGGGAAAAGCTTAAAATAATTCATAGATTAGTTGAGAAACAACTTCAGGCTGGTCATATTGAACCAACACTTAGCCCTTGGAATACACCTATTTTTGTTATTAAGAAAAAGTCAGGAAATTGGAGATTACTACAGGATTTAAGGGCAATAAACCAGGCAATTCAGCCTATGGGATCATTACAGCCAGGACTTCCCTCCCCCACAGCCATTCCTTTAGATTATAGCTTAATGGTAATAGATTTAAAAGACTGTTTTTTCTCTATAAGGTTACATCCTGAAGATTGTGAAAAATTTGCTTTCACTGTCCCAGCAGTTAATTTTAAGGAACCTGTTAAAAGATACTGCTGGAAAGTCCTTCCTCAGGGAATGCGTAATAGTCCTACACTATGCCAAAAATATGTTGACCAGACAATAGATCCCATTAGAAATAGCTTCCCTGATACATATATTATTCATTTTATGGATGATATACTATTGGCTCATATTAATCCAGAAGTACTTTCAGAAATTTTTACTCAGTTAGAAACCTCACTTACTACAATGGGTTTATGTATAGCTCCTCAAAAAATTCAAAGGGTATCTCCTTTTCAATATCTAGGTCAGATAATTCAAAGGAGTACAATCCGTCCTCAAAATCTTCAGATAAGAGTTAAGGAGTTACGTACCCTTAATGATTTTCAAAAATTATTAGGAGATATTAACTGGCTAAGACCATCTTTAAAGTTAACTACTTCTGAGTTAAGTCCTTTATTTCAGATATTACAAGGAAATCCTTCTCCAACCTCTCCACGTCAACTAACTTTGGAGGCCAAGGCAGCCTTAAGGAAAGTGGAAATTGCAATTAAAAATGCACAGCTTACTAGAATAGATCCTAAAGAAATAATGTATTTATTAATATTTCCAACTGAGCATACACCAACAGGAGCCATATGGCAAAGATTAGGAGTTATAGAATGGATTTATTTATCCCATACCCCTCAAAAAACATTAATTCCTTTTCATGATTCTATAGCTCAATTAGTAATTAAGGGTAAAACTAGGATTTTACAATTAATTGGATCTGAGCCTGATATCATAATTATTCCATTTTCTGTTCAACAGACTAATTGGCTTTTTCAAACCTCTAGTTCATGGCAGATAGCTTTTGCAGATTTCCCTGGCCAAATAGATAGACATTATCCTCATGATAAGATTGTACAATTTGCATCATTAACATCACTTATTTTTCCAAAGATTGTACGTTCTCATCCAATAGAGGGAGCTTTATTGGTGTTCACAGATGGTTCCAACTCTGGTAAGGCAGGTTTCTTCAGCCGTGTTCACACAGAGGTAATACAAACTTCTTATACTTCTGCCCAAAGGGCAGAGCTCCAAGCTCTGATTTGTGCCTTAGATTATTTTTCAAATGAGCCTATTAATATCTATTCTGACAGCTTATATGCAGTCGGAGTTACCAAAAATATTGAAACCTCAGTTATTGGCTTTACTTCATCACAGGAGTTATTTGAATTATTTCATAATTTACAAAAGACAGTGCTAATGCGAAAATACCCATGTTTCATTGGACACATCCGTGCACATGCTGACCTTCCTGGACCTTTGGTTACAGGTAATGATAAAATTGATAAATTAGTAGCCTTTTGTCAATAGATGTCTTCATATGACTGTGCACTAGCTTCCCATTCCTTGCATCATCAAAATGCTTCTAGCTTACGTAAAAAATTTAGTATTACCAAAGAACAAGCTCGTCAGATTGTAAGCCAATGCCCTAAGTGTGTTATTCACACTCCATCTCTGCCATCAGGGGTAAATCCCCGTGGATTAAAACCAAATCAGATATGGCAAATGGATGTAACTCATATTCCTCAATTTGGTAAACAATGTTATGTGCATGTCATAGTGGACACTTATTCTAGATTTATTTTTGCAACAGCACGTACTAAGGAAAATACTCAACATGTAATTTCTCATTGCTTAGCAGCTTTTTCCATTTTAGGGTGCCCTATGCAAATTAAAACAGATAATGCTCCAGCTTATGTAAGCTCTGCTTTTCAACAATTCTGCCAAGAGTTTAAAATTAATCATAAAACAGGAATTCCTTATAACCCCCAAGGTCAAGCCATTGTAGAACGAGCTCATTTATCTATTAAGCTTCAATTACAAAAATTAAAAAGGGGGGATAAGATAGTGACTCCCCAAAATAGCCTTAATCATGCCTTGTTTGTTTTAAATTTTTTAAACTGTGACACAGAAGGTCACACTGCTGCTGAGAGACAAATGTCTCCCTCGGTGACAGGCCCCTTAGGCAGAGTTCTGTGGAAAGATTTACAGACTGGTCAATGGAAGGGGCCAGATCCGGTAATATCATGGGGCCGAGGGCATGCTTGTATTTTTCCAGAAGGTGCTTTCCGTCCTATTTGGGTGCCTGAACGTGCTATCAGACATGGAGGAAATAGAACCCAGACTCAAGCGACTGAGGATCGACCCGGAGGAGCCACAACCCAGAAGGAGGAGATATCGGAAAAGGATGAAGAAAAACCAGATTGAACCAGCCGAGAAACTGATTTCATGGAAAGATGTGAAGAAACTGACAACCCAGGCCTCCCAAATACTTCAATGCCTAGGAAAGAACAGGACACCAGTCTTGATGGTAGTGACAGTAATTGCCCTACTGGGCTGTCAGGTAAAAGGGAATCAAGTAGACACCTATTGGACATATTTCCCAGATCCACCCCTGGTACATCCAGCTGTGTGGACTGGAGAATCTATTCCAGTATTTACTAATGACTCATTTATGATGGGAGGATTTACAGATACTCATATTACTCCCAATCATGTGACTAGATTTAATTATTCTGGCTACAGTGCCCAATTACCTTTATGTTGGTCACATGATAAACATGCTGGCTGTCTGAAAGTATCATTTGAAGAAAAGACAGCGATTGGTAAACCTAGACTGACAAATAATTCTATTTATGGGGACTTAAAACCTAATACTAGATCAGTAATTAAGATGGGACTTTCCCATAACAAGCCAGTCATTTCTGCAAAACCTCCACCGGTACCCCACTGTCCAAATAGTTCTATAATTGAAATTGGCACCTTTCCTAAATGGATGGATTATGTAAATACCTTTCCTGTACAACATAAGGTGTCTAAAGCTGGTGGGTATATTTTAGACTGGTCTCCAAAAATTGATAAGAGACAATTACAAAGAAATTCTGCTATGACACCTGCAGGATTTGTTAGTAATATTTTGACTTATAGTGAAGGAGTTGTTCAAAAAGATATTTGGCGTTTAATTGCTGCCTTAGAGTATTTACATTTTTCAGACAAACCTTTACCAAAATTTGTTGGCAAGAACTGTAAAGAGGGATCTTGCTATGGCTTAAGAGCCTGTGTCCAATCTCCTTATGTTTTAATTATTGGAAATGTAAAAGTTAAATGGATAAATGACAGATATTTTGTTACTTGTAATAAGTGCAACCTAACTAATTGTATTTCTAGGTATAATGGAGGAAAAGGAATGCTGATACTTCATCAGCCCTCTTTTGTTTTATTACCTGCTAATATTTCAGAGCCATGGTATGCTGATGCTGGTTTACAAGTCTTACAGCAAATTCATGCCCAGCTAACAAGACCTAAACGTGCTATTGGAGTCATAATTGTTGGTGTCTTAGCACTGGTCTCATTTATTGCCTCAACTGTCTCTGCATCTCTGACATTGTCTCAGAATATTCAGCATGCAAAATTTCTTAATAATTTAGCTCAAAATACTTCCAAGGCTCTGCCTAATCAAGTAAATATTGATGAAAGGATTGAGACTAAATTAAACGCCTTAGAGGCGACTGTTATAAACATTGGTAATGAACTTTCAGCCTTAAAATTTAAGGAAAGGCTTAAATGCCATGCTAATTATAAGTATGTATATGTTACAGCTGCCAAGTACAATGCTTCTCTCTGGGATTGGGAGAAGGTTAAAAACCATTTATTACGTATTTGGCAAAATAGTAATAATAGCTTGGATATTCTGGAACTTCATCACCATATCCAAGACATTCAGAATAATAGAGCTGATTTTTCAGATCCTTCTTCTTTGGCTAACCAAATATTGAAGGAGTTAAATGGATTCAACCCTGGAAATATTCTTAAACACTCTGCTTGGTACATTATTGGATTATTCTCTTTGCTGTTAATTCTCTTTTGTATTGTAACTATAGGATGGCGAGTCTTCCAATCAAGAATCCGGGGACTCCAGAGAGTGAACCGCTGCCTCATTGTTAAGAATAGAAAGGGGGAATATGTGGGGAGCCATTCTGACACGTGATTGGGTGACTCCCGTTAAGGGCCTGAGGCACTCTGGCTGTGTCGGAGTTATCCCGACCCTTTCCTGATGAGAGAGCCCATCCGTGTGGGGGTGTGCGTGACCACTGACCCTGGAGACCCAATCACTGACCCTGACCTTGGAGTACAGCCCCCCCTCAACCTTCATTGGATGGAATTCTCCCCTGAATCTCTTGTTCCCCCAAATAAAAGGCTACTCCCCGGCGTGTTCGCTCTCTCTCTCTCCTGCTAGCCCAGAGTAATCCTCGCTGCCCTGCTGGGCGGCTTGAGGCGGGGACCAGGGAGGCAAGCCGTCTCGGACCTAGCAATATAAAATAAGGTACTGTCTGTGTGTTTTATTTTGATCTCTTCTAACTAACTTAATGCCAGAACCTCATTAATGAAACCACTGCGCAGGCCGCGTGGTAGAGCCTGGGCTAAAAAGTAAACAATTCCCCTGCTATCCCCGGAACCTGTAATGTCTGTAAAGTTGTTAGGACAATGCAGGACCTGCTCAGTAAATATCTCCATTGATTCCCTGGTTGTTTAATAGCTAAGGGTTCCAGGTAGCATGGCACGTAAGCATATAGGCCCCAGAACCAATCAGTTTGAATGTGTGCCCCACTTAGAAGTGACCAATCACCCCTGCCCAAACTGTTCCCGCCAATGAATGGACTAATCACGTATCAGAATTGTTGTTCAATTTCCCCGCGCCTCATGATGATTTGTTCTGATGTATGCAAAGCCCACCGCCCTCTCCAAAAAGTGTACTTAAGCTCTGCTTGACCTCTGCTCTGGGCTCTGGGCTGCTCTCCCTTCTTGAGTGAGCACAGAGTCCCAACGCGTTGGAACGGATCCCTAATAAAAATCCCCCTTGCCATTGCATGAAGCTAGTCTCGTGTGGTCTTTCCTTCTCCGACGTTTCGCCGGACCCTTACACTTTAAATGACCATTTCAATTATATCTCACAATTTAAAGGTGGTTTAAGAAATTTGTGACAAAAATTTACTGTGTATGGCATGAAGTCTTCACTTTCTTTTTTTTATTTTTGAGAGAGAGAATTTTTAATATTTAATTTTGGTTTTCGGTGGACACAACATCTTTTTTTACTTTTATGTAATGCTGAGGATCAAACCCAGCACCCCTCACATGCCAGGCGAGCGTGTTACTGCTTGAGCCACATACCCAGCTCTTCACTTTTATACATCAACTAGTACTTCCTGGACTTGACTCAAATTATTCCTTCCCATCTAAGTCTTTCTGATGTGGAGGTTTGAAAAAAAAATCAATCATTGAGTTGCTGCTGAGACTAATAGCTACAAATCTGTGGAGAAATGAATAATTTATTCCTTTAGATGATGCAAAATTGATTTAGGGAATAATGAAACTTAGCAGCAGAAGCAACCCTGGATAAGGGGCAAAAATGGAATGTAGAGAAATGAGCCTTAATTCTAAATGTATTCCTAGCCTCCAATTCTTGAAACACAATGACACTAAACTCTGGAAGCTTTAAATTAATCAGAATCTAGTGCAGTTGCTAATGACTAGGGCAACAACTGATCCTGGGAGAAAGCCACCATATGCATTTCACATCACTTCCAAAGTGTCCCGTATGTTTAGGGTAAACACTGCTAAATTAAACAAGACAAAATTCCAATACTTTTAGATGCTTTTGAACAATTCTCATGAAATAAGAAAACTAAGGCTGTCAGTAGACAAAAAAAAACCTACAGAAACTGAGAAAAGGCCTTTCCAGATGAATATTATCTGTAAACAATTGTGAGTATGCTATGGTTTAGATAGCTGGTGTCCCCCAAAAGCTCTTGTGCAAGACAATGCAAGAATTTTCAGAGGTGAAATGATTTAATTGTGAGAGCTTCTTCCTGATCAGTGGATTATTCCACTGATATGGATTAATTAGGTGACAATTATAGGCAGGTAGGATGTGCCTGGAAGTGGGGTGTGCCCTTAGAGTTTATGTTTGTCCCCAGTGAGCAGAGCTCTCTTGAGATCTCCTTTTCCTGATTTCCATGTCCTGAGCTGCTTCTTGCCACCATACCCTCCACCATGATGTTCTGTTAAAATAAACTTTTCCACCTCTGTTCTGTTTTTTTCAGGTCAAGGTGGCACAAAGCTGACTAAAACAGAGCATAAGAAGGTAAAAGATATTTTTCATCAACAAACTATATCCTAGGGAGTTACTGGATACAAATGATTGAGATTTCTACTTGCTGAAATAGGTATATAAGTAAAGCAATCCATTTCTTTTACCCTCCATAAATACTGATGTTGGGCTCCAAGATCAGTATATCTGCAAAATATTTCTTTCTAGACAGTGAACATACAAACCAATTCTAGAAACTGCCATGGAATATCATGACTATAGCTTGTTTTGGAGACTCATTTATCAAATTTGAATGTATTATTTATTTTATAAATGATCATTAGAAAAAACTAGTTTCATATAAATAATTTCATGAGGACAAATTCAGTGGCACGAAAAATTTTCTAACCACTTTGAAAATTCAAGCAACATTACCCTTTTGTCACTTTAGCAAAACTAGGAATGTGACAAGGTAAATGAACTTTTCCTCAGACCCCAATTAAAAATGTTTTTTTAGTTTAATGATGAACCAACCTCTTATTAATTATTGAGATAATAAACTAGATAGAATTAAATACTTCAATAGTCTGCATGCATTAAAAGTGTCTTATTTTGATACATTATATTACATTTGGTGAAAACATAAAACATAAAAATATTACATTTATATTTGCAAAAATATTTCCTGATAATATAGGAAAAGGATAAGTTAAGACTCTATGCTATACATTTAAAAACAAACTAGAATTGAAAGACATTGCTCAAATATGAGGAAAATAAAGGTATGAAAAACTTATTTACATGAACACTTCAGAGGTGACTTCAAAAATCAAAATATCCATTGCCTGTGGAGCCTATTAAGAAGATAGATACTAGCAATTTGAAGAACAATGTGTGTTTATTTAAGGAAATATGTCCAGCTCTTCATCTAAGGCAGTTTCAAGTGCAATGGGGGTCAAAAGAATCATATAATATAAAATATAACACATTCCTATAATAAATAGCCAGAGGTATAAAAATTACAAAAATGCATGCCACACACTCTAAAAGTAATTTAAGGAACTCGATAAGGATTTCATATTTATTTTAAAAAAACAAGATTTAATAAATGGGATGTACTCAAACTAAAAAGCTTCTTCTCAGCAAAAGAAACAATCAGTGAAGTGAAGAAAGAGCCTACATTTGGGGAGAAAATTTTTGCCACAGGCATAATCTCCAGGGTGCATAAAGGACTCAAAAACTTAACACCAAAAAATAAAATTAAAAACAAACAATAAATGGACTAATGAGCTGAACAGATACTTCTCAGAAGAAGATAGACATTTGATCAACAAATATATGAAAAATATATGAAAAAATGTTCAACATCAACATTAAAGAAATGCAAATCAAAACTACTCTAAGATTTCATCTCACACCAGTCAGAATGGTAGTTATAAAGAATACAGACAACAATAAATGTTGGAGAGGATATGGGGGAAAAGGCACACTCATACTTTGCTGGTGGGAATGCGAATTGATCAACCAATCTGGAAAGCAGCATGGAGATTCCTTTGAAAACTTGGAATGAAACCACTATTTGACCCAGCTATCCCACTTCTCAGTCTATACAGAGCAGGAAGTCCTGAGAGCTGCAAACCAATTCATAACAGCTAACCTGTGGGAGCAACCTAGATGTCCTTCAATAGATGAATGGAAAAGAAACTGTGGTATATACTCACAACACAATATTCTTCAGCATTAAAAGAGAACAAAATTATGGCATTTGCAGGTAATTGGATTGAGAATACCAATTGGATGGAGAATACCATGCTAAGTGAAGTAAGCCAATCCCCCAAAACCAAAGGCTGAATGTTCTCTCTGATAAGTGAATGCTGTTCCATAATGGCTGGGCGGGAGACATGGGAAAAAATGGAGGAACTTTGATGGGACAAAGGGGAGGGAGGAGTGGGGAGGAGGCTTGGGGGCAGGAAAGATGGTGGAATGAGATGGACATCATTATCCCAGGTACATGTATGACTGCACATATGGTGCAATGGCTACATCGGCTTTGACTCACTGTCCTCCTGCTGCAGCCTCCGAGTTGCTGGTATTACAGGCAAGTGTCACTGCACCCAGATAGAATAGGGGTTTTTGCCTTTGAGAGAGACACATCAGAAGGCAAAAGTATGTGTGACATCATGAAGGGTAAGGTGCTGGAAATAGCCTGTGTTCTCAAAGATGAGCAACTTGCAAAGTTGACTCTGCAGCCAAAGGGGAATGTCCAGAGGGAACAGGCAAAATGATGGCAGATGACTGCATACAACCAGGTTTATAAACCCTTCCAAGGGGCTCAGAGAAAAGGCTGATGGCCAGCCACTGCTAGAAGTTAGATGGTGTCTGGGAGAAGGTACAAGACAGAGTGGGAGCTCCTGAGAGCTAGAAACCAGTGAAACTGGAGTTGTTTTTGAGACAGCCACTTCAAAGGTTGTGCTCATTGTATGCTAGGCTCTTACATTCCAGAGTAAAAATTCAGGTCAAGGAAGTGTCCTTTTCCTTTTCTCTTTCCCTCCCCTACCTCTTTCATGATTTGGTCATGAGCCAGGGTTCAGGACTTTTGAAGAGGATCCATGTAATCAGGTAACCAACCAAGGGTGTGTCAGATTACATCAACCAATGTTCTTACTGCTCTTTTGTTTTTCACTGCCACACAGAAGGAACAAATGTCAACTAAATGGTCTCCTTTTGACTTCATCTCAATCTCTTTGATTTCATTTCAACTCTCCGAAAATCAGTGATTTTATAATCAGTGTTTTTTCTATTGTTTAAGGGTACTTTATTTCTTGTTTATCAAACGGTGTCCACAAAATTGACAGGTTACTTGAATTCTGGAAGTGGAATTTCAACAAGGCAAACTCAAATAATACTAAAATATCCTAATTCTAAATAAATGGTTAAATTGTTGTGAGTTCCTCAAATAAGATAGTAATATTTTTTTCAGGATTTTGGTTTTTGGCCCTGGGAAAAGTTAAACAACACTTGGAATGTTAATGAAGTCCAGGAAAAAGCCCAAGGCCAGAGCCCATCCCAAAGAAGTGTTAATGAACAGCCCCCAGCAAACATGAAGATAGCCCATCCCAAAGAAGTGTTAGTGAACAGCCCCCAGCAAACTTGAAGGTGCTGACTCAGAAGTCCTTCCTGACCAGATTACTTCTTTGGCCCACCTGTGTCCCACCCCTCGGGCCTTCCCACCTACATTCCATCACTGAAAGAACTATAAAAAGGGGAAACAACCACACTTCCACGGATTCCATCTCTTGAGTCCCCTTCTTCCTCTGGGAGAAGTCTTTTCTGCTGTCCTTTAATAAACTTTTATTTTCCACTCTAAATTTGCCTCAGCGTGCTTCTCTGGTATTATACTTCAACATTGGGGAAGCAAGGATTCGTCACTGGCCAACAGCGGTAACACCAGGCCCCTGAGAACATCCTGACAAAAAAAATCCCTCCTGTTTGCAATTTTCAGTGCCTGCCTGTATTTATTTCAACAGGCTCTATTTTTCATTATTATTTTATATTTAAGAGTGATAGATTTTACTTATGGTTAGTAATACTTACCTGCTTTTATTACATTTGCATAGCCTGGGCTCCATGTGGCTCTCAGCTTCTCAAATTGACATAGAATTTCCTGCCATGAGAAAAGAAAGAAAAGTAAAGCTCTGCTATTCAAGGTTCTCCCAACCTTGTCATCTGATGACCACAGTCATACACTCCTAACTCCAACAGGCGATGGAATGGACACCTCACATGTCCACTGTACTCCTTTCCCTGCTCCCCAGGGCCTCACCTCACTTTCTTCCCACCAGCATCCTGGGACTATGGCCCTGATGGAGACAGGAGAAACTCCTGCAGCTTCTGAAGCTTCACTTCATTTTCTGTGATTGTGGGAACCACAATCAGCTCACAGTGTCCTTTCTGGGGAGGGCAGTGGGATGTCCAAGCCAAGGGAGAGGGAGGGAGGAGTAACTGTCATGATGACCTCCTACAGCCATATCAGTAGTGGCTCCAAGGCTTGAGCAGATATGGAGTGAGGACAGATGAGTCAACAATGCAGTGTATGCCTCCAAGGATGCTCCAGATGCCAACAAGTGACTCTGCCTGTGGCCAGTGAGAATGTGTGCTTTGTGCATATGTGTGCCTGCATGTGCTTGTGTGTGCCTGTGTGTGCACAGGTGAAGGTGTGCATGTCTGTGCATATGTGTGTGTACCTGTGCATGCATTTTTGCATTTATGTGCATGCATGTGTGCAGGCATGTATCTGTGTGTACACTTGTGCATGTGTGTCTATATTCATGCATGTTTGTGTGCAGATGCATGTGTATATGTGCATATGTTCACCTGTGTGTGTTTGAAGGGGAGATGCAAATGTGTTTCTTGTGGTACAAAAGAAAATGAAACTTCAGTCAAACTAAAGTTGTCTTCTTTCATGGGAAAATGGTTTTAATTCACCTTTAAAGGTCTGATTATTGTGGAAGGGTCTGGATTTATTGGCCAAGTGTGTTGCAGTTTATCAGATTAAACTGTGACACTTTTCAGTGACAAACTGGCCCAGAAAAAAAAGGGCAGGAAATTCTCCATGTAGCAGCTTGGAAATGCTAATCTTCTGTTGACCTGCAGTGAATATTTGTACCCAGGACAGGGAGAAGAGGGGAGTGATAATGAGGGAGAAAACAAGTCAAATCCAAGGGCAGCTCTGCACTTTCCCATCAGTTAGAAGCACTGACTGCCCAGGCAGCTCTGTCAGCTTGCTGTGGGCTTTAGCAGACTCTTAGAGATAGATTAATGGAATTCAGAGTGGAGGCTTTCAGTGTTGACCATTTGTTCAATGGTTTGGAAAACACTTGTTGAGCACAGGAAGTGCTGTGGACTTGGGGGTCATTGGAGGGGATGACTCTGATCAACAGGCATCTCTATCTCATCAAGCTTGCTTTCTGGGGGGTGTGGCTGCACTTGAACAATAAATATGAAAATTTTCAGATGGACTACAGAAAGGCAAGAGTTCTGGAAAGCAGCAAAGCCTGGAGGAAGGGCAGGGAGTGGGAAGAGGCCTTAAGTCTTCAACAGATCATCAGCCAAGTCACCAGTGAACAAAGAGCACCCGAGCAAAGGCTCGTGGAGGGAGGGTTGTTCGCAGCAGAAGGATCCCCAGCACAGGGCTCTGAGGTGGGAACAGCAGGCCACCAAAGAATGAGGGTGAGGAAAGGATCAGGAGAGCATGAGGCTGATGCCACCATGGGCCAGGGTGACCACCCAGGGCCTGCAGCCCATGTAAGAGTCTGACTTCTGTCCTAAGTGAGACTGAGCATTATTGGAAGCTTTCAAGCAGAGAAATGGCATGATGTGGTTTACATTTAATAGGATCATTCTGTCTTCTATGTTGAAAGGAGACAGTAGGAACTGTACTATTTAAAAAAGAAAAGAAAAGAAGCCCTGAGTCCATCTAAAAGTACATCAAAGTCCTGGGAGCAGGGGCTTGGGGCTTGGTCTCCACTCTGGCTGTTGGGGGCACCCTTGTCTCTCTCAGAAGCCATCCACAGCCTCTTCTGGTTCACCTCCAGCCTCAGGCCTTGCCCAATATGCATGCTGTAGGCTGAAATCCAGCTGAACACTCAGGGACCCATGCAGGTTTCTGTGGCTCTCTCTGTTGCTACATTTCCTCTGCTGTCCTGACCTGCAAATTCTGAGCACCTCAGCCTCTGGGCCCTGATTTTTCTCATCTGAGTTCTGTGGGGAGGCCATGTTCTGCTCCTGCTCCCCTCACACCACCACAGGGAAGTGTCTCCTAAAGGAAGGTCCATTTTCTGTGTCCCTGTTACCTTCATTACCTTGGTGATTACAGTCACTGACTGCCTGCAGTTCAGAATCTAAAAGCAGGTGCTTCATAGTAGTTACATGACTGACAGATGCATGGGTTGACAGAAATACAAAGAGATGACTGACAGGTGCAGATTCATCCTCTAAACTATCAGCAAGCCAATCATCACAGCTAACCAGAGTATTCCCAAGAGTAACGTCAGCAGCATGGTGGGATAGGAAGGAGGTCCCAGGCTCCACTCACCCCATAGAAAGCTCCACAGACAAGAACACACTGGTGAATGGCCTCCCCAAACCTAACAATTGGGAATAAGTCTAAGTCATTTATGTGGCCATAGAATGGGCTAAAACTTGCATGGAAAGGGAGAAGAAATGGTCCCCATTGGCTGTCTCCCCTGCCCCAAGTAGGCACCTTACCACATACAGATTTTCCAGAAACCACAGTATCTCCATAGAAGAGAGGTGGCAGTCACCTGGCTTGCCAGAACCCAGAGACACTTCCTAGGAAACCCATTCTGGGGTCACCTCTTGGGGAGCCCAGGGGAAATGGCAAGGCTGCACCACCAGGGGTAAAGTGGAAACAAGGCACAAAGGCAAAGCTCACAGTGACCCCCATGCAGGTCTTAGTGCTAGCTCTTTGGACCTGCCAGTCATGATGCCTGATCAGGAGCACTGGCTAACTGCATAGCCCACTTGCAAAACTGAGCTGGTCACTTCAGAAGTGGTGGTAATATTTATCTGCTTTGACTCATACAGAACCAGCCTCCAGAACCAACCTCAGACTCTACCCTGAAACCTTTCCCAGGGAAAAGGTTGGTCACAACAAATTTGGCTGAGGAGGGTCTAGACATGCCATCCCCAGAAGTCTAAACAGTGCTCAGCCCCAGTCTCAAAGCTGACTCCAAAGCCCTGCCTAGGCCAGGAGGCAAACCCCAGCCAAGCATTTCTACTAAGCAAAGCAGGAAGTCATAGCCATCCCAATCAGCAATCAAACTCATTTCAGAGCTCCTCCAGCAACCCTGTTCACCTGCTGAGCTCAACACTGCTTCCAACTAGCTGGAGAACACACCAGGACTCTCTGAGGTGGCTGCAGAACCCACCCAGCAGGTCAGCATGTTGGCAGAGCCCTGTCAATAGTCTTGAGAGAGAGCAGCAAGTGCCCAGCCTCCTGTCCTGCCTCACTCAGAGCCAAGGAAGCAGACAAGCCATCTACAGCACTAAAAGAAAGCTTGGTCTCCCAGGGTCCTGACCAGAAGAACCATCTAGAATCACAGGCTAGACCAAATGGTGTAAGTCTATGCTGCCAAAGAGTACTTGGGTAAATAAATGGTAGCTGTCTCTTCAATGCCAACCAAACACACAAGGTCCAAAGAACTTCAAAGACTCAAGTAATCATGAATCCTTCAAAAGGAGCCAGCAATACTCCAACAAAGGACCTTCAAGCAAGAGAAATCTGTGAAATGTCAGGTTAAGAATTAAGATTAATCCTCTTAAAATTCAGTGAATTACAAGAATATATGAATAAAAAAGTGGAATTTTGAAAACAATATACAAACAAAATGACAAGTTTGAGAAAAAATAGAAACAATAAAAAAATAGAAATCCAAAAGATGAAGAATACTATGACTTAATTAGAACAATAAAATGCTTCAACAGCAGTTTTAATCAAACGGAAAAAAAGATTGAGTGAGCTCCACATTAGCATTTGAAACTAACCACTCAGAGGAGCAAAGAATAACAACAAAGAATGAAAAAGAATGAAGAATGATCACAGCAAGTATGGAACACTATTAAGAAGCCTAGCTTAGGCAGAAGGTGGAATGTAAGAAGGAGACATAGCAGTAAAAGGAACAGAAAAATAATCAAAGCTAATAATCACTGAAATCTTTTCTGATATAAGAAAAATTATCAATACCCAAGTATAGGAAACAGAGAGGTCACCAATAAAATTTAACTCAAAGCAGAGTCTGCCAAAACACATAATAAAGTATTGAAAATCAAAGAGAGAAACAATTCTGGGGGCTGTAGGAATCTTTTACAATGATAAATTACAGAATGGTGGAATTACATTCTGTTGTACAAGGTTTTCCACCTGATTTTTTCTGTCACTAATTGTTAAGTTGCTAATGCCCAAGAAGCTTGTTTTTATGAAAGCTGATGTATAATTACAGGGATTAATCCAGCCTCCATTGCAGCTTGAACTTGTTGCTGGTTGCCTGCTGTTATGGTGGAAAGGAACCATATTGCTTCCTTATTTATTGTCTCTTGGATATGATAAGAGATTTGGGGAGTGTGATAGGACATTACACTTGAGAACAACTTGGGTCTGCTCATCAGTGCCTGTCACTGTGTTTTCAACTGCTCTGAGGGCTGCAGTTTAAACTTTCCCTTCCTGAAGAGATTGGCAAGGATCCATGTGATGTTTGAAGGAAGGCGATGGGAATGGAGGGACTGATGAAAGACAGAGAGTCTGAGAAGTCCCAGTGATGACATAATCTCTACACTGAGGACCATAACCTGTGTTTCCCAAAGCCCACACTGCTTACTCACAAACATGCTGATGTGGTGAATGAAGAGGTCTCAGAAAAAGAGGTGCTGCAGGAGACTGCACAGCAGCTTAGTCTGCAGAAGGGCCTGGGCTGCATCAGTTGGTGCCCAAGCAGCTTCAAACTGTACTGAGGGATTATCATCCCTCTCTAGACATTTGGCTAACATTGGTAACTGCCACAGTCTGGCTGGGCACAATTCACGAGCCACTTGTCAAGCAGAAATGAACTTTATTTTTAGAACACACATGCCACACCACATGAGCTCTTCAGGAATTCCCTCAGAGCCCAACTGCCACCACTGGCTTCCCACAAGCCTCTCAACCTCCCCCACTCCTCCTGCTCTTGAGGCCGATTGGCTGGGTCACATGGGCAGAGCCAAAAAAGTCCCCCAATGAGCAGCTCTGTGGTCTGAAAGGGCAGGGAAACAGCCCAATGAGCATCACCGCAGAGGAGCCAATCAGTTGGTAGCTAGAAGTTTGCTGGGGCTGCTGTGAGCCAATCATCAGCTGGCAGCTGGAAGTTTGCTGGCAGCTAGAAGTTTGCTGGGGCTCCTTCGGCTGTGGCTGTCAACATTTCCCCCTCTCTGTTTAAACAACAAGCATGTGGCTTAGGGACCGTGCCTGCCTTAGGTTGTCCAATTCTACATATGGTTCTTACCCGTCATCGGATGAGCTGACCTCAAGGTGTCAGCCTCCTGTCTTAGGTTGGTACCATTGCAATTGGATCTTACCCGTCATTGACTACCGGTCCAGCATACAGCCACACCTGTGGATAGGTCTTTGTACCAGCGGGGGGGTGAGGTTCTTTGCCTCACCTCTGTTGGCCCCTAAATTTTAGCTGAACGACCATCACAAGCAGAAGGGAGGAAGATACACCAAGCCAATTGATGTCTCCTTTTGGAAAAATTGTCGGAGACCAGCTCCAACAAGGGGTCTCAGGAGACGAACGGATGGTAAGAAGTCAGCGAAAGAGGGGTGGAGAAACAACACAGACACCAAAATGAAGGTGTTGATCCCAATCTTTACTTGTGAAGTTGATCATGTATACTTTTCATTTTGGCAGGCTCACAGTACTTTGTGGTTACAAAACAGGAATCATTATTCAAAAAAAACAAAATATAATGTAGCTACAATTAGAAGAGAAGAATATATCTTGGCTTATGCATAAGCAAGCATTTGTACTTTTAGTTTGAGTTTCTGCTTAGTTAACTTTTAATAATAGTTAGAAATGTCCCAAACTATTGGCCTATACCTTGACTATTCTTTCTTGACTTACTGACTGGAACTGGTGCCATGGTTACGACAAGTGATTGAATTGTTATTAATTTTAATCAAACAAGAGTAAGAGCACAAACCATTGTGCACAGGAACAAGAACAAGTTGCCCAGTACTAAGCACTAATCTGTCTTGTTAACATTAATTTTTCTTCTCTAGATTTTAATTTAATTTCTCAAAAACTTCCTTGACAGGAATACAGGGAGTTTTTCATTAGATATTAACAATTTATGCTCCACAGCTGAATCATTGCATTTAGAGCAAACAGATCCATTCTTTAGACGTAGTTGCATTAATTGGGAAATTCATGTTTTTTCCTTCATACTTAATGGTCATATGAGAAGTCACAACTATACTTATTAAAGGAATACAAAAACAAATCAGCCCATTCCCAGAAACATACTGCGCTCCTCCAGAGGATGGATGCCTTGCGCCATCCACCTCAGTAGGGCCTTGCCATTGCCTGAGTCAGGGGAGGGGTGCAGCAAAAAATTGTACCACTGATGACACCATCAGCAAAAATACCCCAACACTATCACAAGTCACTGCACAAACAGATAGTTCACAATGCATACAAGTGATACATAGTCCAGGCAAGTTCTGCAAGCAGTTCCGTGATAGCTATTGCAGAAGCTGTAGATTGGTTTTATCTTTGTCTTCACCAGCACTGGGATGAAGATAGGAATTCTGACAATAATGGCTAAAGAAAAAATTATGTAACATTCCAGAAGGCACTAAAAGAAAACAATTTTCTTGACAATTTACATTATCTTGAACAGAATTATTAAATATAATGAAAAGGAAAGGTGAAAATAAACAAATAGATCTGTTAACCTCTTTTTTGTTCACATATTAAAATAATCCTCAACAGCTGTTTAACCAATTTAAATTAAACCATTTAAATCACGGGAATAAAAAAAAATATTTGGATCCATTTTTCATGAGCGCTCATCATATATGATATATGGACATACGTACATACAAACATACAACATAAAACACAAGAGTGCACACATAATATAATACATACAACACATAACATAATAGTAAAGGCCTTATAACTTTTTACAGGTGAAATCTCCATTGCAATGTTTAAAAACTCTATAGTCAAAAAATAGAACTGATCAGCAAAACATTAACCTAGGTCTGTATGAGCTCAAAAAACAAAATAGAAATTCATGATGTGGGAAAGGGTAATAATAAAATATATATTGAAAAAAGCATCCTGGTTCTGTCGCAGATGTAAGGATAAGCCAAACTGGAGTTTTGGATATCAGCTGTTATGGATTTGAGCCAAATCATCTTCTTTTTGGTCTGTAGAAATCGCTTTAGTTAATCTCTCTGGAATCCATATCGGCTGCTGTTCTCCCTGTGAAAACACACAAACAGACCCCCGACTCCAGACAATCACTGGGTCAGGACCTTAGTTAATCTCTCTGGAATCCAAATCAGCTGCTGTTCTTCCTGTGGAAACACAAAAACAGAACCCCAACTCCAGCCAATTACTGGGTCAGGACCTTTCCATTGTCCTGTTAGAATATCCTTCAAAAGTACCTTGGGCTTATGTACATATTTTGGACACATATGCCTTTTCGCAGCACTAAGTCCTAATGAATCCAAATTTAAAAAGTTTAAAGTAAAAAGGGTTATTTTAAGTTTATCTTTGGGGAATATATACCCCTTCCCAATTCCCTCTTTTTGCTTTAATAAGTACATTTTAATAGTTTGATGAGCTCTTTCAACTATGCCTTGTCCCTGAGGATTGTATGGGATTCCTGTTATATGAGTAATGCAAAATGATGAGCAAAATTGTTTAAAAGAGGTAGAAGTATAACCAGGGGCATTATCTGTTTTTAACTGTTTTGGAACGCCAACAGTGGCAAAATTTTGTAAGCAATGAGCTATAACATCTTTAGTTTTTTCTCCAGCATGAAGGGAGCCCATCAAAACTCTGGAAGAAGTATCAACTGTAACATGCAAATATTTTAATTTTCCAAATTCTGGCAAGTGTGTGACGTCCATCTGCCAAATATGGTTAGGTATCAGTCCTCTAGGATTGACTCCAAGATTAACCTGTGGTAAAAAGGTCACACAATTTTGACATTGTTTTATTATTTGTCTAGCTTGTTCCTTAGTTATTTTAAAACATTTTTGTAAAGTATTAGCATTGACATGGAACCTTTTATGAAAATTTGTAGCTTCTTCTAGTGTAGAGAAAATATGTATGTCATGTGTAGTTTTATCTGCTAAATCATTGCCCAAACTAAGGGCTCCAGGCAATCCTGTATGTGCCCTAATATGTCCTATAAAGAATGGATCTTTTCTGTCCCAGATTAGACTTTGCATAGTGGAAAGCAAAAAGAAAACAGTAGAGGAAGGGGAAATCCTGCCAACATCTTCAAGGGATACTACAGCATTAACTATATACTGACTATCAGAAAATAAATTAAATACAGAATCTTTAAACATCACAAAAGCTTGTAAAACTGCATTAAGCTCTACCTTTTGAGTTGATTGTTTGGGTACTAAAAATGTAAAAGTTTGATCAAGTGTAACTATTGCTGCTGTACCATTATTTGACCCATCAGTGAATACATTTGGAGCATTCATGATACGGGTTTTTCTTGTCATTTTTGGCTACAGGATGCGAAGACCAAAAAGACAACAAAGGATTAGATGGTAAGTGATTATCAAATGAAACATTAGGTTTGCACATGATTATTGCCCAAGTATTTAACTCATTAGCTAACTTATCAATTTGATCCATAGTATATGGAATAATAATTTTATTGGGAGAAATTCCAAACACTCCCTTTACTGCTTTTATTCCTTTGAGTATTAATTGTCCTACAGCCTCAGGATACCTAGTAAGAATAGTGTTAGGAGAATAAGATAAATGTATCCACAATAATGGACCTTCATGCCAAAATACTCCTGTGGGAATATTTTTGTTGGTATTACAATAAATAATAAAGGCAAAGTTATATCAATTCTATCCAAATGCATATTTTCCATATATGTTTCAATAATTTTTAATGCCTTTCTTGCTTCAGGTGTTAACATGCGGGGTGAATTTGGATCTGATGGACCTTTTAGGTATCAAATAAAGGTCCCAACTCTCCTGTTGGTATGCCTAGATAAGGCCTTATTCAATTTATGTCTCCTAATAACTTTTGAAAGTCGTTAAGTGATTTGAGTTGATCTACTCGTATTTGAATTTTTGGTGGACAGACCATGGTTGAGGATAATAGAACTCCTAAATAATTAATTGGAAAATTTAATTGTGCTTTATCTATTGCTATCTCTAGATTATAATTTTTTAATAAATTTGTAAGTGTGGCATAACATTCTAGCAATGTGTTTTTATCTTTGTGTGCTAACAATACATCATCCATACAGTGAAATATTTGTAGTTCAGGATTTTGATTTCTAAGTGGCTGGATTGCTTTGTTAACATTAATTTGACACATAGTTGGGCTGTTAGCCATCCCTGAGGGAGTACTTTTCATTCATATCTCTGATCAGGACCTTCATGATTCAGTGCTGGGATAGTAAATGCAAAACGTGGACTATCCTCAAGATGAATTGGAATTGAAAAAAAAAAAAACAATCTTTAATATCTATAGCTAATACATACCAGGTTTTTGGCAAAGCAGACAATTGAGGAATCCCCGATTGAGCAGATCCCATAATAACCATCTCATTATTAATGGCTCTTAAATCTTGCAATAATCTCCATTTACCAGATTTCTTTTTAATGACAAAAATGGGAGTATTATAGGGAGATATGGAAGGTTGTATATGTCCCTCCGCTAATTGTTGTTTGACCAGGTCATGGGCTGCTTGTATCTTTTCTTTAGTCAGGGGCCACTGAGGAACCCATACTGGTCTATCTGATTTCCAAGTAATTTTTATTGTCTCAGTGACCCCTTCTGAAAACCCAGTCCATGTCTATTTATTCCTTGATCTATTTTAATTGGTGCTGCTATACCTTGTTCTCCTAATCTTTTTTCTTTCCTGAAACCTTGTCTAGCCATAATAGTGGGCGCATTTGGATTGATGCTATTTGTTAATGTCAAACCTAATTGATCTAGGACATCTCGTCCCCATAAATTTATAGGAAGATGATCCAATACATATGGCTGTATAGTTCCTTCACATCCTTCAGGATCCTTCCAATCTAATACCATTGCACATCCACCCCTAGGCCTCGAAGCATTTGAATGGCTTGTTGTAATGGCCAATGTTTTGGCCATTCTTGATGACAGATGATGCTAAGTTCTGCACCTGTATCCAGTAACCCATTAAATTCATGTCCTTGAATATTTAGTTTTAGCATGGGGCGAGAATCTAAATTTAAAGACAGCATAGCCCAATCTACACCTGTGGAACCTAATCCCCTGGAACCTCTTTCTATACTACTACTGGAAAATTTATCATGTAGGCTGGGTATTATTAATAACTGTGGTATTCTATCTCCTGGTGAAATTACTGATATACCCTTTGGAGAACTAGCTATAATTTTTATTTCACCTTCATAATCAGGATCAATTACCCCGGGGCCTTATCATAAGTCCTTTTAGAGTAGAAGAACTGCGTCCTAACAATAAGCCTACTGTTCCTTGGGGAAGAGGTCTTTTTACTCCTGTGGGAATGATTTGAACTCCCATCTCTGGAGTTAGTACTGCTCTGGCGGAGGTGCAGATGTCCAACCCTGTGCTCCCTCTGGTTTGTCTGATGAGAAATCTGATGGATAATGTGTCCTGAGCACTACCCTGATGCTGTTGCTGGGTTCCTCCATGGTGTTTCTGGGTTCCTCCAGTACCCTGTATATTTGTGGTCATGGGCCCCGGAGCATTGGGCACCCCTGTCCGTTTTTTGGCAATGGAGCCTGATGCCTTTCTCCACGATATCGTGGGTAAACACCTGGTCCTTGTCCACTTTTTGATAATGGAGTTCCCTCTATGGTGGTTTTAGAACGGCATTCATTAGCCCAATATCTCCCTCTATGGCATCATGGGCAAATACCCGGTATTCTACTCCTTTGATATCTAGCTTTGTTAAACCCTCCTCCTATAGGGCAATTCCTTTTAAAATGTCCTGTTTGTTCACAATTATAGCATGTTTTTGGCTTAGCATCTAAAGTCTGTTGTACTGCTGCCAAGACTTGCCCTTGTTCATTAATGTCTCTACACAATTTAATATATGTGTTTAAATCTTCATGTCTCCATGGTCTAATGACCTCTCTGCAGCAATGATTTGCTTGGTCATAAGCCAGTTGTTTTATAAATGGCATTACTTGTTCTGTATTCCCCAAAATTCTGGAAGCCGTTTGAATAAGCCTATCTACAAATTCAGCGTAAGGTTCATTAGTTCCTTGTATTACCTTAGATAATTGTCCTTGTAAATCTCCATGCCCCTGTAGAGTTTTCCGTGCCCTAATGGCATCTACAGCAATTTGTGCATATATGCCAGGATCATATTCAATTTGTTGCCTTTGACCCTCATAAGGTCCTTTTCCTAACAACATATCTAGATTTCTTTGAGGGTAACCAGCTGCTGCATTTTGCCTAGCTGTCTCCATGCAAAATTCCTCATTGGCAACCTTCCATAACAAATATTGTCCTCCACTTAGCACAGATTTACAAATACTAGCCCAACCTGCTGGCGTCATGTCCAAGTTGGTAATGGACTTGACCATGCTTACACTGAAGGGTCCTTGAGGACCATAGGTTGTTACAGCCTCTTTTAGATGCTTCACTGTTTTGAAATCTAAAGCACGGTGAATTCGCTGCCCTCCTGCCTGCTCAAGTACAGGGCATGCTAATCTCTGAGTTCCTGTCTCAGGATCCCATCTATCAACTATGGGGGTTGAGGGCCACTCAGCTATCTCCATAGGTGGAGCTGTTGGTTGAATTACACCCTCTGGTGATAGAATGGTGTTAGTAGCAGCCTCCTCTTGTAGCTTTTTCCCTAATAGCTGTTTCTCCTCTAAGCTTTCTTCCTTTAAATTTTCTTCCTCTGTATGACTAGCTCGAGATACCTTCTCTTTTGCTTGATCTAAAATGTCTTTCTCCATGGTCTGAACCTCTAACAATTTACTCAACAGTCTTTCAGTTTGTTTTTTACTAATTTCTAATCTGTTATAAAGATAACACAACCCAATAAGATAACACAAAACAAAACCGAAAAAGAATGAAACAAAAACGGAACAAAAAATTGTTGTATCAATTTTCCTATTTTCTTGACATGTGCATTTGGGGTCTATTTCTATCTCTTCCTCAGGGGCGAACAACTTCAAACCTTGAGCCAACCATTTTTCCCAGTCTGCCTGAGAAAGTTCTAGGGATAGGCAGCTTGAAAATAAAAACAAAACAAATCAAAACAAGAACACATTGTTTTTTAAAATGGTCACCCATTCTCTTGCCTTCCCTTAGGGGTGAGCAATTTCACTTACACCCAAGCTTTAGACGTTCCCCACACGGGCCGCCAATTGCCGCAGTCTGGCTGGGCACAAATCACGAGCCACTGAAGTAGGAACAAACTTTATTTTTGAACTGCAAGAAAACACTTCACCCACGCTCTGGGGGAATTCTCCCGAACACCATGCGGCTCGTCCAGGAACCCCCAGCTGGAAATATCTTTCCCGGAAATCCTTCCTCTTGCACTTCCACAACCAATGGGAACTCTCAAGGAATCCCCGGATATCCCCACAAGAACTCCAAAGTAGCGCGAGAACTCAAAAGTAGTGGCTGAGGCGGATAGTAATGCCTCGCCTGTCAATCAGTACTGTTGGCAAAATGCCAGGGGCCATACAGACTCAGCCATGGCTCTCAGCAGAGCCTCCTGTCCATTTTTTGGCAATGGAGCCCAATGCCTTTCTCCACGATATCGTGGATAAACACCTGGTCCTTGTTCATTTTTTGATAATGGAGTACCCTCTATGATGGTTTGAGGACAGCATTCATTAGCCCAATGTCTCCCTCTATGGTATCGTGGGCAAATACCCGGTATTCTACTCTTTGATACCTAGTTTTGTTAAACCCTCCTCCTATGGGGCAATTCCTTTTAAAATGTCCTGTTTGTTCACAATTGTAGCATGTTTTTGGCCTGGCATCTAAAACCTGTTGTACTGCAGCTGCCACGACTTGCCCTTGTTCATTAATGTCTCTACATAATTTAATATATGTGTTTAAATCTTCATGTTTCCATTGTCTAATGACTTCTCTGCACCAATGATTCGCTTGCTCATAAGCCAGTTGTTTTATTAATGGAATTGCTTTTTATGTATTTCCAAAAACTCTGGTAGCTGTTTGAATAAGCCTATCTACAAATTCAGCGTAAGGTTCATTAGCTCCTTGTATTACCTCAGATAATTGACCTTGTAAACCTCCATGTCCTTGTAAAGTCTTCCATGTCCTAACTGCATCAACAGCAATTTGTAAGTATACACCAGGATCATATGCAATTTGTTGCTGCTGACCCTCATAAGGTCCCTTTCCTAACAACATATCTAGATTTCTCTGAGGATAACCAGCTGCTGCATTTCACCTAGCCATCTCCTTGCAAAATTCCTCATTGGCAACCTTCCATAACAAATATTGTCCTCCATTTAGCACAGCTTTACACATACTAGCCCAATCTGCTGGCGTCATGTTCAAGTTGGTAATGGATTCGACCATGCTTACAGTGAAGGGTCCTTGAGGACCATAGGTTTTTACAGCCTCTTTTAGATGCTTCACTGTTTTGAAATCTAAAGCATGGTGAATTTGCTGCCCTCCTGCCTGCTCAAATACAGGGCATGTTAATATTTGAGGTCTTATCTCAGGATCCCATCTATCAACTGCATGGTTGGGGGCCTCCCAGCATATGGAGGTGGTGTTGTTGGTTGGACACTTATGCCCTCTGGTGATAGAAAGGTGTTAGTAGCAGGCTCTTGTAGAGGTGGCACTGTTGGTTGGACACTTATGCCCTCTGGTGATAGAACGGTGTTAGTAGCAGTCTCCTGTTGTAACTTTTCCCCTGATTGCTTTTTCTGCTCTAAACTTTCTTCCTCTGTCTGACAAGCTCGAGAAACCTTCTTTTTTACTTGAATTTTTTCCTCTGTCTGACTAGCTCAAGAGACCTTTTTTTTTACTTGAATTTTTTTCTCTGTCTGACTAGCTCGAGAGACCTTCTCTTTTACTTGAATTTTTCTACTATAACTACAACACAACCCAACAAGATAACACCTAACAAAACTGAAACAGAGTGAAACAAAATTGGAACAACAAAAACTCATTATAATTGCCTTTCTATCCTCCTGAAAGGTCCATCCGTCCTTTCTCCCTAACTGTTCCTAAGATGTGAGTGGTTTTTCTTCCATCTTACACATCTCCAGGGACAGGCAACTTAAAACAAAAGTGAAGCAAAACAAGAGAAGAATCTTAAAATGGCTACCCATCCTCTTGCTCTACCCTCAGGGGCGAGCAGTTTACCTTATCACTTACCCTCAGTCAATCCCCGTATGGGCCACCAAATGCCGCAGTCTGGCTGGGCACAATTCAGGAGCCACTTGTCAAGCAGAAACGAACTTTATTTTTAGAACACACACAACACACTACACAGCTCCTCAGGAAAACCCTCAGAGCCCAACTGCCACCACCGCCTTCCCACAAGCCTCTCAACCTCCCCAACTCTGCATGCTCTTGAGGCCGATTGGCTGGGTCACGTGGGTGGAGCAAAAAAATCCCCTAATGAGCAGCTCTGTGGTCTGAAAGGGTGGGTAAACAGCCCAATGAGCATTACCGTAGAGGAGCCAATCAGTTGGCAGCTAGAAGTTTGCTGGGGTCCCTGTGAGCCAATCATCAGCTGGCAGCTGGAAGTTTGCTGGCAGCTGGAAGTTTGCTGGGGCCCCTTTGGCTGTGGCTCTCAACAGAGGACTTGAGAGATATTGACGCTTCAAAGGAGGAGGACATGACAGGTGAGTGAGCCATTAAAAGAGGAGGACTTGAGAGGTGAGTGATAGTGAAGAGAGGAGGACTTGACAGATAGTGAGACTTCAGGACATGAAGACTTGACAGATAGGGAGCGTTCAAGAGAGGAGGATATGACAGATAGTAAGCCTTCAGGAGAGGAGGACTTGACAGATAGTGAGCCGTCAGGAGAGGAAGATTTGACAGGTGAGTGAGCCGTCAGGAAAGGAGGAATTGACAGATAGTGAGCTGTGAGGAGATGAGGACCTGACAGAAAGTGAGCCATCAGGAGAGGATGACTTGAAAGGTGATTGACCCTTCAGGAGAGGAGGACTTGACAGACAGAGAGTGAGCCATTAGGAGAGGAAGGCTTGTCAAGTGAGTGAGCCTTCAGGAGAAGAGGACTTGACAAGTCAGTGAGCTGTCAGGAGAGGAGGACTTGATAGACAGTGAGCTTTCAGGAGAGGAGTACTTTACAGATAGTGAGCAACCAGGAGAGAAGGACTTGACTGATAATGAGCCATAGGAGAGGAGGATTTAACAGATAGTGAGCCATCAGGAGAGGAGTACTTGAATATATTGAGCTTTCAGTAGAGAAGGACTTCACAGGTGAGTGAGGCTTCAGGAGAGGAGGTCTTGACAGGTGAGTGAGCCTTCAGGAGAGGAGAACTTCACAGGTGAATTAGCTCTCAGAAAGATAGGACTTGGAAGATAGTGAGGCTTCAGCAGACGGCGACTTGACAGATAGTGAGCCTTCAAGAGAGGAGAATTGACAGATATTGAGACTTCAGGAGAAGAGGACATGACAGATAGTGAGCCTTCAGGCAAGCAGGACTTCACAGATAGTGAGCCATCAGAGAAGGACTTGACAGATAGTGGGCCTTCAGGAGAGGAGGACGTGAGAGACAGTGAGCCTTTGGGATAGGAGGAAATGACAGGTGAGTGAGCCTTCAGGATTGGAGGGATTGACAGACAGTGAGCCTTCAGGGGAGGAGGACTTCACAGGAGAGTGAGCCGTCAGAAGAGGAGGACTTGACAGGTGAGTGGGCCATCAGGAGAGGAGGACTTGAAAGGTGAGTGAGCCTTCAAAATAAGAGGACTTGACAGGTGAGTGAGTTGTCAGGAGAGGAGCACCTGACAAATGGAGAGCCTTCAGGAGAGGAGGACTTGAAAGATAGTGAGCCATCAGGAGAGGAGGACTTGACAGGTTAGTGAGCAATCAGGGAAGGGGAAATTGACAGATAGTGAAACATCAGGAGAGGAGGACTTGGCAGGTGAGTGAGCCATCAGGAGAGGAGGACTTGACAGATAGTGAGACATCAGGAGAGGAGGACTTGACAGATAGTGAGCCTTCTGGAGAGGAGGACTTGACAGGTAACTGAACCATCAGGAGATGAGGACTTATCAGATAGTAAGCCTTTAGGAGAGGACGACATGACAGGTGAGTGAGCCTCCAGCAGAGGAAAACTTGACAGATAGCCGTCAGGAAGAAGAACTTTACAGATAGTGAGCCTTCAGAAGAGGAGGATTTGACAGGTGAGTGAGCCTTAAGGAGGGAAGAACTTGACAGGTGAGGGAGCCTTCAGGAAAGGAGGACTTCACAGATGAGTTAGAGGAGAACATGACAGATAGTGAGGCTACAGGAGAGGAGGACTTGACAGATAGTGAGCCATCAGGAGAGGAGGACTTGTCAGTTGAGTGAGCCTTAGGAAAGGAGAACTTGAGAGGTGAGTGAGCCTTCAAGAAGACAAATTGAGAGGTAGTGAGCCTGCAGGAGAAAAGGTATTGAAAGACAGTGAGCCTTAAGGAGAGGAGTACTTTACAGATGGTGAGCCCTCAGGAGAGGAGGACTTGACAGATAGTGAGCCATCAGGAGAAGTGTACGTCACAGATATTAAGCTCTCAGTAGAAAAGGACTTCACAGGTGAGTGAGCCTTCAGGAGAGGAGGACATCAGAAGTGAGTTAGCCCTCAGAAGAGGAGAACTTGGCAGATAGTGAGGCTTCAGGAGAGGAAGACTAAACAGGTGAGTGAGCCATCAGGAGAGGAGGACTTGACAGGTGAGTTAGACATTTGGAGTGGAGGACGTGAAAGATAGTGAGGCTTCAGGAGAGGAGGATATGACAGGTGAGTGAGCCTTCAAGAAAGGAAGACTTGACAGATAGTGAGACTTCAGGAGAAAAGGACTTCACAGATAGTGAGGCTTCAGGAGAGGAGGACCTGAGAGATAGTGAGCCTTCAAGAGAGGAGGTCTTGACAAATAGTGAGGCTTCAGGAGAAGAAGATTTGACAGATAGTGAGCCATCAGGAAAGGAGGACGTGACAGGTGAGAGAGCCTTCAGGAGAGGAAGACTTGACAGGTGAGAGAGCCGTCAGGAGAGGAGGACTGACAGGTGACTGAACCTTCAGGAGAGGAGAACTTCACAGTTGAGTGAGGGGTCAGGATAGGAGGATTTGACTGATGGTTTGCCTTCAGGAGAGGAGGATTTGAGAGGTGAGTGAGCATTCAGTACAGGAGGACTTGACATATAGTGAACCTTCAAGAGAGGAGGACTGAAAGGTGAGTGAGCCTTCAGAAGAGAAGGACTTGACAGATAGTGAGGCTTCAGGAGAAGAGGACTTGACAGATAGTGAGCCCTCAGGAGAGGAGAACATGTTATGTAAGTGAGCTGTTTGGAGAGGAGGACTTGACAGATAATGAGCCCTCAGGAGAGGAGAACTTGACAGATAGTGAGCCCTCAGGAGAGGAGAACATGTTATGTGAGTGAGCTGTTTGGAGAGGAGCACTTGACAGATTTTAAGCCATCAGGAGAGGAGAACTTGACAGATAGTGAGCCTTCAGAGGAGAAGGTCTTCTTGACAGGTGAGTGAGCGGCCAGGAGAGGAGGACTTGACATACAGTGAGCCGTCAGGAGAGAAGAACATGAGAGATAGTGAGCCTTCAGAGGAGAAAGACTTGACAGGTGAGTGAGCTGTCAGGAGAGGAGGACTTGATAGATAGTGAACTTTAAAGAGAGGAGGACTTGACAGATAGTGAGCCTTCAGGAGAGGAGAACTTGACAGGTGAGTGAGCTGTCAGGAGAGGAGGACTTGACAGATAGTGAGCCTTGAGGAGAAGAGGACTATACAGATAGTGAGATTTCAAGAGAGGAGAACTTGACAGATTGTGAGCCTTCAGAGGAGAAGGACTTGACAGTTGAGTGAGCTGCCAGGAGAGGAGGATATGACATATAGTGAGCCATCAGGAGAGGAGGACTTGACAGGTGAGTGAGCTGTCAGGATAGGAGGAGTTGACTGATAGTTAGCCTTCAGGAGAGGAGGATTTCAGAGGTGAGTGAGCCTTCAGTAGAGGAGGATTTGACAGATGAGTGAGCCATAAGGACAGAAGGACTATTCAGGTGAGTGAGCCATCAGGAGAGGAGGAATTGACAGATGAGTGACCCATCAGAAGAGGAGAACTTGACAGATAGCCTTCAGAAGAGGAGGACTGACAGGTGAGTGAGACTTCAAAAGAGGAGACTTCACAGATGAGTGAGCCGTAAAGAGAAGAGAACTTGACATATAGTGAGCCTTCAAGAAAGGAGGACTTGACAGATGGAGAGCCTTCAGGAGACGACGACTTGACAGATAGTCAGCATTCAGGAGAGGAGGACTTGACAGATAGTGAGCCTTCAGGAGAGGAGGACTTGACAGATAGTGAGCCTTCAGGAGAGGAGGACTTGACAGATAGTCAGCATTCAGGAGAGGAGGATTTGACAGATAGTGAGCCTTCAGGAGAGGAGGACTTGACAGATAGTCAGCATTCAGGAGAGGAGGTCTTGACAGAAAGTGAGCCTGCAGGGGAGGAGGATTGACAGGTGAGTAATACTTCAGGAGAGGAGGAGTTGACAGGTGAGTGTGCTGTCAATAGAGGAGGACTTGACAGAGAGTGAGGCGTCAGGAGAAGAAAATTGACAGATAATGAGCCCTCAGGAGAGGAGGAAATGACAGATAGTGAGCTGTCATAATAGGAGGACATGACAGATAATGAGCCATCAAGAGAGGAGGACCTGACAATTGAGTGAGCCATCAGGAGAAGAGGTCTTGACAGTGAGCCGTCAGGGGAGGAGGTCTTGACAGATAGTAAGCCATCAGGACAGGAGGACTTGAAAGATAGTGAGCCTTCAGGAGAGGAGAACTTGACAGGTGAGTGAGCTGTCTGGAGAAGATGACGTGACAGATAATGAGCCATCAGGAAAGGAAGACTTGACAGACAGTAAGCTGTCAGGAGAGGAGAACTTGATAGATAGTGAGCCATCAGGAGAGGTGGACGGACCGGTGAGTGAGCCTTCAGGGGAAGAGGACATGACAGGTTAGTAAGCTGTCAGGATAGGAGGAGTTGACTGATACTTAGCCTTCAGGAGAGGACAACTTGACAGATAGTGAGCTTTCAGGAGAGTACGACTTGACAGATAGTAGGCTTCTGGAGAAGAGGACTTGACAGGTGAGTGAGCTGTTTGGAGAAGAGGACATGACAGATAATGAGCCGTCAGGAGAGGAGGACTTGACAGATAGGAAGCCATCAGGAGAGGAGAACTTGAGAGGTGAGTGAGCCATCAGTACAGGAGGACTTGACATATAGTGAGCCTTCAGGAGAGACCTTGACATTGAGTGAGCTGTCAGGAGAGGAGGACTTGATAGATAATGAGCCATCAGGATAGGAGGACTTGACAGGTGAGTAAACTTTCAGAAAAGGAGGACTTGACAGATGGTGAGCCTTCAGGAGGGGAGAACTTGACAGGTGAGTGAGCTGTCTGGAGAAGATGATGTGACAGATAATGAGCCATCAGGAAAGGAAGACTTGACAGACAGTAAGCTGTCAGGAGAGGAGAACTTGAAAGATAGTGAGCCGTCAGGAGAGGAGAACTGACAGGTGAGTGAGACTTCAGGGAGGAGGACTTGAGAGGTGAGTAAGCTGTCATGAGAGGAGGAGTTGACTGATACTTAGCCTTCAGGAGAGGAGGACTTGAGAGGTGAGTGAGCCTTCAGTAGCGGAGGACTTGACATATAGTGAGCCTTCAGGAGAGGAGGACTTGATAGATAGTGAACTTTAAAGAGAGGAGGACTTGACATATAGTGAGCCTTCAGGAGAGGAGGTCTTGACAGGTGAGTGAGCTGTCTGGAGAGGAGGACTTCACAGATAATGAGCCCTCAGGAGAGGAGGACTTGCAGATAGTAGGCTTCAGGAGAGGAGGACATGACAGATAGTGAGCCATCAAGAGAGGACTTGACAGATAGTGAGCATTCAGATGAGGAAGACTTGACAGATAGTGAGCGTTCAAGAGAGAACTTGACAGGTGGGTGAGCTGTTTGGAGAGGAGGACTTGACAGATAATGAGTCATCAGGAGAGGAGGACTTGACAGATAGTGAGCCTTCTGCAGAGGAGAACTAGACAGATCATGAGCCTTCAGAGGAGAAGGACTTGACAGGTGAGTGAGCTCTCAGGAGAGGAAGACTTGATAGATAGTGAGCCTTCAGGAGAGGAGGACTTGACAGATAGTGAGCCGTCAGGAGAGGAAGACTTGATAGATAGTGAGCCTTCAGGAGAGGAGGACTTGACAGATAGTGAGCCGTCAGGAGAGGAGGACTTGACAGATAGTGAGCCTTCAGGAGAGGAGGACTTGACAGATAGTGAGCCGTCAGGAGAGGAAGACTTGGCAGGTGAGTGAGCCATCAGGAGAGGAGGACTTGACAGATAGTGAGACATCAGGAGAGGAGGACTTGACAGATAGTGAGCCGTCAGGAGAGGAGGACTTGACAGATAGTGAGCCGTCAGGAGAGGAGGACTTGACAGATAGTGAGCCGTCAGGAGAGGAGGACTTGATAGGTGAATGAACCATCCAGAGTAGGAGAATGCTCTTGTAAGGTAAGAAGTAGCCTGTGAATGATTAACTCCAGTAGAGATAAAATCCAAGAGAAAGTGCCACAAGGGAAACTCCAGATTGCACACAAAAATGCATAAAGAGGTCACACACAATTATGGGGTTGGGAGGGGTCCAGGATTTAATGGTGTTGGAACTTGTTGTTCCCAACCAGGAACACTTATCAATCGACGCGAGTTGTAGATACCATCCAGCAGCATCCATGTATCACCTGGGTGCCTCAGAATCCATGCAGGTTTCATGTCCCCATCCCCATGTACAGAACCAGAATCTCCATTTTACCAAGTTGGAGAATCGTGGTTCTGATAACTGATAGAGAGCAGATCCAGATTTGATCCCTTTGCATATCTGCACACACTTTGAACTGAGTAACTATTTGCAGAATGAAGGGTACAGGAATTCTCTTCACTGTATTTCCAACGGGATAGGCCTTATGGACTCATCTTCTTGCTATTGATCATAAACAGTTTAAGGGAAGAAGGCGCAATTTTACCATAACCACTTGCTCACCCCTTCAAATTCCTGACTGCCTGGTCTATGCTTTGGGTTATCCTTACTTTTTCCCTCTCACTCCCAATTCTTTAGTCCTTCCCCCGGGACTCAGAGTAATTCTGCTTCTGTTCTCTTAGGAAAAAAAGCAGCAAGGTGATTAGCTGACTGAGGAGAGGAGACAGAGTGTTTGAGGTTTGAGCAGGTAGGAGGTGTGAGATAATCAAGAAGAGAAGGAGAATTGACTAGAAAACGAAGAGTGTGTGGCAGATGTACTGCAGGTCTAAGTGTGGTGGTTAGGAGTGAAGACAAGCCAGTCCACCATAGTGGTGGGGTTGTCATCGTAATCAGGTAAAGTTCATCCAACCAGACATGGAGAGGGCAACAAGAGTGGAGAGTGCATAGCAGGTGGGACTGCCATGTTGGGCCATGGACTTTAAACCAGCTGGGCTGGGAATTGAAGAGCAGATGAGGGAGGTCTCATGGGAGTCAACATACAGAGTGAATGAACCGAGTGGGTAAGCAGAGGTTTGGAGAGGAAGCTGTTTGACGGTGAAATTTCAGTGGTGTTCAGTTATCTGCATTGACTGTCTTAGTTATGACCCTAGGTGTAGGTAGGTGAGGTGAGATGGATCATAAAATCGTCAGAGTAAGATCATAGAACTGGAAAATGAGATGGCAGAGAGTATTAGAGGCCCACCTCAACATCAGTTTCCTCTTCTCTTTCAATAACCTTGGTATAATAACTTTGGTGTGAAAAAAGCACAAAAACCTTGGTATGCCTTTCTGTATAAAGACACATCTCTTAGCTTCCCTGGTAGCTCTCTTCTAGTGAGATCTAAGTGGAAATTTTATATGGAACTTCTGTTAAATTTCCTTAAGAGAAAGGGTGTGCCCTTACATTTCTCCTTCCTTCTATGTAGGATGTTCATAGAATGGCTAGAATCCAGCAGTCACCTTGGATCGTGAGGTAGCTGAGAATAATAGAGCAGAAAACAAACTACAGAGCTGTTATATATCAGGACTGTCTACCTCTGGACTTTTTTATGTGAGAAGAAATAAACTTCAGTCTAGTTTAAATCATTGTTTGGAGTTTTTCTACTATATATGACCAAATCTAATCCTAATTAATATATTGGATAGGTGAAAGTACTACCTAGAAACTAAACTGCAGGAGTAGTTATGTTCTTAGAGAAAGGCACAAAGCTTGATACTAAAATATTTACAGAATGAAGGGGAGTGAATGGGTCTGAAAATATCTACAACCAGGAAAGATGGGGGCCAGTACTTCAGTGGAGTAGGAGGACTCGAGAAAGGAAAGAGAAACAGCGATGAGGACTGAAGAAGACACACTTTCTTTATGTTAAGATCCTGACTTTTTAAAAGATCTATTTGTATAAATAAGTTATAGACAGATGTGTTTCAAACCACAACAGACTATTAGATACCATACTGCCACCCCCACGGCAGCTGAATTTAAGGTCTGAATTTCCAGGGACCCAAATAAAACACAGACACACACTTTACCTTTAAACAAGCTTCAGGATAGCTCCTCCGCTCTCGGCCAATGGAAGAGTGAGGGGTAGTCACGAGAGGCTGGCAGGAGAGAGTGAACACGTTCCAAAGTGGGCTTTTATTGGGAGAACCCTCATTCTTAGAAAGTTCCATCCAAAAAAGGTAAGAAGGGGCAGGGTTACAAGGGACAGGTGAGTGTCATTGGACCCACGGGCTGTAGGGTGATGCCTATGTCTGAAGATATGTCCTCAAACTTCCAGGACTGGGGCAAAGTCCAAGTCACTATGAGAAGTAGCGATGATCAAAGCCTCTGCACTCCAGGATGGAGACACGAGTCATTCAGAGGCTGCCCCACCACAATGACTCAGATCAGTGGTCTATTCCAGAATATCTTCTGAAAGAACATGTTTGCCCCACAGATATTTCAAAATGTTAAGCACCCTGATCTCCTTAATCATGTTTTCTAAAAGTGATATTCACTATTTTTACAAAAATACCTTTATGTTATTTATTTATATGTGGTGCTGAGGATCAAACCCAGTGCTTCACACGTGCTGGGTGAGCACTCTGCCACTGAGCTACAACCTCAGTCCCCCACTGTTTAAATTTTTAAAATCCCAACCACTTTTATCTCCCATGTTACATGTATGCATTCAATTAATTAATCTATGGAGGCTTCACTGTGTTCCAGGCACTATACTAGGCACTAGGAACACATAAATTAACTGCAAAGAAATCTGCCTCCCAAGAATTTATTAGTTCAAAGAGGAACCATGTGAGAGAACCACTTGTTACCACATAGTTTGGTATTTAACAAAAACCAACAGGTGTGATATTAACAGGTGTGTTAAAAGCACAGAGGAGCCCAGTATTTCATATTGGGGATCAGGAAGCTCTTCATGGAAGAGTTAACTGATGAACTGAATCTTGAAGATGATGGGGGTGTTATTTAGCTAAAGAATTTATTGAGGGCTGGGGATGTGGCTCAAGCGGTAGCACGCTGGCCTGGCATGCGTGCGGCCCGGGTTCGATCCTCAGCACCACACACCAACAAAGATGTTGTGTCCGCCGAGAACTAAAAAATAAATATTAAAAATTCTCTCTCTCTCTCTCTCTCTCTCCCCCTCTCTCACTCTCTCTTTAAAAAAAAAGAATTTATTGAAATCACAACAAAAGAATACACTGAAGCATGAAAAATCATGCACTTTGGGAAATTTCAAGTAGGTAGCCTAGAGAATGTTTATTACTATGTTAAGGTTAGCCAGAGTAACAAGGCAGGCCCAATATGAAGTAACATTACCTTACTTATGTACGTAGCTGCTCTTAATATAAATCTTGCTTGTGGGGACTACTGGCTTCATGTTCTCAGATACAAGAAAACTTATCTAAGTGAATCGAAGAAATTGTCTTTGGACTTCGTATCACCATTTCTCAGTCAATATAATCACAGTTAATACTTACTCAGCAATGGAGGTAAAATTTGCTGTTGTAAGTTATGTTTTATTAAGTCAACTTAATTTGAGAGTAATCAGGTAAACATAGTAATGTGGATGAATGTATAGCCAATGTTGTTGTTCTGCTAAGAAAATTCCACTAGACTGTAGCTCTAGGTCAAATCCTGAATCAAATGAATACATTTCTTTTTTTTTCAAGTAATTTTTAAATTTTAAAATAGTTTTTGATTTGGGGCAAGGGTTGTAACTCAGTGGTAGAGCACTTTCCTGGCATGCGTGAGGCCCTGGGTTTGATCCTCATCACTACATAAAAATAAATAAATAGAACAAAGGTATTGTGTCCCACTACAACTAAAAAATAAGTATTTTTTAAAACTAATTTTTTTTAGTTGTAGATGGACACAATGTCTTTATTTATTTTTATGTGGTGCTCAGGATTGAACTCAGAGCCTTGCACATGCTAGGTGAGCACTCTATCACTGAGCCACAACCCCAGGCCCCCAGAAATAGTTTTGATTTAAGAAAGTTTGCAAAAATATTAGAGTTCTTGAATACACCCACCTGGTTTTCCTTACTGTTGACACATTATTATGTCCATTTGTCACAATCACAAACCAACATTGACTTGTTATTATGGACCATAATGCTACTTTACTTACTCCCCAAGTTTTACTTCCTACCCTCTCTTCATTCCAGAACACTCCATTCCATTTAGATGACAGGCCTCCTTAGGCTCCTCTATACTGTGCTCAAAACTGCCTTGTTTTTGATGACCTGGGCAGTTTTGAGGTGGTCAGGACGTCTGCAGAATCTTCCTCAACTTGAGACTGTTGGTACTTTCTCATGGTTAAGCTGGGCTATGGTTTAGGGTGAGTGCCACAGAGGTAAGGGACCTTCCCGTCCTACCACAGGGTACCTATGGTCAGTACGACTTATGGCTGTCGATGTTGACCTTGGTCACCTGGCTGAAGTGGTACTTGTTGAATTTTTCCACTGCAGTCACTCTCCCCCCTTTCCATGCTGTAAATTTTGAAAGGAAGTCGATCTATACCACCCACTTAGACAGTCGTGCTCCGTCTCCTTGAGAAGAGAGTGTCTGTATGAATTATTTGGAATTCTTTTGTAGAGGAGAGTTCCGTTCCATCTCATTTATTAATTTATTCAATCATTTATTCATATCACTATGGACGTGTGATTTTTTATGTCTTTTGTTCTAACAGTAGGTTATTTATTTTATTGCTCAAATTTGTCCACTATTTGGTGGCTCCTGTGTCCCCTTGACACATGCTTATTCAGAGAGCACTTCCTCACTCTCTGGCATTACAAGAATGCATTTTTATTTGGTAACCAGATTTAATATAATTGGAGAATTTTTATATAAATATATACACACATATACATGATCTTAATATAAAGAGCAAAATATATAAGTAGAATATATAAATAGAATATTAGCATATATTCATCAATACTAAAGCTTTGCATCTTGAGTTGTTTTGAGTGCAATATCCTATTCACATCTTGCATTCAGCTTGGTTTAGAAATCAAGTGATGATTTTTTTGGTAACCTTACATATTATATGTAGAATGAGAGAATCAAATCAATTTAAAAATACACACTTTAAAGAGGAAACTGGGGTGTTATTAGTGATAATTAGGGGATTATTAATTCAATACATTTACATCCTAAAAAAGGCAAGTTTATATTATAAAAGGAGAAAATTTAAGAAGCAAGAGACCTTCAATTTACCTTTTAAAAAATAACTTTATTTTATTTATTTAATTTAATGTGCTGTTGAGAATGGAACCCAGGGCCTCATTCACCTAAGACAGCATTCCACCACTGAGCCACAACCACAGCCTTCAATTTACTTGTGTTTTTTTTTTTGGGGGGGGGGTACAGGGGATTGAACTCAGGGTCACTCAACCACTGAGCCACCCCCGGCCCTATTTTGTATTTTATTTAGAGACAGGCTCTCACTGAGTTGCTTAGTGTCTTACTGTTGCTGGGCTGGTTTTGAACTCGTGATCCTCCTGTCTCAGCCTCCCTAGCCACTGGATTATAGGCATGTACCACTGTGCCCAGCTTCAATTTACTGAGTAATCTGTAGATTAAAAAATTCTAGATCTGGGGCTGGGGCTGGGGCTCAGTGGTAATGCACTTGCCTGGCATGTGTGAGGCACTGGGTTTGATTCTCAGCACTGTGTATAAATAAATAAAATAAAGGTATATCAATAACTAAGAAAAGATTTTAAAAACACTAGATCTACTTTAATAGATAACAAATCCCCTAAATCCTAAGGATTAGAGAAGGAAAAGACATAATACCAACTTTCAGTTCTCTAGTTCCGGAAAAGTAAATTAGGTGAAATGATAGGCAGCTGTCCAAATAGCTATGTGATTAAGGAGTTTTAACTCTCAAATTTCTAATTCTCTTCTGTGTATTTATATTAGTTGGATGTGCTTTTACTTGTTCAAATTTATCCTGTATTTAAGAAATTGGCAGCAATCCAAACTTAAAACCGTTGCCCAGCAGCTATTTGTGACTATACCCTTGACTGGTACTTCCAGTACCTTTCCCCACTGGAGTTCAGGGTGCTAGACAGTGACAGTTCCTCATGAAACAAGAATAGCAAAACTTCAGCAGATGAGAATTGCCAGCAGCTCTGGGACGTAAACCCAAGTTCCTGCTTTCTATTTCTTTGCTCTGTTTTTCAGAACTACATAAGAAAAAGTGGTATTAGAATATTCCTACATTTTAGACAAAACCTCTTTGAATTCTTGCTACTAGATTCTACTTGAAGAAAGAGTAAGAGGAGACAAAACACATTACACTTGTAGACTTCACTACCATAGTTGGCAGCTACTTTTTTCCTAAACTAAAAATCTGATTAGATCCAATCTAGGAACTAAGAGATCAAAAAAGATAGGACAGCTGCTTTAAAAAATCCCAGTTTTCTCAACCAAGTAGAACCCATGGGTAGATGTTAAATTATTAAAACAACCTATGAGCTTAGAAAATTGAAAGTAACTTCTTTATTAAGAAAATAAAGACATGTTGCTTAGGGTAAGGAGCAAAAATGACCAGTTATTAGGATAGTGAGTAAAAAAAGATGTCTTTATGTATCTGTATGTCTATCACAGACAAACGACTATTTCTCTTCTCTCTCAGAAAATGTATAGTTTTAATATTAAAAACAAAAATTGAGCTTTTTAAATAGAAAATCAAATCCTATCAGAAGAATTACATGAAGTCAGTCATTTTTTAAAATTTTTTTAGTTGTAGGTGGACCCGAGACCTTTATTTATTTATTTTTGTTTGGTGCTGAGGATTGCACCCAGTGCCTCACACGTGCCAGGTAAGCGCTGTTCCACTGAGCCACAACCCCAGCCTGAAGTCAGCCATTTTTTTAGATGCTGATTTAGGATCCCCACCATAATATTTGATCATCAACAAGGCCACATGTCTGCTAAGGACATCATATAAAGATGACTAAAGAGTGCCTGAGCTCACAGTCCAGGAATTATTGGAAGGAAAGAGTGACAGATTACAAGAGGAAGGAGCATGAACCCACACAAATGAGAAGTCAGGATTTCATTGTAGGAAAAGGTGAAAAGAGGATCAATGCTTCTGAAAGAGAAATAAAGGTAGCTTTCTGAGCAACAGGGGAGTGAGGGTGCTCAGTTTTGTTAGGTCTGGAAGCCATCTCTACCTGGAGCTTCCCAGCGGAAGACAGGGCACTGACAATGGGACGTCTAAAAATAAGCCATGATCACCGCAAAGAGAATGACGGCCAGCATGAACCTGCCCACGGTCACTGCTGAAGCTGTGGAATCACTCTTCTCCATCACCCTTGTCTTCATGGGCTTCCTGATACGGTCATCTGTGGAAAGGATGGTTTTTCGAGCCCCATCCCACTTTCCAGGGCCCTGTAGACGAAACTGGGCTGGAGTACAAGGTCCCAAAAGTAACTGTAATGCTAGCTTGGGGTCAGTGAAGGCCAGAGACAGTAGACTAGGCCTGACTCCCACCAAATCAGCAATCTCTTCCATGCTATCAATGTAGTCTCCCTGAATGGTATGGCGTTGGCTTTCCACGTACCTAAATCAGAGAAGACAGAAGCCATGGCCTATCAAAAAGGCGATTAACTAGTCGATCAATCAACATATGTATTGTATTGATTTTATACTGGGCACATTGTACTGATTTAAAAAAAATTGTTTTAGTTGTTGATGAACCTTTATTCATTTATTTATATGTGGTGCTGAGATTTGAACCCAGTGCCTCATACATGCTTGGCAAGTGCTGTACCACTGAGCCACAGCCTCAGCTTGTATTGATTTTAAATTAGGCTACAAACTGTAGTAAATAGTGAAAAAAGATATTTGTCACCATTCTTAGAGATCTGATAATACACCAGAAGAGATAAGATTGTTGTATCCGTAACAGAACATACAAGGGTTTTGCTAAATATTGTGGGTTTGACTGTTAAATATAAATTTTAAAAAGGGTAGTTAAAAAAGGGCTACAGGGCTGGAGATGTGGCTCAAGCAGTAGCATGCTCGCCTGGCACGCGTGTGGCCCGGGTTCGATCCTCAGCACCACATACAAACAAAGACGTTGTGTCTGCCGAAAACTAAAAAATAAATAAATATTTTTAAAAAATTCTAAAAAAAAAAGAGGGCTATCATAGGTCATTGAAGATTTGAAAGATATAGATGAGAACAAAGAAAAAGTATTAAAAATCAGGGAACACAGCCAAGTGAAGGAATAAAGCAGGAATGGGCATAAACGTCTGTGGTCGTGGCCTAAGTCAGCAGAAAACAAGAATGGACCACAGCACTCCAGACACAGAGGACTCTGACGAGAAGGAGGGAGTTCACCCCAAATCCTCAAGCATGGGATCCTCTATCTTGTGAGGCCAGGGTGGTGAGATGGGTAGGGTGTGTCCACAGATCAGGGCTTCCCAGCGAAGATGTTAATTTGGAATCCTGAAAGGATGGGAGGGTGACCTATCTCACAAGAAGAAGTGGCCCTCCCAGTGGAGCCAGATGGAGTGATGGTACCAAGTGCAGATTTGGAGAGCTAAAAAGACTTCTTAGTGAAAAAGTGGTTGACAGTAAAATATGTGGAAGAAGTGTGCTAGGAGACTTTCACTTTTTGTTTTCTAAAATGAAAAGAAAGAACAATGGAACACAAAGCAAATAAGAGGAAAGTCTTTAAGCTAACTGAGGAATCCAAAAACCAAGACAGGAAACAAGGATTAGAAAATGAATTTTTGGTAGAATTGTTGAGGTCGAATTCTGGAGGAACTGATAGGTGGTCAAGTAGTACCTTATCAAAATGGGGCTGGAATTTTGAGGAGATGAAACAGGAAAGAACCTGAGAGCTCTCCTTCCTGGAGATTATATTAACTTGGGCGTCTGCACTCGTGCATTTACTTATCTTATAATAGTAGGTCAAGTATTGGAGTTTTCATGAGGTTTCACAGCCTGTGGGGTGGTTAAGAGGATTAAATAAACCCCATGCCCATGAAATGCTGAATGTGAGCAAACTGTCAACCCTCAGGAAAGTTCAGACTATGTCCTGGGGGACTACTCACAATCAGAATGTGGTTGGACAAGCTTAAGTGAAAAGAAAGAGAGCAGGAAAGTCCAAATAAGAGAGTTTGGTGCCAGAAAAGAAGGGAAAGAAAGCCTTCAGGAAGGGAAGATGCTTAGAAGTGCCAGCTCAGGAGTGAGAGCAAGGCACCTGGTCATGGATGACCTTCAGGGGAACGATGTGGGGAGCAAGGAGGAAGTTGGGAACACAGGGGCTCGGGGAAGCAGAGGACGCAGGAACTTGGCCATAGACGTGCAGCAATGAAAGGGGAGGGAAATAGGAGAGCACCGGTAAGGATGAGAAGATGGAATGAAGTCACCTTCTCTCCTCCAAGACAGGCCAGAGCCATGCTGTATAGTCAGTGGCAGAAACCACCATTTGGGGCCTGCAACAATCGATTTCCACATAAAAACAACCTGGGATCTGAGCTCAAGTTCTGAGATCCAGACTGCCACATCATTGTGCCCACAGAAGCAAAGCAGCCAGGGGATGTCACTGCTTCACCAGATCACACTGTGACCTGCGTGTGCGTCCACCTGATGACAGCCATCGAAGCAGCCATGTCAGGTCTGTAAGTCTACTGAGAACTTGAAATCACCGTTGATTCACCACACCCCTCCTTCCTTTGCAGCTCTGTTAATACTTCAAGTAACCCTCCCCCAAATAACACACCTGATTGTTTTCTCAAGGAGCTTTTTCCTGACTTTTAAGTCCTAAACATAGCCTTTATACCGCCTTTATGCACTTCCTTGAGTTTTCTCTCCTTTCCCATCCACATTAAACTGCTAGTGCTATTTCCCCATTCTGTTGTCACCACTATCATTCCCCTCTTATCACAATATAACCAGGATTCTCAAATTAACAAGACAAAACTAAATGTAGGAGAATATTGTTCTTATTAAGAATAAGTAGAAAAAGTTACATACATCTTCTTGGGAGAATTTCTTACCTTTTTGCCATTTCCTCTTGAGTCTTAGCTATATCTGCCATCATTTCACTTTGTGAGGGCAATTTCTTTAGCCCTAAAGAGAAAAATTTTAAATTTAAGTGTAAATTACCTCAATAGAAACAATGATCCTATTAACAATTACTGTGCTATGGAGAATTCAAAGAAATATAGGATGATTTTCTATACTCAAAGAGATTACAGTTTGCTTGATCATTTGATCTTGCCATGACCAAAATATAATAAGTTGAGCATACCTCATCACAAAAACAGAAATCTTAAATGCTCCAACATTTTTTCCATTTCAACACTCTTTGAACATGGACAAAATGCCCCAAGTAGAAAATTCTGCACATGACCTCATGATAGGTCATATCAAGACACAGGCACAATTTTATTGTATAAAATTACCCTCTGGCTGTATTGTGTAAGGTGTATATGAAAACTAAGTGAATTTCCTTTTTAGACTTGGGTTTCATCTCCAAGATAGGTCATTATGTATATGCAGATATTCCAAAAATCTGAAAATATATTAAGTTCAAAATACTTCTAGTCCTAAGGAATATTCACCTGTTATCAGTACATGTAGTTTATTCTGCTTTGTCTTTGGAACATATTTACTGTACTCTGCCTTCCAACAAATACCTGCCTCCTCCCTAACATAGTCTTTGAATTGGTAAATTAAATTTAGACACAAGGAAATGACAAATGGCCTTAAAAGCAAATGAAAAGTGAGGTACAAGGTCAAAAGGCAACTCAGGTGTAGTGATGCATGCCTATAATTCCAGCACTTGGGAGGCTGAAATTGGAGGATAACGTGGATCTAAAAGTTCAATCAGCTTGAGTGATATAGTAAAACCCCAACTCAAAAAGGGAGGGGTACAGAGGAACACCTGCACAGGTATCTTAATAACAAAAGTATTTTATACAAGAGAGAATAAAGGAAGTAAACATAAACTCTAATCACGTTTTATGCTAAAATCCTATGGAAAATAACCTTCACCTTATAACCTCTTTTATTTGATAAGAGTTTGTGTGTGTCTGTGTGTGGGGGGGAGGTAAGGCCAAAGGAACTCATATACCCAATCTTGACAAATAAAATTTAAGCATTAATATAAAAACAGTTTCTGTACTATGATTTAAAACCAAGGACATGACTAGACAAAGGCAGAATCACATTTAAGTCCATATAAACAACTCTAGCTCAAACAATTAGCCTTTTGCCCAGATATATAGCCTTATGCCCAACCAGATATGTAGGCACTGTGCCATGTACAAAATTGAGCCACAATCCTAAAATGTTACTCTATAAAATTCTGGAATATAGAATTTCAGAATGGGAATGTGTCTTAGTACAATCCTTCTCTCTACAATACAATATCAAGTGGTCATCTCATTCTTCCTTAAAAAGTATCTGGCCTTGCAGCTATTATGAACACAAACACAATAAGTGTTGGCAAGGACGTGGGAGAAAAGGCACACTCATACACTGCTGGTGGACTGCAAATTGGTGCAGCCAGTATAGAAAGCAGTATGAAATTCCTTGGAAAACTTGGAATGGAACCACCATTTGACCTAGCTATCCCACTCCTCATTTTATACTCAAAGGACTTAAAAAACAGCATACTATGTGCTGGGGATGTGGCTCAAGCGGTAGCGTGCTCGCCTGGCATGCGTGTGGCCCGGGTTCGATTCTCAGCACCACATACAAACAAAGATGTTGTGTCCACCGAAAACTTAAAAAAAAAATATTAAAAATTCTCTCTTTCTCCCTCTCTCTCTCTCTCACACACACACACACTCTCTCTCTTTAAAAAAAAAAAACAGCATACTACAGGGACATAACCACATCGATGTTTACAGCAGCACAATTCACAATAGCTAAACTGTGGAGCCAACCTAGAAGACCTTCAGTGAATGAATGGATTAAAAAATGTGGTACATACACACAATGGAATATTACTCAGCAATAAAAGAGAATAAAATTATGGCATTTGCAGGTAAATGGATGCAATTGGAGAAGATAATGCTAAGTGAAGTTAGCCAATCCCAAAAACACAAATGCCAAATGTTTTCTCTGATATAAGGAGGCTGATTCATAGTGGGGTAGGGAGAGGGAGCATGGGAGGAACAGACGAACTTTAGACAGGGCAGAGGGGTGGGAGGGGAAGGTAGGGGACAGGGGATTAGCAAGGACAGTGGAATGTGATAGACATCATTATCCAAAGTACATGTATGAAGACATGAATTGCTGTGAACATACTTTATATACAGAGATATGAAATATTGTTCTATATGTGTAATAAGAATTGTGATGCATTCCGCTGTCATGTATTTTAAAAACAGAAGCAATTAAAAAGAAAAAGAAAAAAAGATCTCTGGCCTTAGAGATCTCACTACCTGCTAAGGAGATGATATAACTGACTGATGTGGTTGCTGGAACATTATTTTTTGAACTGACCCCCAAATATACTTGTATGCAACTTTTATCATTGGAACTAGTTCTTCCTTCTGGAGCCACACAACTAAGTTTTGATACTTGACAGGACTTAAAATGTGAAAAGCACCTGTCATGACTACTTTAAGTCTTCTCATTATCAGGCTGACCAGCACGGGGTCCTACTATAACAGGTGTCATGTTCTCTGCCATTCTGGTGGCCCTTTTCTGGGCACACCTGATATGCCTCTGAAACACAGAAGTCAGAAATTCAACACTCAGAGCCTACTATGTTTTTTAATGTGTTTTCTTAATTTATGGGAATTATGACTTACAAATCAACAAGGAAGCATGGGAATGTTTCCTTTGAGATTAATCACAGGTCTTTAGGATGCTCAAGAAGTACATTTGAGAGCTGATTTCCAATGACTTCTTACAGGGTACAGCCACCAGTCTGCAGTTATTAGCTGAAACTGTATGGAGGAGGAGGAGGCGGAGGTCTATTTCTTGGTGGTGAGAGGCAGTCAGTTCATGAACTATTAAATTTGATGGGCAGATAAAGATATCTACAACATTCTGTGATGAAGTTCTCCTTGAATTTATTAACTTTCAGTGTTACCTTGTTTAGACACATATTGTATCATATTTCTTATCTCCCTCCTTCAAATCATGCTCCCTTGATATGGACCAAAAAAAAAGTCTTGTTTTTTTTAATGTTAAGCTGATATTATGCACCCTCAAGATTTCATTCCTTGGTTCTAGTTTGACTCTTTGCTCTAGTAAGTAAGTCTAATTCTTATCCCATAGGTATCCCTTCAAATATTTGAAGGGAACTCTTAGATCTCCCCCAGATCTTAACTTCTTTAGCCTAAACTTCTCCAGTAACTTCATTTGTATTTCAAATGATATGTTTTCACATTCCTTAAACCATTTTCTCTCTCCTTATTCAGTGAATTCCAGGTTCACTCTATAATGTCTTTAGGTGGTAGTCTGACCATTTAGAGAACTGTCACGAGGTTCTGAGATGGTGCTAGATTGAATGAAGCCTTTTGGAACCCTCCTCACCCGCTGGCTCCTACTGAGCCTACTATCCCAAAGCTCAAAGTTGTTTTCCCTCAGGTACTCCTGGCCAAAACTCAAAGGGGGGACATGTAGGGACGTGGGGTAGTAGGGATGTGAGGATTTGAAAGTGGAATATTTTATATTCTGGATTATCTCCTACCAGGTGTTAACTTATTGTATGAATTAAGTCGCACCATTTCTATATTTGACATTCTCTGTAATGAAAGATGAAATTCTTTTACTTCACAAATACATATCAGTTGTCTAAAATTCAGATAAGTGGATTCTAATCTGAAGTACACATTGGAATCTTCTGGGGAACAATTTTGTGCCTGCCCCTCCCAGATTTACTGAATAAGTATCACCATGGATGAGATCAAAGCATGCCTAAGCTGGGAAATACCCAGGTGATTCTAAGGTATGTCCATGGTTATATTACTACTTAGATTCACTTAAAAATAAGTTTTCTGGTACTAAGTTTGTGCCAGATATTATGCAACCCTCAAGATTTTGGTCAAACATACTGCTATTTAAAAGCAAGCACAGAAACATAGTCAAACATCACCAAGTAATTAAGGAGAGAATTTTTATTGTCACTTACCTTTAAATACTTGAGTGGCCCAGCGTCCTTGGAGCTCTGCAATCGGCATAATGGCTCCTAAGGGCTGAATCAAGCCTATGATTGCAAGAGTTGGCTTTTCTAGGTTGGGAGGGAAGACCTTTTTATATAGGGATATCTTATTTTTGACCACTTCGATAGAATCTTCCAGAAAAGGAAAGGCGAAGCTGTAGCCCGTGGCAAAGATAACAGCATCAATGTCATCCTCCCTAGAGCCATCCTCAAATATGGCAGCTGTCTCTGAGAATTCCTTCACGTTTCCCTTCACCTTCACCAAGCCAGAGATTATGCGATTGGGCAGATCGTCATTTACTGTTGGATGCTGGCTCAGAGCTCTGTGAGTGGCCATGAAGATGAAGAGGAGAAATGAGAGGGACCGAGAGAGGGAAAGAAGAGGAGAGAGAAATAAACCCTGTAAGTAAATTTTTGCTTTGGTGGAGGTGGTTAAACAATAATACGTCAACGGTGTCCCCTCGGTTTACCCATGAAATTTGGAAAGTCCCACTTTACACCAGTTTTACTTTATATCAGCTTTTCAGGGCTCAAGGCTGAATGGGCTGGACCCTGCAAGTCACTGAAGGGGAAGGTATTGGAGAAGTGAAGGATAAGAGTTTTTTGGAGGAGTGCATATGTGGTTGTTCATGTGATAGTAATGCTCCGTGGTGTCACAAGGCCACAGGACAGTCGTTCCTGTCCACATATCAATCAGTCTGACAAAACTTGACTATTAATGTCCTGATCCATTTCTAATTCCAAAGAGGTAGACTTAGACTTTCATTTTCCAAACTGTGGAATAAATTACACATGTACAGCAAGTTAGAGTTCAAATTACGTTTCCATGCATTCAGTTATTTGGCAGTCACATAAACTCTATGAAGGGTAGGTGTCATTATCCAGGTTGTATAGATGAAGAAACTGAGGTCTAGAGAAGTTAAGTGACTTGACCAATGTTCTACAGCCTAGGATTTTAGAATTTCTGTAAAAATAGTTTTCTATACTCTCTTGGGATACTTTGGACCTAGAGACAGCATGGAATAAGGGTATCAAAATAAATAAGTCAGGTTTCCAGTATCTTGGGTCTGTAAAAACAAGTCTTGATTCCTGAACCTTGGGTCAGCAGGCTCCGAGACCCCTCTCCCCACGTCTTCCTGGCCTAGCCTCAGGAGTGTCATGTGTCTTACGACTACACCCGACTACACCCAAGCTGTGGAAGTCAATTTGCTTGGATTCGAACCTTCAGGAAGACGGTGTTCTGCATTCCAGCCTCATGGCTTCATCTTTCTCTCTAACCTATTGCTTTTCACTAGCGCGCCACCATCCACACAGTTGCCTAAGCCACAGAATTGTCTCCTGTCTGCTTACCAAGCCTGTGTTCTTCCTCCCTTAAAAAAGAAGTCTGCCTAGAATAGTTTTGTCTACTAACTGTCTCACCTGAACAACACAGTTGTCTTTAGGGCTCCCCCATCTCCCCTCTATACCATTTGCCTTAGAATAAGAAGGGCAAATAAACATGATTTTAGGATCCTTGATTTAGAAAAGAAAAAAAAATGTATAAAGAATATTGTTGGGTCAGGTGCAGTGACACATGCCTGGTCATTCTAAAATAGATTTATTATAGACTTATGATTACATCACTCACTTGCTTAAATGTAACACGTCATTCACTTGAATGGATTTGCTGTCTTCATTCCAAACTTTTTGGTTTTTTCCCCTGCCAGGGCTGAGGGCCGAACTCAGGGCCTCGTGCATTCTAGGCAAGCACTCTGCCACCGAGCTAAATCCTCAGCCCCCTATACTTTTTATTTAGCAGAGCATACAAAAGGTTTCATGCCTGATAGACCTAGAGATGTATTCAACTACTCTTCTAGCTTTGCCATATAGTCTAGCTATACCAGGCTATGTGCAGGTCTCGGGGCATAATGTGCCTTTTGCTATTCTAACATATTACAATTAGAATGCTACATGCTGACCCGATTTGCCTACCTTTTATTATTCAATAAAACCTCAATTTGTTTTGCAACTACAAAACATATTCATGCTTAAATAATTGAATGAAAAGTTGTTGGGGAACACTGTGTCCAGGTACCATCCCACTAATTAATTTCAAGGGGAAAACTATCTTTGTACTGGAGAAACCTGGTACATGACACTTTTTACACACAATCAAATTTAGCATCATTAATATGAAATAAACTGACATCATGTGGGTCCTGATGGGATTCTCCAAGAAGATAACATCCCTTAATGTAGTATATATGCCAAGATACAATGCAACTCAAAATTTAGAGATAGTCTACAAAAACCATGCCTTAGAAAGAAGAAAGAGGAGGAGGAAAAGGAAATAGGAAGAGGAGAGGAGGAGGAAGAAAGGAGGAAGAAGAGGAGAAGAAGAATAAAAGTCCATGTTTAAAAACAATGAATGGCCAGGCATAGTGGTGCATGTCTATAATCCCAGTGACTCTAGAGGCTGAGGCAGAAGGGCCACAAGGTAGAGGATGCCTCAGCAACTTACTGAGACCTGTCTCAAAATAAAAAACATTAAAAGAATTAGGGATGTAGCTGAATAGTAAAGCACTCCTGGGTTCAATTCCTAGTATGCAAAAAAAAAAAAAAAAGGGGGAATAGAGAATGAGTATTTCAGATTAAAAAAGACATGACAACTAATGAAATGATGTGATTCACATTTTTTAGAATAGAAAAAAAAACTTATTATAAAGAAGACTATTAGGTTGGTTGCAGTGATGTACACCTGTAATCCCTTGGGAGGCTGAGACAGGAGGATTTCAAGATCTAGGCCAGCCTCAGCAATTTAACAAGGCCCTAGGCAACTTAGTGAGACCCTATATCAAAATAAAAAATAAAAAGGGCTGGGAAAAACTCAGTGATAAAGTGACCCTGGGTTCAATACCCAGTACCAAAATTAAAAAAGAAAATATTATTGGGATATATGTAGAAATTTGAATATGCCAACATTTTAGAAAATTATTTTATCAATGTTAAATTTCCCAAATGTGATCATTGTATTATGGCATGTAGGGGAATACCCTTTTTCTTGGGTATGTTTTAATGATTTTTACTTACTTTCAGAAAAAAGATATGTCCTTAAGTATGTGTATATACTACATATTGTTTGGATCTATCTTCCATGAGGGAAGAGATAAAAAAGCAAATATATGAAACTCAATGACAGGTGAATCTAGGTAAAAGATATGACTTTTCTGTAGACATGAACATTTTCAAAAATAAAAGGCTGGAGAGAAAAATCACGTAGAGTCAGTGCACAGGAGAATTTCACATGCCCTCCTCTGTACGAGAGCCCACCCTCTGCTCCCACTGCATCTGTGCATCTCTCTGTCATGTTCTCTTGTCTGTCTTCTTATTTGTATATTAACGTAAGACCATTTCTGAAGTCTTCCATCTGTTACTCATGTTGATCTTGGACAAATGACTTAGTTTCTCTAAGTTTCGATTTTTTATGTCTGTAAAATGGATATAAAAATGGCATCAACCCATAGGGCCGTTTGGAGGATTAAATGAGATTATACACACACACACACACACACACACACACACACACACATTACTGTGCTTAACTTTAAAATGTCTTTGAAAAAGGCAAGGTATTATTTTTATTATTATGTCTTTCTCTCTGTATTTCATGCCCAACATAATGCCCCATGTTTGTTGACTGACTGAATGAGGCACTGCCCTCTACTACCTTTTTATTGTTGTTGGGCACCATATAAAAAAACTGATACCCCACAGAATAAGGAAATGGCTAATGCCAATGAGAATGAGTCACACAAACTTTAGACCAGCAGGTCTTGGTCTTCTGTGGTTGATAAGGTAAAGTGGCATTTCAGATTCTCTGGTTTCCTTAATGTCTGGGTGGAGGTAGCTGTCAGCCTCAGTGAACAGTCCTTGGGCCTTGGCCTTGACCACCCCATTCCCATCTGAGCACATACCTGTGTTTAGGCTTCAGGCCAAACATTTCATGATCAAATCTTTGATTGAGACGTTTTTCCAAATATGCATTTGTAAATGCTTGACCGCATATCTTTGATAAACGATGCTGAAGTCGAGAAAGGTGTGCCACATCAAAAGGATATCCATGGTCCGCTACGCGATTCAGGATCCACGCGCCTCTCCTGGTGCTGAGGAACACCTAAGGCGTGGGAAACATCGTTTCCTGTTGTCATTCTGGCTCACACTCGGAAGCACGCTCACTTTCTTCACCATTAAGTTCATACTCACTAGTGTGGCACCTTAGTTCTGTACAATCTTTTTAAAATTTCCTTCCCCAGCGCTGTTCTAGAACATGCCCTGCTGCTGTCCAGCACTGCACTTCTGTTCACAGCCAACGCGCCCATTCGTGTGTAAGATCCAGATCAAGTCCGCGTCCTCCATGAGAACCACACAGGAAACACTGACCTTTCAGGTTGGTAATGCTCTCTTCTTCTGAACTTCGCTAGCATTTACCACCTATGGACTCATTAAAAATCAAGGAATAGGGGCTGGGCTTGTGGCTCAGTGGCAGAGCACTTGGCCTGGCATGTGTGAGGCACTGGGTTTGATTCTCTGCATCACATACAAATAAAGTAAAGGTCCATTGACAACTAAAAAAAAAAAAAAAAAAGTCATTCAACAGACCGGGTGCGGCGGCGTACACCTTCAATCCCAGTGGCTCAGGAGGCTGAGGCAGGAGGATGGTGAGTTCAAAGGTAGCCTCAGCAACTTAGCGAGGCCCTAAGCAACTCAGCAAGACCCTGTCTCTAAATAAAATAATAAAAGCTGGGGGGCTGGGTTGTAGCTCAGTGGTATAGCAATTGCCTTGCACATATGAGGTACTGGGTTTGATCCTCAGCACCACATAAAAATAAATAAAGTAAAAAGATATTGTGTCCATCTTTAAAAAAAAAAAAAAAGCGGGGGGTGCTGGGGATGTGGCTCAGTGGTTAAGTGCCCCTGGGTTTGTGACAGTCAAGCCCAAGTGGCTCCAGTTTGTAAAACCACCATGCCAAGTAGAAAGGTCATGCCGGGCACAAGATGTTCTTTTCCTTTTGCTATAGAAATCCTTAAGAACACGGAACTACCTAATGGGGCTTTGCTTCTGTAACTGGGGTGGCCTGACTGCACTCTCCCACTTCTGTAACCTGGCTGGCTTTCATTGGCTGGATCCCCAAACATCCCTGGTGCGGTTTTCAGGCTTATAAGGAGTGCCCCTGCAATTGTCTGGGGCTGATCAGGGGAACAGCTTTATGTTCGGTCAGTTGCCACTGGTGTGCTTCAATAAAGGCTTGATTCAATTATATATGAGTGGTCTGGGTCAATTTATGAATCCTGGGACAGTGTTTTAACTGTAACAGGTTCAATCCCCAGTACCCTCACCCCCAAAAAATCATGTAATGATAAAACTGAAAACAACTGGAGATCATTTAACCCAAAACTCCAGTCTTTTTGTCTTTGACATTGTTGCATTATTATGAACTATGACTTACCATTTATATCATTTATCTGATGTGAAACTTTCTGTGCTCATAATCTGTCTCTCCAGTTGTGTCCAATGGTGTTCTCCACAGTGGGAGGGTTAGCCTGCACCTCTCTCAGTCTCCCCAGCACATCATCATTCCTTTCCTTTACTGAGACTTATGACCTGTAATTCCGTATACTAAGTCCTTTGTATTCTTTTTTCTGAGGAGCTGGGGATCAAACTCAGGCCGAATGCATGCTTAGCAAAGGCACTACCACTGAGCTACATCCTTAGCCCTTTTAAAAAAAAAATCTTATTTTACTTTGATATAGGGTCTCTCTAAGTTGTTCAGGTTGGCCTTAAATTTGCAAACCTCCTGCCTTAGCTTCCTGAGTAGCTGAAATTACAGGCATGAGACACTGACTAACCATTTTACAATGTTAACACAACAACCCCTTGAGGAAGTCAATATCATCCTCGTTTTATGGGTGAGGGACATCAGGAAGATGAAAAATTTGCCGAAGATCATATAGCTATTAACAGGCAAACTGACGTTTCAATGCACATCTGACCAATTCTAAATCCTGTTAAGAGATGTTCTATTGATTATTGAATAGGGGAAAATAAAGATTGCTAGTAGAACTACAGGAGATTGTTCAGTACTTCTTTGTTCTTTCCTGGCTAAATGTACATGTTCAGAACGGATTAAGGCTGATATTCAGTTACCTGGCAGAGGTATCAGGACATTTTCAACTTTACACAACCCCGGAAGAAGTTTCTGGTAAATAAGTTTTTACGGTAAATAAGTATATTGTTTCATAGTCTTTATCTAAGCTCTCATGTAAAAAGACGCCTGTCTACAAAGTGTGATTCTTTACTTCACACATATATCCTCACAGAGAGGAACCTTCAGCACTATCAGAGTTAGGTGCTTTTACCTGTCACAGTGGAAGTACCTGCATGGTCTTGGGATCCACATGATTTAGGGTGAAGCTTACAGCCTTGATTAAAAGTTTCCCTATCGATGAGATAGTTACAACACATCCATCCCAAGACCACTGTGATGATTTTTATAGAAAAGCGTGGCATACCATAAACACTGAATAAATGCTTAATGGCTGTCATATTTATTTTAGCTTTTCCATCAATGCCTCACGCATACTAGGCAAGCACTCTACCACTTATTTTAAGCAAACAATATATTCATAAATCTGGCTTATAAGAAAAACATAAGAAAAATGGTTAAGTCAATATAATCGTGTATGAAATCAACCTGACGAGAAAGGGATGCTTTCACAAAATCATCATACCACAAGGGTCATACCAAAATTTCCTTATGCACTGAGATTAATAGATCCATTTGCAAATTTTGACTCCCAAATTTTCATACCAAAATTTCCTTATGCACTGAGATTAATAGATCCACTTGCAAATTTTGACTCCCAAATTTTCATACCAAAATTTCCTTATGCACCGAGATTAATAGATCCACTTGCAAATTTTGACTCCCAAATTTTCTCTTAAATACATTTTAATACGTAAAGCAAAAAACTAGAACTCAGCAATTAAATTTCTTCAGTTTTCATTAGTGCTGTGAGGGTTGCCCCCCTATGCAGATGTGATTTTGCTGTTTTCCCAGGGCTTTCTCACACACATGGCTGCCTTATCTCCACACCCTGAATATTTTGTTCCTGGGAAATTTTAATTCCACAATGCAGGTTAGATCAGCTCTCTTAGAAATGACCACTCGACAAGCCAAGATATGAAAGAAGACTTTTGCATGGATCCCCACTACCTACAAGGTACATCCTTCAACCACGTGTTTTTCACTCTTTCTTGTTTATATAATTACTTCCTAATAAGTGTTTGTGGAATTAATTCATGAAATAACATATGAGATCACTTATATATTGATAGATGAAAATAGTACTGAGAAGTTATTGGAAACATGTTGCTGGACAAGGGTCATTTAACAAAATTGTGTCATTAAGCCTGTGGGTTTTTTAAAAATATTTTTTAGTTGTAGATGGACATAATACCTTTATTTTATTTGTTTATTTGTATGTGGTGCCTCATGCATGCTAGGCAAGTGCTCTACCACTGAGCACATCCCCATAGTATTAGAGAAGCGTAGCATAATTAAAGTTACTGAAGAACAACCAGGAATTTACCTATTGCTAATAAAGTTATGATTCAATGAAGACAAAAAAATGTAATAATGACATGCCTTTTTCTAGGATTTTACAGTGAAGACAGTTTCTTCAAAGCTCAAAATCTATGATACAGAAACCAAAACAAACAAAACAAAAAACCAAGGAGATAGAACTTGATTTGGAGTGACTCTCCTTCTGTGCTACCTAACTGCAGGCAACAGCTGGCACAAGCTGTCACATAAGCTACTACACAGACACTCTTTATGCTGATGTCGACATTGTTTTTGGAAAGATTTAGATTGTTTCTTTTTTTCCCATTTGGGGGGCAAAAAGGAAATTCACCCACCATCCTGTTAATGAAAAGTTTTCAATGACCACAGTGTGCTTTCCACATGGGTATATGAACACATTTCTTCTGGCCAATGGACGATTCACACTGTCAGTGTTGCAGAATCACAACCTCTTCCAGCAAATACTTGGCTTCGTCAAAGCCAGGGAAAGGCTAACTGGGATTGTGAGTGCAACCTGAAGCCGTGAACTTATTCCTTAGTATGAAGCCAAGTGAGTAATGGAACCCCAACTCTAACCACGCCTCTCCAGTAGCATCCATCATAATGCCAACAGAGGCATGAAACCAAGCCCTATATTTGCCACCGGCACTAGTGGGCAAAGTGCAGCCGACCACACGCTGTGGGTCTATCTCCTGGGTGAGGCTGCAGATAGAACGGCTCAAACCTGCTTGGCTGTGTGGCTGATCTCTACAGCCAGATCCCCTCCGGAATTCCCAATGCCAATTATGATGACTCTTTTTCCAGCAAATGCCTCGGGGCTTTTATAGTCTCGACTGTGGAAATACTGTCCTTTGAACTTCTCAATTCCTGCAAGAGAACGGAAAACAATTATTGGATGATAGTTTATAAGTTGGAGATCATTTGTAAAATCTTTCTTTTGTAGAATTTAAAGTCGAAGCACATATTCTCCACATATTCTCCCTTTATTCAGCTATTTTGTCTTCTTGAATACTTTGGCTTATTTTTTTCTTCCATAGCCTTGGAATAGTAATTTGTGATTCCTGTATCATAAGTAGTTTGTATTTTGGATTTGTAGACCCACAAATTCAAACTGCTGCCATTATCTTTTGTCTTTCATTCCCTTAGTTACATACTCCCACTTCAATTAGAGTATATATGTTTTTGTATACTCTAGGAGATACATAAAGTACATTTTCTAAAAAAAAAGTTCAGGCCCCAAACTGAAACTAAATTATTCAAGCTTTCATTTAAGCATTAGAAACTCAATATTTGTTTGTTTCCTCAATTACTGAGAAATTCCATATCTGAACCAATACTGAGTAAGAGCTCCACGGTCTTCTTTTTTGATCCTAAGGAGAGATGGTGGAATGAGATGGACATCATTACCCTAGGTACATGTGTGACTGCACATGGTGTGATGCTACATCATATGCAACCAGAGAAATGAAAAGTTGTGCTGTACAATGAATCAAAATGCATTCTTCTGTCATATATACCTAATTAAAATAAATTAATTAATTAAAAATAAAAAAGAAAACCAAAGTCATTATGAAACTAAATACAATCATGTGCCACTTGAAAGAAATATATACATTCTGAAAATGTTACTGTAATTTTGGTCTCATCATTGTGAAAAAATCACAGAGTACTCACACAGCCCATATTGTATGGGCCAGTCCCTCAGTATAGCCTCTTGATGCCATCAAGACCCACAATAAACAGGAGGCCTGTGAAGCTATCGCTGGTGACATGGCAGACAGTTGTACAGTAAACTTTCCTAGAAGTAGTAGGAGCACACACTAAGAGAAATGTGTAGCTCAGTAATACATAAACCATGACACAGTTGTTTGTCAGTATCACGTACCACACACGCAATTGTATGGGCTGTGACCTTGCACAATGGACCGCACACAGGGCTTTGTGCATCAGTGTCACCACGGTGTGGTATTGGTTAGGATACTACTCAGCAATAGAAGATTTTCAGTGCCTTATCATCTTATGGGATCATCATTCTATATGTACTCCAACCTTGCCTGAAATGTCATTATGTGGTGGCATGATTGTTCACAGACCTCTAAACTCTAAAATCACCATTAACTCTAGTCCCCAAATGGCGATGATACAGGTTATTCCACCCTCAAGGGAACATGCCTAATGAGGGTCTTACTCCACCCCAAGGTAAAAATCACTCAGACCACAACCCTTCTATTTCTCAGGGTCACAGGCCTGGCTCAAGGGTCACCTCCTTCCTGGAAGGTCACTCACCTGGAAAGCTTTCCAGGGGCAAGTGAGCGTTAGTGTGATGGCCAGTGCAAACCATGACTCCATCAAAGACATCAACCTCCTTTTTTCCTTCACACTCGGTGACCACCTCCCATTGTCCTGAAGTAGAGAAATCAGGCCGCTTCTTCACACTGCACACAGTGGTCTGAAAGAAAAGTGACATACACCTGGCACTTAACCACAGCCTGTACAGTGGATGTCAGCCCTGACATGGCTTTTCCTGCAAAATGTTACACCACGGGCTGATACCACAGTGCCATCTCATCATTAGGGTGCTTGCAGGAATATCTGAGTTTCATACTCCACAAAGAACAGCCTTGTTTGGGGCCGTGGTCTGAGTGAGAAACCATAAGGCAGACAAAGTAAGCAGAGTTGACAGACCAATGTACTCTCCTCTGCTTCCAGAAAAGTAGAAATTGGTAGGACTCTTAGTCTCTACCTTGAGGCATGGTAGCACCTGAAAAAGCCTGGATTTCTCCTGTACTTCTGTGGCACTCTGCACTAAACACCTGTCTTCCCTCTAACCCCAGACTCCCCAAACTCTCTGATGTCTTCTTACTCCCAAGTCCTGTTCTCTTTGGCTAGACTTAAACTTGTGACTATGAGGCTACCTTTCCTGTTAGAGCAGGAACCTATCTCAGTGGCTCTTATTTTTTGTAAAGGAATCTCTGCCTTCTAAATATGCCCACTTCAGAAGTTATTCTAAAGACATAGGTTGTGAGATAGAGTAGTCAGTGGAATAATTTTTGGCTTTTCAAAAAAAAAACCACAATAAATATAGGTGACTCTGCCCAGCCAGGGAAACATCAAGAATACATTCCAGTGTGCTTCTAGGGTCTGGCTATGATGTCTTGGTGACCGGTAGAAGCACTGTCTAGGCTTCAACCATCCTGTGCCCTTTCCAGTCCCTGCCATGTGTTTTTACACAAGCTGGTGCTTGTACTTGGTCACCCTTTTATTCCTTCTTCATCTGCAGACTTGGCTTGGACACTGTCTTCTCCAAAAATCTTTCCTGGAACTTGACTCCTCGGCCCTGATGGGCTAAACATCCCCCTTCTGAACTGCAGGTGTAGCCTCCATGGTACTTGTCACTTGGTCTGTTCCTTCTATGTATAATAATAATTTCCTTCATTTTTCTGCGTCCTTGATGTAGACTGTTAAGTTACTTATGGCTTCTGTCTTTGCATCATCACTGCTTAGTACAGTGACAAACTTGTTCAACAAGTGTCACCTAAATAAGTGAAGAGATGCACCACTGGGCTATGAATAACTGGCTTTGGAAATTGTCACCAGACGTTGCCACTTTGTTATTGTTGCTAAACATAAAAAGGTGGAAGGTTTGGACTCTGGGCCAGGTGATATAATATGGCCATGGTTATAAACTACGGGAAAGTCACAGCAGACTTTAGAGAAGGAAGGAACCTCATACAGTACAATCATTTTCTTTCACAGAAAAGAGAATCAAGATAAGTTCAAGTTGAGAAATTACTGGTCTTAGGTCACTAATGAGGGGCAAGAACAAGGGCCAGAATTCAGGGCTTTGTTTCCCACTTCAATATTCTACTCTCTCCACCTGATTCAACTCCTTTGCTTCCTCAATAACTTCCCAGTCACTAAGTACTTCACCAGGTTGTTGTGATGATCACATAAAATAATATATTGGAAAGTGCTTCAGAAGAATTAAGCAGGAGTGGACAGGTTGTGGGATAGGAGGGTTTCAAGTTCCCACACTTATTCATTCCCCTCATCTCCTTGATTGTAAGCAGGGAGTGTGGAATGAAGGCAATGAAAACACTCTGGCAGGTATCTTTCTGAATCTGCAGCCAGAATATGTAAAAGAGAGCTTTCCATGGGCATTTTAGAGAGAGGAAACCGAGAGTGGAGTCTTTATACTTGAGTATATCGCTCCAGTATTTACATGTGCTACTGGTTAATGAAACCACGTTCTTCACCTACTTGATGAACAACTTCAAACACCAAGACACCCACAAACTGCCTACCTTGAACTGGATATACTTTAAAAGGTTGAAGTCCTTGGCATACATCCTGAAGTACTCTAGGATCTGGGAATTGTGCATGAAGTTAGGGTAATGATCCGGGATGGGGTAGTCACTGAAGCACATCATCTCCTTAGAAGTGTTGATGATCACTGATTTGTAGATACTGGCTCTTCCTTCTTCAGGATTTTCCTGTAGTAAATAAGAACAACTTGAGAATTAATTTCATGATTTATAAAATAGCCAATGAATAGTTGAAGAAATTTCCTGAAATAAATGACACACATACATGGCCTCCACACCTCCCCCTGTTCTTGTGCCCCTGTGTAGTTCCTTCCCCTTGAATCTCAGTTATCTTTATGACTTGTTTTTGACCAATAGAATACAGTCGAAATGGCACTGAATGACTTTAAATTGTAGTCATGCTTTTTTCCAGAGTATCTAAAATTACAAATAGCCCTCAATAAGTGTTTAATAAATGTATGTCAGATTGAATTGAGAAAGGAATGCATAGAAAAAGAAAATTCACATAAAACATAACAAATTTATGAAATAAATAAAAATTTATTTCAAAACAATGTGAATGAGACATATCTGTCTCATTTTTGAAACTTTTAAAGGAAAATTGTGGAATAATATAAAAGTCAAATGCAAAAAGATACCACTTTATATTATTTAAATTAATTATTATTTAATTAAGTTTGTATTAGTTAATAGTAACTTAAAACATCCCCAAATCTCCAAGTGGTTTAGTTATGTTACAGTATCTCAACATGAAGTACAATCTATCTTTGACACTATTCCACAGGTATCCTGCTGAATACAAAGAACATCCGGTTACTCCACTGCTCATTGGCTTCTATTCCTTCTGGAAACCAACCTACTTATTCTAAAATTTAGCACTTTTCACATCTAGCCCACTATGGCTTTTTCTCTTCATTCAGTGTTCCCCTTAACAAATCCCATATTCCTGAGTCATTAAATTATTAGCTGAAATAATGTAGGCTCTTTCACAACTTTTGTGCATATCACTACCTCTTGAAAAATTCATACCTTCATTCGAGTTATATCAAATGTTACTTTTTTGAGGAAGACTTTCCTGTAGTTCCATTGATCCTCCAAGTCTCCAAACCTTTCAATTCATATTGCTATAAAAGCAATGTAAACAGATTATATAATTCTGCATTTGTTCCCATGATTGTAAGGGATCTGAGGGTAGTGTACATGCCTTATTATTCTTTATATTTCTGTCAACAATGCAGTACCTGATATATAGTGAATGATTAATGAATGCTTAGGAATGAATTAGTTATATAATTATGAGAATGAATCTAGAGAAACCAAAATTATGATGTCATTTCTTCCTAACTTGATCTATAGATGCAATGCAATCCCAATCAAATCTCTGCAAGCTACATTTTAGTCATCAACAAACTGATTCTAAAGTTTTTGTGGGAAGACAGAAGTCTAAAAATAGCTAATTTTGTCCTTAAGTATAGGCTGTGCATAATAAGCTTTCTTCAAAGAGTTGAGTACAGCAAAGCAAGAGAGATAAAAGGGATAAAGTTTACTCTGGCAAAATCTGACAAACTCCACTTCAGGGAAGGCACCACTATTAACAAAATAATGATAAGGCTTGCTGACAGAATGTATCTTTGAAATGATATAATGAGAGTGGTATTACCTTTTCAGTACTACTCTCAAAAACCCTATAACCTCAGTAACCATGAGAAAACAGCAGACAAATCTCAATTGAAAGATAATCTAAAAAATACTGACCAGTGCTCCTCAAAACTGCCAAGTCATCAAAACCTAGGAAAGTCTAAAATAATTGTCACAGTCAAGGGGAGCAAAAGGAGACATGACGATTAAATGTAATGTACTGTCCTGGATGGGACCCTGGAACAGAAAAAGGTCACTGAGGGAAAAGTAAGTAATTCTGAATGAAGAATGGGCTATCAATGTTGCTATAGGAATGCTGTGGGGAAGATACCTGTGGGTAGCTCTGAGAACTGAAAGACCAGCCTCTGTGGGCACCATGGCTCCAAAGAGCTTCTCCCCAGTCTGTTATAGACTCCATTCTATTTCCAGACTGACTCAGCATGGGAACCTACCAGTCAGTGAAAAGTGGAGCCTAAGGGGCCGGCTGGTCTGGGGTATTCAAAGCACAAGTGTACCAAGAACAAGACAAAAATGATAAAGAAAGAAAAGACCCCCTCAAAAACAAAAATCTCCACCAGAAGACTTCTAGGACTAATAAATTAAGCAAAGTAACAGGTTCCAAAATGAAAACACAAAATTAACAGTTTTCCTACACACCAATAATGAATTAACTGAAAAAAAAATCAGGAAAACATTTCCAACAATAGCTTAAAAAAAAAAAAAAGCAAAAGCAAAGAAAAACAACTCTAGGAATAAATCTAACCAGGAAGGTAGAAGAGCTCCACACTGAGAACTATAGTGCACTGCAGGAAGACACGGAAGACTGCACTGCAACACGGAAAGACCCCCGTGTCCTGGGTGGGATTCATGTGTTACATGGTCATATTCCCAAAAGTGAGCTACAGATTCAGTGTGATTCTTATCAGAATACAATGGCACTCTTCACCCTCTAAATTCACGTAAAAGAATATAAGACCCAGAATCTCTCAAGTAATGCTTAGCCATAAAGCCATGCTGGAGGCACCACAATTCCCAAGTTTCAAATCATACCTCCTAGCTATAATTTAAAGATAGTGTGGTATGGCGTACAGACAGACATGGAGGCCAGGGGAACAGAGAAGGAATAGACAGACCCACACAGATACGGTCAGCTGATACTTGACAAAAGTGCCAAGAACACAAGTTGGAGAAAAGACAGCCTTTAAAAAAATGGTACTAAAAAAACATGATGTCCAAATGTAGAGGAATGGAACTAGATCCTTATATATCAGCTGCACAAAAGGGACTTGAAGTGAACCAGAAACTGAGGAAGAGGTCCAATAACTCCGTAACTACTAAAAGAAAGCATGGAGTCAACACTCCAACATAGGCTCAGGCAACAATTCCCTCAGACTCCTTGGGAAACACCCCAAGAGCTAATACGAGGGAGGACATCCAGTTTCAAAGACTTTGTACGTCATAGGGAAAAGAAGTGTGAAGAGAGAGCCCACGGAATAGGAGAACATCTTTGCCAGCTACTCTTTTGACAGAGGATTAATATCCCAGATATATAAAGAATTTTAAAAAACACCAAAAAATAATAACCCAGTTAATAAATGGGCAGATAAGCTAAACAGACATTTCTCAAAAGAAGAAATACAAATGAATAACTAATGTCTGTAAAACTGTTCAAAATCTTTAGCCATCAAGAAAATGAAAATCAAAACTACATCAAGATTTTGTTTCACTCTAGTTAGAAAGGTATTCATCAAAAATACAAATAATAATAAATGCTTGCAAGAATGTGGGGAAAAAAGAAATCTATACATTGTTAATTAGTACAACCACTAAGAAAATCAGTATGGAGTTTCCTCAAAAGTGTAGGAATGGAATCACCATATGGCTCAGCGATACCACTCCTTAGTATTTATCCAGAAAAATTAAAGTCAGAATACTACAGTGATAGACACATACCCATTTATTGCAGCACAATTCACAATAACCAAATTATGGAATCAGCTTAGGTGTCCATCCACAGGTGACTAGACAGAGAAAATGTGGCAGACGTACACAATGGAGTTTTATTCAGTCATAAGAAAGATTATGACAAATTATGTCATTTGTAGGAAAATGGATGGAACTAGAGAAAATCAGGCTAAGTGAAGAGAGTTAGACTCAGAGAGTCATGTTTTCTCTCCTGTGTGGAAGCGGGAGTGAAAAGGGGAGGGAAGGGGTAGACCAGTGTGGTAGAAGAGGGGAAGGCAAGAGGAGGTACCGGGGAATGAAACTGACCAAATCATGCTATGTGCAGGTGCAGATACATCACACTGGATTCTCACTGTTATGGATAATTATAATGGTCAATAATTTTTTTTCTGTTTCTTTTGTGGCACTGGGAATCGAACTCAGGGCCTTGAACACGCTAGGCAAGCACTACCTCTGAGTTATAGTCCCAGTTTGCCAATTTAAAAAAAATAAATAAAGGGCTGGGGATGTAGCTCAGTGGTAGAATGTTTGCCTAGCATGCCCGAAGCGCTGGGTTCAATCCCCAGCACCTCCAAAAGCAAAACAACAACAAAACCAGCTATGCAGTATAAGACTATAATATGGATATATGTTATTATACATTTACGCAAACCCATAGAATATGCAAAACCAATAGTGAACCTTCCTGTAAACCAAGAGATGTGAATGATGGATAATCTGTCATTGATCGTCGCAAATGTAGCACACTACAGGGGGATGACGATAATGAGGCAAGCTGTGCACCTAAAAAGGCAGAAGCTCAATTTTGTATGAACTTAAAACTTATCTAAAAATAAAGCATATTAAAGCATTTTTAAAAAAAAAAAAAAAGAGGAAGGAGAGGACATGAGGGAGTGAGTTGGAGCTGAATGGGCTGGAGGGGTAGAAGGTACAACAAGGGGGAAAACGACTCCCACTGGGTGGGAGGAATGAGGACAGCGTGGCCTTCTGTTTCCCTGTGGTGCTCCACAAATCCCACACACAGGAGCGCTGTTTGAACGGTACTTCCCAGTTCTGGTGTCTGCACACTGAAATCAGATGGAGAACTTTTCAAGAAACATAGAGCCTGGGCTCTCCTCCTAGGAATTCTTCTGAGTGCTGCCTGTCTAACGTGATGACAAGTCAGAGAACTGCCAGTCAGAGGCAGTGTGCTGGCCCTGGAGAGCTCACAGCTACTCACTCCATCAACTGCAAGTCCTTTCTGCAATCACCCTCAGCTAAACCGCCAAGTGCCCGAGGGCAGCGGGAGGAAGCCAGTTCTCTGCATCTCCACACCCTCTAGGGATAGTCTCAGCCCAGAAACGTGTGTCATAGATTATGGCTGGTCTGATTGTAAGGACACAACATCATCCTCATTTAAGACCTGGGAAAGCTGCGGTAGAGGCTGTAAGGCCTTCGCCTTCACATCAGTGTGTATTAGAAATACCTAGCAGAGAGCCCCAGATGAACACCCAGAATCTCACAAGTGGCTGACACCCTTTCCTGTCAATGTTCCCCCAGGGATTAGCTCTTCAGTGTACAGCTGGACACTCCTCCCTCTTAAGTAATTTTTAATCCACTTATTGTCGTTGTCGTCTTCTTTTGAGAAAGGAAGAACTATGAAATTTATAGTTTTTTAAAAAACATTTCATTTAAGGATGTTTATTAATTAATTTTCTATTTTAAATCAACACTGATTAAACAGCAACATTTTACATTCCGTGGTGTATCTATTGTCTATACTTTATAACTTTATTATGTGATGCACTTAGGGCTTGTTAGAAATGTGGAATCTTGGTATACCCTAAATTAATTAATCAGAATCTCCAGTAATTCATGTGTACACTGAAGTTTGAAAAGCATAGTTTAGCATGCTTTAATAATTCTTAAAAATCCAGTTTGACCAAAAAATAGCAATGATTATTAGATAGTATGGAGTTAAATCCTCAGTATTTTGTAAGAAATTTATTACTTTTTGAAGCTACTGCATTCATAAGGTAACATCAAATAAATGGGTATATATCACATTAGCACCTACTTTCCACCATCAGTCTTATTTAATGTTAATGAAGAGATCATGAGTTGACTGAAATTAATGTCTTGAGAACTTCTATGATTACTATGAGACAGTATTCAGCTGCACCAGGAGAAGGCTACACCAGTTTGGTAGGTGGAACATGAAAGGAAAAGAGAGAGGAAAATACAAATGGTGGTATCTGAGAAAACACTTGTTTGGCAGATAGAAAACAGAAAGGAATCACGGTAGGGAAGTACAAATGGTACTATCTGAGAAGAAAATAAAAATATACTGAATCCAGGAACCTGTCAAAGAAAAGGGAAAACGGAAGCCCTGAATTCCCAGTGTTCTTACTGAACATCCAGCAGTGGAGGTGGAATTCCAAAGTGCTTAGACCAATTCTACATACAAAACCTCTAACAAATTATAGAAAAGTTTTGAGGGGTGGAGAGACAGCTAGACTCTAAATAACAAGCAAGGGAGTGATAGAGAAGCATGTCTCAGAAAAAATTCTCAGGTGACCACCAGCAGCACATAAGATACTTCAGTCCAACATTAAAGGATGTTTATAATACCTTAGTCTCCACAGCTAATTAACTGTGGAAAATGTGAGAAGGAGGGTCTCCAGCACGGTAAACATTTTTAGTAGCCGCTGATGACAGTTTCCTTCTCAGGAATCCACATATTAAACATAAATATATTGGGAAGCTAATATACACCAGGCATCCTTCTTGGTCTAGAATATAATGGTGAGCCTTATAGGCATGTCTGTGTTAAGAGAAGTCAGAGTGTTATGATGAAACAGTTTTTCCCCCCAAGGAAGCAGTTCATAAGGTATTGAAATTTTGCCTAGAAGATAATAATGAAAAAAGTCTCCATGCTGTATTTTCAGCAGGTAATAATTTTAAATCGCTTTAGAGATAAAAACCAGAAACATGTTAATCAGGCAGGGTAATGGCTACCCTCCCAACATCAACTCTGCCTCACCTGATTTCATTCCTTTTTGGTAATTGCCAAATCCAGCAACAATGTGGGGGTCCCACTCTAGGCCTGAATAATAACTGACATGTAGCACTATGCAGAACCAGCACTTTTGTAAGTGATTATTCATCCACTTACTCCCCAAGATAAATGTTTAAGGTGGGTATTACTATTATCCCTTTGTAAAGATTAAAAAACAGTGGGCACAGAGAGGTGTAATGATTTGCCCAAGGCCATACCTCTTGTAAAGGACAGTCTTTGAATCTAAAGCAGTGCTTTTAACCTGCACACTAGGGTGTGACTGGATTCCAACAGTAGAATTTTCTGTTAACTAAAAACCAAATTAACAGGTTTTTCAGCCCACATCTGACTGATTCTGATAAAGGTATAGGGATTTGCTATGGGGATCCATTCTAGATATGAATAAGAGTATTGTCAGATAGAATTAGTTCCCAAAATGAAGCCAAGATATAATACTTTTGTTCTACAAAGTAATGTCATAAGGCCACTTTTTAAATTTTATTTTTTTGTAGTTGTAGATGGACAAAATGCCTTTGTTTTTATGCGGTGCTAATGATTGACCCAGTGCCTCACACATGCTAGGAAAGTGCTGTACCACTGAGCTACAGCCTCAGCCCAATCTACTTTTAAGCAGTTGACCAACACTGTGTGAGTTTTTATGATGGGAAATATATCCATGGCACCTCAATTCCATTCACTGGTTCAGAAAATAAGTTTAAAAGCAAATCAAATTAGAGATAAGTGAAGATGACTGATATTTTTGGCACTTAATAGGTTTTTGTCATTTAAGAATATAATATTTTAAGTGGTTACTAACAAGTTGCAGGATTGGATGCATATTTAAACAATTTAACTTTAAAGCTGAGTATATGCAAGGACATGAAAACCAAGTTGCAGGTGCTCTCTGCCCTCTGCCCTCTTCTGAAAGACAAAGGACTTTGAACTTCTCAATGCAAGAAGTTTAAAGCAAACAATTCTAACGGATTTTATATTTTATTCAAGGACTAGAATTGTCAGAGAAATAGCTGGATTTTCTTAAAAGGAAAAATGAGGTTGATGACTGAAGGTGGAGGGTGTTCCTGGAAGGAGTTGTTGGCAGGTAATTCTACCTCATTTATCTTTAAGACACATCAGAAGCCACCACTCCACATTTTCTAATCCCCATGTGCTTTCTAAGGTGTGTGGCTTCGTTACTCATTCTCCCCTCTTCTGAAAAACAGCAAAACTAATATAAGAAAATGTTCTCTGTGGATTTTATAAACAGTAGAATAGGGAAAAGAGTCACCTGTGTGATGCTTTTGCAGCCCACAGAGGGAAAGAGAACCCTCATAAAAGGTGGGGTGGGGCTGTTAAGAAGCCAACAGGCAGAGCCCTGTCAGGTTTAGTCACTATCAAGCTCACATATTACCTGACATGAGGTAGCATACTGCATGCACCCAGCTGCAAGGAGGGATTCCAGTACTAAGGGACACAAGACTTACCTGATACCTCCAGAGCCCACCAATGTCACCAGTCCTTTCAAAGCAAACAGGTTCCAAGTCTTCATCCAGACAGCACTTGATAGAAGAGAGCCCGGAGGCTCCAGCCCCAATCACAGAGATTCTTTTCTTGGTCATGGTCTTCAGAGATCTTCACCTGGCTAGGGCAATGCCACTTGTCCTGAAGAAAGAACAAGAGACAGAAAGCACACGTGTATCAACAGTTCTTAAGAAAGACAGCTGCCTTCACACTCAAATAAATGCTGTAACAAGAGGTGACTTTGGGTTGCCCTCTTTAGAAGGAATCTCCTGCAAGGCCCAGAGCTGAGGAGCACTGTGGTGTCCTCTCACTCTCTCTCCTGAAGCACCTGGCTGACCCTTCAGCTGAGATCGGAAAGTTACTCTGGCTTTCTGCTGTAAAGACACATAAACTAGGCAAGTACCAGCCCAGCCCAGGGGCAGGCAGTCTGGCCCCACCTCCTTTCAGCCCATACCCCCACCCGCTCATGGGCACTAATTCTTCCTCTCTTCACTGGAAGAAAATGTGGGTTGGATCTGCTTTGGAGAGGAAAAGAAATCGTGTACAACTTGTGTGTTTTTCAGCTGCGGTTGTGGGTGATGCCCTTTTACTCCCTCTGGAGAGAGGTCTTCTAATCTCCCGAGCTCCCCTACTGGCTGCATCCACTTTTAACTTGCTGCTTTTCCCTTAAAGGGATACACTCCTACTACTGAAGCCAAAGCATAAACAACTCCCAAGCAAGCGTGATGTGAATGCCTAAATGTGGAACAACTACATTCCTGGGCATCCATCCAAATAGGTGATCCTACCCTCTTCTCTGCCTCCTCCCCACCTCATGGCCTGTATCCTGGCTCTACCCTGCTGGTAGAAATTTACTTTAAAGTCCCTATGCATGTTTTAAAATGCTTTTAGCTGAACTCTAGCTGGCTTCATTTCAACTCTTTAAAATCTGGTTAAAAATAGAATCTTTGACTTAGACAATCATTTTACTCCATCAGGAAGATGCCTGTCCAATATATGGTCTGAATTATATTAGAATACAGTTAGCACACAATGGTGAACAGATGGTCTCCACATCACCTCGTGGGAGAAGGAAAGAAGTGAGGATCAAAGGTGGAGTCCTGTGTGTGTGTGTGTGTGTGTGTACATATGTATATACATACATATATGTGAGGGGGAAGTTACCAGGGATTGAACCCATGGGTACTTAACCACTGAGCCACATGCTGTTTTTTTTTTTATTTAGAGACAGGGTCTCACTAAGTTTCTTAGGGCCTCACTAAGTTGCTGAAGCTGGCTTTGAACCCGTGATCCTCCTGCCTCAACAACCTGAGCCACTGGGATTATAGGTGAGCACCACAGCATCCGGCAGAATGTTTGTACTTTTTGATATGGTTCTGTCAAAACAGTTACTCATCAAAATATTCCTTATCTTTCAGTGGACACATCAAGATGACCCCATCATGTAATTCTTATTTTAAAGAGCTGCTATTAAATTTTGCTCTGGATTCTCTTCTCACTTTACTCCTGCAACACTTTATTAAAACCTTTATTTGGGGCTGGGATTGTGGCTCAGTGGTAGAGTGCTTGCCTAGCATGTGCAAGGTGCCTGGTTCGATCCTCAGCACCACATAAAAATAAATAAAATAAAGGTCTTGTGTTTTGCTACAACTAAAAAAATAAATAAATATTTAAAAAAAAAAAAAAACTTTATTTACTAGTGTCTGTCCTCACAGATTACCACCAAACAGAATGCTTTTGTCACTAAGTACCTTCCGTCTAATGCTACTTTCTCCTAGAAAGAGAAAGCAATTCTCTCTCTCTCTCTCTCTCTCTCTCTCTCTCTTCCAGTTACTTAAACGTATCTCCTTTGAGGTTTCAGAAGAAACAGTTTCTCATTCCATCCCTCCCAAGACGTATGGTAGTAGAAGGGCCCAGGGATGTTTAAGAGTAGGACATCTCATATGCAACCATCAATTTCTATTACTGGGCACTGGAGAAGGCAGGCAGGTGTTCTCCAGTTAATGAATCACTGGACCCCAAGGAGCTATACCTGAATCTGAGAGAGACAACTGCATGTCACCCAGACATACAATTTAAGTGGGGTGCAGTAGCCAGATGGGACTGGGGTTGTCTTCCTTGGGGTGGGAATGAGCATATCAATGAGAAGAATTAACCTGGAATTTTAGTGGCTAGACAAGTAGCAAACACTACTGGATACCCATTAAAATGTTATCTCCTCCTCTTACTATATAATATATCCCTTTGGAATGGGATTTCCTAATGAGGAACTGTATTTTCCTGGTTCTTTTTGAAGCTATGCATAAATTCATTATTAAATTATCACCAAGGAACAGAAGAAGAGAAAATGTGAGCAACTTTGACCTAAACTTTTTAAAGAAAACATCTTGATCTTGTCTTCTACTCCTTCTCCTTTTTTTTTTTTTTTTTTTTTTTTTTTTTTTTTTTTTTTTTGCTTGGAATGTTGATAACCAGACTTCTGGAAGCCAGGAATTGAAGTTGGTAGGTTTGAAATAGTCAGGGACCTCCATCCATGGAAAAAGGACCCTTTAGGACTAAGGGATAGATACCTTAGGGGAAATAAGACAACCCAGCTAGCTCTCAGTCTTATGGGGTTAACAGTTGTACTAAAAAATTCAAGTTAAAAGTACACTAGTCTTCAAGACCATGGGAGTGAATAACATACCAGGAGACAGGAGGCTGGGAAAGTCATCTCAGCCTCCTGAGACTACGTGGTCAGCACATAGGCCAGCTAGGCCAGACAAAGCAAGGTCTGCACTATTCTGAAAATATTAATAACAGACAAAAACATGAAAAAATGTTCTTCAACATCTCTAACAATTACAGAAATGCAAATTAAAACTACGCTATGAGTCCATCTCACTTGAGAATAGTAATTATCAAGAATACAAGTAACAGTAAATGTTGGCGAGGCTGGGGGGAACAAGGTTCACTCACACATTGCTGGTGGGACTGCAAATGGGTACAACCACTCTGGAAAGCAGTATGGAGATTCCTCAGAAAACTTGGAATGGAATCACCATTTGACCCAGTAATCCCATGCCTTGGGTTAAATGCAAAGAATTTAAAATCAGCACACTACAGTGACATAGCCACATCAATGTTCATAGCAGCTCAAATTGAGAATAGCTAAGCTACGGAACTAAGTAGGTGCCCTTCAACAGATGAATGGATAAAGCAACTGTGGCAACTGTGGTATATACACACAATGAAATATTCCTGATCCATAGGAAGAATGAGACGATAGCATTTGCTGGTAAATGGCTGGAACTGGAGACTATCATACTAAGTGGAATAAGGCAATCCCCCAAAACCAAAGGCTAAATGTTCTGATATGCAGATGCTAGCACACAATAAGGCAGGGAGAGAAAAGAACAGAACACTTTAGATTAGACAAAGGGGAATGAAGGGAAGGGAAGGGATGAGAATAGGAAAAACAGTAAAATGAATTGGACATCACTTTCCTATGTTCCTATACACATATATGACCAGTATAACTCCACATCATGAACAACCATAAGAATGGGAAGTTATACTCCATGTATGGATAACATGCCAAAATATATTCTACTGTCATATATAACTAAAAAGAACAAATTTTAAAAATAAATTAAAAAAAGAAAATATTAATGGCAGAGACTCTCCTAGGTAATAAGTGCTCTAGGTGATGAGGGCCAAACACATGGGCAGAATGTCATTAATTAACCAACAGTTACCTTGACCTTATTCTCATAGCCAAATGCACACACAGCAGAAGACCTAAGGTGGAGACGTAGGCTGTAAATGAGATATGAGATACAGGACACATGAAGAGGTGTGATGGAGACTCAGGCCCAACTGAAGTCCCACCTCTACAGGTGAGGACATTGAGAGACACACACATATCTATGCACATACAGATACTTTTTGAAAATGATATGAATTAATACTTACATGAAAGTTTAGGAAAGATTTTAACCACCATGGAACTTATTTGGTTTGTGTAGTTTTCATGGCAGCGGGTAGGAACCATCCGATCAGGCACATTTAAAGCTTCAACTCAGACACCACATCCATTCACATTCCAAAACAAAGGACATGGGCTCTGCCCATTCAGAGAAACAGAAAGCCACATGTCTAAGGGCTGGATGCACAATAATCCCACAGGGGACACAGTGGATAGTTGGGAATAGGAATACAACCTACCAGAGTCGGCTACCCAAGACACTCTGTCTGTTTACCTTCAAGACCACAGCTGTGGGCCATGCCTGTGGACTTCCAAGCTAAGGAGATTACCACACTACCTCGACCATGAAGGATAACTCTTGACCTCTGGAGTCTTTACTGGTGAGATGCGGGCAGGTTTATTTCCATCTAATGTGTTTTGGTCCTTCACAATATCCTGAAAATTCGAATTTGTTTATATATATATATATATATATATATGGTGGTCTCATTTAGTGTTCACCACAGTGCTAAAGGACAGCTCCCACTGTCCTCACTATGAATCACCATGCATCAGGGGCCTTTCAGATGCACTCAGGTTGTTCAGGCCCTCTGATGTCGAAGATTGTTTTATGCCATTTTTGAGCATTTTGGCTTAACGTTGCAACTGTACCTCAGCAACACAGATACATGTGCAACAGGTATGTTCATTTTCACACCTAAGACCCAGGCTTTGTGAAGTTAGGATATAAGACGGCTTTGGGTTCTTACCAACCCAGAGGAAGAGGAAGTCAGAGAGAGTTCTTAGGGTTTCAGTATAGGCTAGAATCATGAGAATATTTTGGCTTCATGTAATTTTATTATTGATAACTGGCTGCTTGTGTAGAAATTTGTCAGAAAAGTTCAGCACTAGTAAACTCAAAAGCTTCAGGGGCTGGCTAAGTGGATCACATAAAACCTTTCCTGCTGGACAGAGAACAAAAAGTGAAATCATTGTGACTAATTTGAAAACGTATTCAATTAGAGAGGAAAATAAAAGCTGGGTATGAAGGCACATGCTCATTATCATAGCTATTCAGGAGGGTAATGCAAGAGGATTGTGAGTTTGAGGCCAACACTGGCAACTTAAAATAAAATAAAATAAAATTAAAAGGGGTGGGAATGTGGCTTATTAGGAAGAGTGCTTGCCTAACATGCCCAAGACCTTGGGTTCAATCCCAGTACTGCAAATACTGCAAACAAACAAAAAAGGAAAACAAGAACTGTTCTGTCAAATAAGACACACAGGCAAGTTTCAGTGCAGAGCTATCTACATCTCTGACCTGTGTCCTCAAAGATTTATTTGAGAATATTTCAGTGTGTGCCCTTCAGTATAGAAAAGGAGCATCGATTCTCAGAGGTCACTGTGCCAGGGTACTTCTAGTTTTACTTAAATGTACATTCTTCTTAGTATATCATCTCAGGCTCTTGGGCTCTCTGGGTTTTACAATCATTATATAAATTTGATGCCTAAGATATATAATTACATCAAAGTCAAATGTGGTCTTTCCTTTCTTGGGAGAAAGAAAACCCAAATTTCTTTCAACTCAGTGGAGGGCACTGACCTAATTCTAACCTTAGCCCAAAGGTCCAAGTTCATGTATGCAAGAAGAGTTCTGTACACATTTTCCCTATGGCCACATCTTTTACTCAAGCTCCATATATGACTCACCAGATGCTGCCAGCTAGTATCCTACTGTAACACAGTAAACACAGTGTAACACAGTGGACAGCAAAGGTAACCTCTTCACAAACCTGTGCTTGTTTGGGTTGGGGTTGAAGATGCTAAGATCTACCAAAACATGATTTGGTCACTTATTGTTATTGTGTTGCTGTTGTCCGAGGACATTTCTCTCTCTATGTGGAGAAATGAAACAATTAATATAAGCATCATTATTGTATGACCAGAGCAATGAATGAAAAAGGGATTGAGCTAGATTTCGTTCGGACAGTTAATACTGACTCGCTAGAAAATATTGAACAGGTTTCCTAAACTTTCTGTGCCTTCGTTTGCCTACGTGTTAAATGCCCTCTCTTGACCTCAGGTTATATCAATCAGGTCCTAGATTTTTCAATTCCTCCACAGACCCCTCACTGGGACATCTAACAGTATGTTTTGAGGGCTTCCTCAGGCCAGACACTGTTCCAGGAACAATCGAATACATCCTGAAGGTGACTTTATGGTCTTCCCTCCCTCACAAGTCCTCAGTGGTGGCATAAACATCCATATCCCAGGGCAGAAGCCTGTGGGAGCCCACCTCGGCCTCTCTCTCTCCCTCAGCCCTCTGGTCAACGATGACCAAACCCCTTCAAGTGCATCGTCACTATCTTTTTTCTCTCAGCACTAGAGAGTGAACCCAGGCCCCACATATGCTAGGTAGTTGTTCTACCTTTGAGCTATGTACCTTTTTACTTTGCAGACCTTTTACTTTACAGACCTTTTTATTTTGAGAGGTTCTCACTAAATTGTCCAGCTTACCTTGAATTTGCCATCCTCCTATCTCAGCCTCCTTAGTACCTGGGATTACAGAAGTGCTCCATTGCACCCAACTCAGTCACCAATTCTTAAAATATATTTATTATCCCTTGCAAATCTTGTCTCAATGTCTTTGCATATGTGATCTCTCTGCCCTAAACCTTCTTCCTCTGATTTCACAAAGCTGGCTTCTCATCATTCAGACTATAATTCAAATGTCATCTTTTTACTGATCTCCTCTTCCACCCACCCCATCCTGACTGTCTGTGTTCCGAGACAGGGGCAGTTAGTGTGGAATTTAGGGGACCAGGCCAAGGATTGGTGGAAGGAGGAGTAGGTGTCTTAAAAGGGTCTTTGTCGCCCCTAGATGTTCCTCTTGAGGGGCCAGGAGAGAAATAGGTGCTGAGGGCAGATAGTCCCTCAGAGGGGGGTCCTCTCCCAGGTTAATTTCCCTCTTCCTCACCAACTGTTCTGTGGGGTCCCAGGTGGCCCAATGCCCAAGGGCGGAGTGGGACGGGGACTCAGATGCCCAGGCGCTGGTGGGGCCTGCAGCAGGCCACAAGAAGAAACACCTGGGGCTCCCGCTGGCAGGCCTGGCTCCCTCTCACAAACCTCTCCCTCCTCCTCCCCCTCAGCCATCCACCAGGACCTCAGAGTGTCAAGGTTTCCCAGACCTTTTGGCCTGCGCATCCAAGATCTCTAAACCTCGGCTTTTGAGCATTAAGAGCTGGGTCCTTAGGCCTAGTGTGAGATTGCCTCATCTTTCCAGGGATACCCTTACCCTTACTCGGAAAACTCGCTTGGCTCGGCTCGATACTCTCACTCCCGCGTGGGGCGCCAGATGTCAGGGGTTTTAGCCTCCCTGTTCCCTCCTGACCTGTGGGAGAGATTGGGAGAGCACACCCCAGCCAGGACAGGCCAAGAAAGGTAAAGGTCGACTGGCCGTCTGCACCCAGCCCTCCCTTGCAGGAGGACAATCAGACGCGCCAGGGAGAACAGTCAAAGCAGGATCTCCTTTAATGAGAAAACACACACAAGTGATATAATGTACAGGAACCAATCAGGGTAAAGGTCAGCAGGGTGGGGAGAATTTACATCTTCACCCATCCTACAGGCAGTAATGGGAGACAGGAGCTGTCCGTGAGGGCAGAAGGGTTCTGAGCCTATCCTAGAGGTGGTCCGATTCTTCATCACAACCCACGGCAATGCCTTCTGGCTAATTGCTAGGTGCTCTCTTAGCCACCTGTGGCCCCAGGACGGGGAAGCCAGTAGCAAGCCAGCAAGTTAGGTTTCCTCTTTTGTGATGCAACATGCCCCACATTACATCATGCCCTACAACAATCCTCTTTACTATTTTGAAATATTCAATTAATTACCATTTCCATTTGGTTTTTGGAGAAAGTGATCAGTTTTGAATTGTTGGGACCCCAGTTAGGGCCTCTGGCCTAGGACTTGGGTAACAGGAAAGGTGCTGGACAAAATCAATGTAGCCCTAAGATGTGACACTGTTTTACTGTCTTAGCATGGATCTTAGCATTTACCACTCTCTTAGCATTGATCACTATCTGGTTTTTATTTATTGCCTTTATTTTCTTTTTAAAGTATAGCTCCATGAGATTAGTAGCCTCTCTCTCTAGTGTTATAAATGGTTGGCACACAGAGTAGGTGGCTCAAGCAGTATTCATGAAGACTCAAGACACAAAATTAGCTTCATAAAACCATGCTTTGTTGGCGTCTCTACGAAAAAACAACCAAATGTAACTCTTTTGTAGTTTACAATGAATTTATCAAAGGCCAACGGAAGCACCAGGACTAACTTATGTGGAAATAATACTATGGTAAAGTTACTTAGGAAAATAATAGCTTCTGTTCCCTGTTTTGCTGATTCAAATTCCAGTTACAACAAATAAAACCTATTTATAAGGTGGTTGAGTTAAATAAGAAAATATGAGTCAGCTCCTGGGGCAGCACCTAGGAGGTATGGGGGTAAATGCAGTGACTTTGTGGTCATGATAATATGTGTACTAGTGGTAAACTACATCATGGGATCACTCAGAACTGAGGCTGGTCACCCTGAAGCTAACCCAGTGGGCAATCTACCTACTCCCATAGCGTCCTTGAAATGCCCTTGGCGGCAGCAACATTTGGAGGCTTTCGCTTGGCCTACAGCCAACAGGGAACAGCTCAGGGGGCTTCAGAGTCTCGCCAGATTTACCGCTAGAGTCGACAGAATTGAGCTGACTCCTGAGAGCAGAGTAGCCACCCAGGGCTCCAGCCAAGAATTCCAGGACTGACCTGTGGTGGACTCCCAGCAGCTTGCCATAGACGCCCTCAGCGGGCGCCCCCTGGCGGCTGCGCGGCGCTCCCACAGCCCTGAGCGGCGCTCCCAGGGTCCTCCGCGGCTCCCAGGAAAGGCTGCGCACGCACGGCGCGGGGCGGAGCCTCTCGCAGCCAGATGGAGGGCCGTGTGCCGGGCTTCTTAGTAGCCTTCCAGGCGAAGGGCCGACCGGAGGCGGTGAGGACGCGGGTGCAGGAGCAGGACTTACGGCAGTGCGGCCTGACAGGTAAGTGGGCTGCAGGAGAAGGGCCGCCCAGACGCGCCACCTGGTGCACACCAGCTTTTCGCGAGCCGGTCTCGAAGGAGGTTTCCCCGCGGGCGCCGGGGCTTCCCCTCCGCCGGTAGTGGGTGGGCGCTCGCGTGGTGGGCGGAGCTCGGCGGGGCACTTCCGGGGAGCCGGGCGGTGGGCGCGAAGCCCGGGTCCAGGGTTCCGGCTGTGCGGGTGGCGCTGCGGTGGGACTCGGAAGACGCGCTGCCCCGACACTCTCCTGAGGGAGCCTGCGCGGGCCGCAGGTGGCTGGCCGCTGGGTGGTTCTCCTCCCCGCGGCGTTCGGGCCACGCACGCTGGCGGCGTCCTGCGCGGTCAGTCGGGGTCCCGTCCTGGCCTCGGGGAGCCACCGCAGCGACCCTCGCCGGCCTCCCCGGCCCGTTCCTCACGGGAGCCCGGGACCGTCGCGGCGCCCGTGGGAGGCGGAGTCGCCGTCGGTCGTCTCACGGAAGCGCTGGTGGGGCGCGGGGGTGGGGGGCGCGGGCGAGGTTCCCGCCCGGAGAGCGGCGCGTCTCGGTGGAGAGCGCTCGGCCCGCCCCCGACTGTGGGGTCCGACCCGCGGTTCCGTGGCTCTCGGGAAACGAGGCGCCGTGCGGCTTCCCTCAGAGGGTGGTGGGCGGGTGGAGAGGGGCCTGTGTGCGCGGCTGGTCCGCCGCAGGGACCCGGAGCGACCGCCAGGGACTGCGGAGGTGGCGGGTGGCCGGGGAAGCCTTGGGAAGAGCAGTCGGGGTGTTTTGCCTGGTGGCTCTGGCCAAACAAGTGACATGTATCCTTTCCACAGAGCCCTCAGTTCTCTGCCCAGCCCCATTCAGGGAGGAGGCTTACATGTTAGACTGAGGAAGCAGTGACATCAGCATTAGTTTGTGTGTATGACCAGCATACATGCAAGAAAGTAGCTTTTTACAGATAACACTAACTTGCCCTAGTGCCCAGTGTGCATAGAGAAAGCCAGTGTCCTTCAAGATGATATGTATCTGGACTTGCCAGCCTAGGCTTGATGTCTTGGCTTGGCACAGAATCACGAGCCACCACACAGCTTTGTAGATTCAAACAGCAATTCTTTATTCCCGAACTCACACCGGCCTCCACACACGTTCTGGGGCAATCCCAGTTCTGCTGCCACCCAATTCACCTACTCCACGAGGCTTTTTTTCCAATATCCCATTTGAATCTCACGGGAACAAGCAGCAGGAACACCCTAATCCCAGCAGCAATAATCTTCAACCTCGCACTTCCCTAAAACCCACATTGTCTTAAACCGGGAACGCCCTAAACTCAAGGAGCGGGATACTTCCTCAAACTGCAGGATACACCCTAATCCTGGATCCACCCTCGTCCTTGAGCAGGGTCACCTTTCTCAAACACACATGCAATGTCAACAGCGAAATTCCAAGGCAAGTCCATTTAACATGGGGTACGCTGGCAAGGAAATTTCGATGCGTCATTCCTACTTGGCAATGGCCCTCAGCAAACACTAACTTGCCCTAGTGCCCAGTGTGCATAGAGAAAGCCAGTGTCCTTCAAGATGATATGTATCTGGACTTGCCAGCCTAGGCTTGATCTCATTGGTCCCTTAATTTTGCTAGGTTTTTGTAAACAGAGAGCATTCAGGATCATGGTGTTTTACTGTCCCCCTTTTCTTTAAGGGACAATATAGCAGGAATGGCAGATTTAGATGAGTGCCATTAAGCAAGCATATGAACAGTCCATGTGTTGTTTGTCGCATCACTTCCAGGAATACTTATTTCCAGGAAAGGACAGTGGCTTGAGACTGGGTATTACAGAACAAATCCCAGGCTGAGTTTCTCATCCATCAAGAAGATTATATAACAGTGACTGGCTATTTCAGGGCTTTGAATGGTAACCCAAGTCTACCCAAAAAGAAATTTGGAAATCAGCTAATGTTTGTATACATAGAACGTCCCAATAAAAGATAGAGCCAATAAAGTTTGACATTAAGGGAATGTAAGCCATGTTCTTCATTCAAAGCCTTAGAGCTTAGCCCACATATGTGCTGAAATGTCTGCTCTCTGGTTTTGCTATATTTTTTATTTCTAGGAATTCATTTACGCCCTTATCAACTGGAGGGAGTCAACTGGCTAGCCCAGCGATTCCACTGTCAAAATGGCTGCATCCTGGGAGATGAGATGGGCCTTGGTAAGACCTGCCAGGTACGTTACTGTGAAGAAGCACTGTTTACCTACACCGAAACACCGCCTCACAACTCATTACCGTATATATATATATATGTATGTGTATATATATATATTTTTTTTTTTTTGGTATCCCAGATTGAACTCAGGTGCACTTAAAAACTTAATCATACATCCAGCCCTTTTTTGTATTTTATTTGAAGACAGTGTCTCACTTAGTTGCTTAGTGCCTCGATAAATTGCTGAGGTTGGCTTTGAACTCATGATCCTCCTGCCTTAGCCTCCGGAGCCAATGGGATTATAGGCATGTGCCACCACACCTGGCTTAATACCATCTTTAAGTGCTGTTATATATGTGTGTGAGGGTGTGTGTGTGTGTGTGTGTGTGTGTGTGTGTGTATGTATATATATACTAGAATGTGAAATGCTTAACTTTTAAGAGATCACAACCTTGGGATTGATTTTTCTAGTTGTAGGGGTAGTTATTATGTCATTACCTTTATATGAGCATTGACATGTGTCTGTGAGAAAAGTTACTTGAGTTACAAGTGCAGTTAATGGGCCCAGGTTTAGGGCTTTTCTCTGTGTGAAGCATGTATACTTGCCCAAGGACCAGATTGACTGTGCTCCTTAGTAACACTATATGAAGTTAACTGTATTGCTTCTAATATTACTCTCTCTTTCTCAGTGGGGGTGGGTTGGGGTCGGGCTGCTGTCCATTTTTCTACAGTGATAGAGAAATATGGAGGAAGTACCCTATGTTTTCCAAAATAAAACTTAGACTCTCTGACCTTAAAAGGGGAGAAAGATGTGGCCCCCTCGGGCATTGATCTAGTGATTAATGGTGAAGTGTTGAAATTGATGCTTCTGCCAGGATAATAAGCAATACTGCCCTGGGTTGACACATGGCCTTTGATTAATGGAAAATTCAGTCACAACACCTCTTGGGTTAATCACATAAGGATTACTTATCTGAAGGATACAAAAGATATCCTGGTATAATCATGATATATGTCAGAGGCATCTTGATCAGAAATCAGGAAGATAAAAACTTTTCAATCCCAGGAAAGTTTCACCAGCGGTCACTGGAGAGAATGAGCAAGGGTCTCATCCTTTTAGAAGTTCAACTGTCCCCTCTGACGCTCACTATATATATAAACTTTAAGCTGGAGCAGCGGTGCACATAGGCTAGTCTGATCAGATGTTGAAGCCTCCTTTACTTAGGCCAGATGTACCTCATCAATCTTGGCATTATTCAAAAACAATGCAACCACTTATATAAGGTCCCCTGAGATTCATCACTTCTCTCTCTCGGGCAAACAAATCTGTTCCTGGTATATTCCTGTACGAGAACTATGAAACTAAAATCAGTTTCCTGGAGGTATCCTCCCTATAATCTCCTTTGTCTCAGTCATTGAAATTGTCCTACTGACTTCACAGAGAGCCAGCAAATTCCACTTGTCCTTTGCCTTTCCACCTTTACTTTAAATTCTCTAAAAATATACCAACTCCAAGTCTGTTTTGGTAAAAGAATGTTTAGAAATTTTGCATCTACATTATGAAGGATATTGTTTTGTGATATTCCTTTCTTATACTAATTTTGTCTGGTTTTAGTATTTGGGTAAAGCTGGCCTCATAGAATATATTGAAAAGTGTTCCTCTTTAATTTTCAGCAAGAGTTTATGTAAAATTGTTCTCATTTCCACTTTAGATGTTTGATAAAATTCACTAGTGACTCTAAATTTATTTGGTAGACACTTCTGATTTATGGTAATAAAAGACAAACTTTCTCTAAATTGCATCCTCAGGGAGCACTCAACAGAATGGTTTTAATCCAGTTAAGCCACTTATTAGAGGGATGCTCTGGGCACACTTTGGGCTGGGATAGTTAAATGAGAAAATCATTTCCTTTATAAGATTAATATGATTGTGCCAAAAAAAAAAAATGAACTGCCACTCTGTCATCACAGTACTCTAACCACAGCCATAAGCAGCAAGGTATGTTTTACATCATTGAAGTTACAGTGCACGTCTAGCCTATATGGTTTCTATTCATTAATGTAACATTGGCACTGTAGTTTTGCATTTTATTATATTCACAATCATTCAACTGGCTGCATAGTATCTATGCCATCGAGAATTTATAATTTGCTTAAATGTCCTATTGATGAGGAATCATGAGTTCCCCCTTTTTTGGGTTACTTAAATTAATTTTGATGTGAACACCTTTGAGCCTATAGTTTTCTCAGGATTTTGAATTTGATCTTTAGGGCATATTTTTTCCTCAGAAATAGCACAGTATTTGGGGATGCAAGCTCTTCACGTGTTTTTGTTTGTTGAGAGCAACTTTAGAGACATAAGTGTACTCAAACATGTCCTGAAGTATGCACATTTGGCTTTGCAAAGTTTCATTTCATACTCCTACTTCTTGTGAGAATGATTTATTGTCTGTTTTCTGCATTTGAATGTGTGTTGTAGATATATGCATGTACAACTATGGCATATGGATCCCGCTATACAGTATGATTATAATGCACCCATTATGAAAGACCAAAGGTTGTATCTGTTTTGTTCACATATAACTTGAACTTAGAACTTGAGCCAGTAGAAGGCACCCTCTAAGTGGTTATAGAAGGAGGGAGAAAGCTGGGGAGGAAGGAAAGCACTCTCATCAGAGCAGCCGAGCCAAGGGCCAAGGCCGTGATGTGCGGGTACTGTTTGCTGTCAGGTCTTAGCACTTCTGGCTTAATAGTTTCAAAGTACTCCTGCTGTTTTCCAACAGGTGTATTGGTTTCATTGATTTCTGTTCTTTCCTGATGTTTTTCCCTTTGGTTCAATTACATAAATATTGAGCCTCATTGCTCGTTAACTCCTGAAGTAATTGAACACCATCAATTTCCTTAGCAAAGTCACTGAGCTTACCTGATGTCATTCTAAGAACGTACTAGTTTCTTAATATGTGGAAGATTGTATGGAATTTCTTTATAAAGCAAGTCATGTATAACAGTTTGTGTTCTCTGCCTATGGTTGTGGGAACGTTATGGTTGTGTCTCCTGGAAAGGTGATCAAAACTGCCTGCTTTGTTTCAGACGATTGCTCTCCTCATTTACTTGACGGGAAGGTTAAATGATGAAGGACCATTCCTGATTCTCAGTCCTCTGTCTGTTTTGAACAACTGGAAAGAAGAAATGGAAAGGTACAGAGTAGATGTAGCTGAACTTGTATTGTTTATGTTAAGATATTTTTCTAGATGATGGATAAAAGATCATGAAGCAAAATCTTGTCATATTCAATGATTTTATTCCAGAAAGGTTGAATTGAAACAGTGTAGGCAAGACACAAGATCTGATAGGGGAGGATCCAGTGGGTGTTACTGTTACCCTTCTACAATTTAAAGGCTAGTACTTATTCTCAGTAAATTTTGCTGTTGTAAAGGAGAAACTGTCCTTCTCATAGTAACATAGGAAGTAACTAAAGTGAGAAACATCATTGCATTTTTAGTTAGCACGAGACCCTCTTAGACCTGATCCTTCTCCCTGCTTAACACAGACCTTACCCTGGGGTTTAACCATTATTCTAGGTACAGTTCTGTGACCAGCACCTAATGAATGGCGTCTGCACACTGCAGTCCGTCCATGACATGCACACACCATCTCATGGCTGTGGCATTTGGGTTCATCTGCTTCTTTTCTTGGATTTAGATTTGCTCCAGGTCTTTCTTGTGTAACATATGCAGGGGACAAGGAGGAAAGAGCCCATCTTCAGCAAGACCTAAAACAGAAGTCACGTTTTCATGTGCTGCTGACTACCTATGAGGTATTCATTCGTTTCTCCTAACCTGGGTCCTTAGAAGTTGTAGAACCCACTGAATTATATTGACTTTTTTTTTGAGAGCACACATTTTTCTAGGAGGACATCCACCTTCATCACATTGTCAAAGAGGGACTGTGACCAAACGAAGTGCAGGATCACTGTGCTTCAAGGTAGCTAGACATATTTCCCTCTCTACTGGTGGATTAAGGGGAAAGCTTCCCAGAAAGTGGCACTTTAGCTGCCTCTTTGTTGATGAACAGGAGGAGGCAGGCAACAGGGCAGAGGGTTTCATGTACAGAGGCATCATGTCTGATAACCGGGGGATAGGAATGCAGGATGCCTAGTTTCAGTCTTGTTTTAAGTCCTTATCTAAGTAAGTCCTTCCCCCAGCTCTTCTTGGCTACTTAATATCAACTTGTCTTGTTTTGAAGTCTCTACTTAACCATAACTTCTATCTGTTTGTGTGATAGTGCTACTTAGAAATTGTGCTTAGTTTTTAACTTAGTAAACAAGTTAAAGGCTTAGATCCTGTGGTTTAAGAGAGTTAACAAGAAATAAGAAACTAGATTATTAATAATCAGAATTTATCAATACCAGTCTTTATTTTTTTAATTCTAACTTTTTTTATTTTGGTACCAAGGATTGAACCTAAGGGTACTTAACCACTGAGCCAATCCTCAGCCCTTTTTATTTTTGAAGACAGAGTCTCAGTAAGTTGCTAAGGCTGGCTTTGAGCCTGCCGCCTTCCTGCCTGAGTCTCCAGAAGCTGCTGGGATTCAGGTGTGGGCCACCATGCCCAGCAATACCAGTCTTTTTAATGTGTCTTCCTTAATTTTTCAGATTTGCTTGAAAGATGCACCATTTCTAAAATCGTGAGTATACTGTACCCTGTCAGAAACTGTGCTGAATGTGTGGAAGTCTTGTCTTGTCTTACATTTTTTGATACTTGGCCTCTTTCCTGATATGTCTGGTCTGTCTTCTTTGGGTCCTGTTGATGTATAGGCAGGCATGGTGGGAATTCTGTGATCTAACCTCTACTCATTAGCTATGTGTTATTGGGTTGGTTTCTTAATTTCCATCAACTTCAGTGTCCTCATCTGTAAACTGGGGGTAGTTACCTTTTTTACTTTGGATGACTGTTGTGATAACTGAGATTAAATCTACCTGGTTGATGTTTAGCAGATTACTAGAGATTTTTATTACTAGCAGATTTTTATTGTTGTTTTTTTGGTTTTATTTTGGTACTGGGGATGGAACCCAGGAGTACTCTACCACTGAGCAACATCTCCAGTCCTTTTTATTTATTAATTTTTTAAATTTTGAGACAGGGTCTTTCTGAGTTGCCAAGGAAGGCCTTGAATTTGTGATCCTCCTGCGTCAGCTCCCAGAGTCTCCAGGATTACAGGTGGGGCACTGCATCCAGCCTGGACACTAGATTCTTTACACTGTAACTTGCACAGACTCCTGTCAGGACTGCTGCTTGAGATTTCACTGTAGTGTAGGAGCCTTTTCCTGGCAATTACCAGGTGGCAGTCAGTGCTATAGAACTGACTATTTGGAAAAGAAGTTTGAAGTATACTTGTAATTTGTCCATTTAACCATGTCTTGGTACTGGGGATTGAACTCAGGAGCATTTACCACTGAGCTGCATGCCCAGCCCTTTTCATTGTTTATTTTGAGATAGTCTCACTAAGTCGCTGGGACGGGACTCAAATTTGCAATCCTCCAGTTTCCCAAGTAGTTGTCATGGTAGGTGTGCCCATCGTGCCCTGTGTGCATCTTTCATACTCAGAAGGTTTTTTCTCAAAGGGCCTTATCAATATTTTAAATATTTTTTCCTCATCCAGATTGTTGTGAATGAGATTCTGTTTTACTCTTACTTTGATGACTGGGCCCAAGATTTTATGATTCCATCCAGTATTTTGTTTCACTTAATTTACATTTAAATGAGCATATGATGTGTTCCCTCTTTTTCTTTCTTTTTACTTTATTTCATTTTATGTCGTGTCACGTTATTTCATGTCATTTCATTTTATGGTTCTGGGCATTGAGCTGAGAGCCTCCCAACTGCTCTTCCACTCAGTCCTTCCCCCAGCTCTTCTTGGCTACTTAATATCCAACTTGTCTTGTTTTGAAGTCTCTCCATGGAAAGGGAGTTACTGGTAATAACCAGGAAAGTAAATTATAGAGCTGCCCCATGGTCTGTACAATAGAGGGATGAGGAGTACAAAGATATCCATGAAACATGGTACTATCTGGCAGGTCTCAGAAGGTAATAAGATTGGGACATAAATGTTCTTGGGTACTTTATGTAAATTGTCCCATTTTGGTTTCATGAAAATCCTAGTAGGCAGGGATTATTATTCATTTTACAAACGAGGAAATTAAGAGATTAAGAATCCAAGTAAGGAAGAGCAGACATTCAAACTCAGCACTTGGTGCTTTGGGCCTCTTTTTTTTTAATGTTTATTTTTTTTAATTGTAGTTGGACACAATACCTTTATTTATTTAGTTTTATGTAGTGCTGAGGATCAAACCCAGGGTCTCGCACATGCTAGGCAAGTGCTCTACTGATGAGCCACAGCCCCAGGCCCTGGACCGTGTTTTTAAGAGAGCGTCTCTAAGTATGTAGAAGCATTGAAATGTCACCTTATTCAGCAGAAACACATTTTTATATTTCAGTCTGTTCTGAATGCATTTCTGGGTGGATTTAAGAGCCTTAGTAATAAAGGGACATTTATAATATTGACTCATAACAAGAATCCCAACAACATAGTTGTTTCTTTTAGTATGTTTGTTAATGTTATATTTCTCCATTGCTATATTTTACATTCTGAAAATAGGCAATGTGATAAAATCTGCACTCAAGAGGTTTATGAAGGCCATTTAAAGTTGTATGTTATCACCATGAAATATTGAAATCTTCTGGACAACAGACAGTAGGCTTGTAAAATCTTGGATTGAGAAGATCAGGAGTTCCCTTGTTGGACTCTCCATTCTTCTGTTGGAATTCCCTCTACTTGCGTTTCCGGGAAACAATCTTTAATTTCCTTTGATGAGTGATTCAATCCACTTTCACTCATTGAACCAAAATCCACTTCACTTAGCCTTTTGCGTTAAATAAGCATTTTTAGATGTTTGTGTATATACATATCTGTGTCTAGTCCTTCCAAAGGAATAAGACCTAGTCTGTTTTGAGTGGAACTATACTATGGACGCTCACCACCTATGTCATAACCACCGTCCAACCTCACGGGGACCCTGTCTCCTTATAATCCTAAATATATCCCCTGCTTATTCTGCCCAGTGCTCTCCTTGGACTTCCTGTCCTCTCTTTGGATCCCCAGTTCAGTCTTCTCCTACTCCACTCTCATTAGCTGAGTGTCTGTCTCTGGCTCTCTTCCTCTCGATTTTCTCTGTAGCCTGAGGAGGAAGGCTTTCTTTGTTTTTGTTGTTGTTTTTCTGCAAATATTTATTGAATCATGGTCCAGATGAGGCCATAGGGATAGAGAAGATTAAGACGTTGACCTTGACTTTCAGGGGTGTGTAGTCTTGTAGCAGATGCAGACAAACAGAAACAAAGGCAAAAGGATGGCATGTGCTCACCAGTAGGTAGAGTGCCAGTGTATTTATTAACCTGCCCACCGCCTATACTGTGAGCCTCTGTGATCAGATTTCCCACATTTAATTCCTTCCCTCCAAAATTCCTCTTACAGTGCTTGTGGGACACAAGAACTGTGTAAACATATTTATTAAATGGTTTAAATAAGAGGGAAAAAATGAGAGATGCTTAAAAAAGAGTTGAGTAAAAGTGAGGAAGAAGATGATATTATTAACAGCTAGTACTTATTGAGATTTACTGCTATAGTTTGGATCCTATATATCTCCCAAAGGCTCATATGTTAAAGTCTTGGTCCCCAGCATGAAACTGGTGAGAGTGTGTGGAACCTTTGAAAGGTGAGCCCTCATGGGATGTCTTCTGGTCATTCATTGAGGGTGTGTCCTTGGAATGGGTAGCAGGGATCCAGCCTCTTCCTCTTCTTTGCTCTCTCTGTCCCAGCCTTGAGATAGCTGGCTTGCTCTGCCATGCCATTCTGCCATGATGTGCTTAACAGCAAGGGGGCCAGCTGATGGTGGACTGACCCTCCAAAATTGTGAGCCAGAGTAAAACTTTTCTCTTTATAAACTCATTATCTCAGCTACTTGTCACAGTAGCAGAAAGCTGACCAACACGTTCATTATGGGTTAATTATCTTTCTTTGTATTAGTTTTTTTATTTATGTATGACAGCGGAATGCATTGCAATTCATATAACATATATAGAGCACGTTTTTTTCATATCTCTGGTTGTATACACAGTATATTCACACCATTCATGTCTTCATACATGTACTTAGGATAATAGTGTCCATCACATTCTATCATCACTTCTAACCCCATGCCCTCCTCCCTTCCCCTCCCACCCCTCTGCCCTATCTAGAGTTTGTCTGTTCCTCCAATGCTCTCCCTCCCTACCCCACTAAGAATCAGCCTCCTTATATTAAAGAAAACATTCAGCATTTGGATTTTGGGGATTGGCTAACTTCACTTAGCATTATTCTCCAACTCCATCCATTTACCTGCAAATGCCATGATTTTATTCTCTTTTATTGCTGAGTAATATTTCATTGTGTATGTTTGCCACAGTTTTTAATCCATTCATCTACTGAAGGGCATCTAGGTTGGCTCCACAGTTTAGCTATTGTGAATTGTGCTGCTATAAACATTGATGTGGCTGTGTTCCTGTAGTATGCTGTTTTTAAAGTCCTTTGAGTATAGACCGAGGCGTGGGATAGCTGGGTCAGATGGTAGTTCCATTCCCAGCTTTCCAAGGAATCTCCATACTGCTTTCCATATTGGCTACACCAATTGCAGTCCCACCAGCAGTGTATTTTCTCCCACATCCTCGCCAACACTTATTGTTGTTTGTATCCGTAATAGCTGCCATTCTGATTGGAGTGAGATGAAATCTTAGAGTACTTTTGATTTTTATGTCTCTAATTGCTAGCGTTGATGAACAATTTTTTTTCATATATTTGTTGACTGGTTGTATATCATCTTCTGAGAAGTGTCTGTTCAGGTCCTTGGCCCATTTATTGATTGGGTTGGTTGGTTGGTTATTTATTTATTTATTTATTTATTTTAGTGTTTAGCTTTTTGAGTTCTTTATATACCCTAAAGATTAGTGCTCTGTCTGATATGTGAGGGGTAAAGATTTGCTCCCAAGATGTACCCTCTCACAAATTGTTTCTTTTGCTGAGAAGAAACTTTTTAGTTTGAATCTGTCCCATTTATTGATTCTTGATTTTAATTCTGGCACCAAAGGAGTCTTATTAAGGACGTTGGGGCCTAATCCCACATGATGGAGATCAGGGCCTACTTTTTCTTCTATTAGATGCAGGGTTTCTGGTTTTATTCCCAGGTCCTTGATCCATTTTGACTCCAGTTTTGTGCACGGTGAGAGATAGGGGTTTAATTTCATTTTGCACGTGGATTTTCAGTTTTACCAGCACCATTTGTTGAAGAGTTTATCTTTTCTCCAGCGTGTGTTTTTGGCACCTTTGTCTAATATAAGATAATTGCAATTTTGTGGGTTAGTCTCTGTGCCCTCTGTTCTATACCACTGGTTTACCAGTCTGTTTTGGTGCCAATACCATGCTGTTTTCGTTACTATTGCTCTGTAGAATGGTTTAAGGTCTGGTATAGTGATGCCCCCTGCTTCACTCTTCCTGCTAAGGATTGCTTTAGCTATTCTGGGTCTCTTATTTTAGCAGATGAATTTCATGATTGCTTTTTCTGTTTTTATGAGGAATGCCATTGGGATTTTGATTGGAATTGCATTAAATCTGTAAACTGCTTTTGGTAGTATGGTCATTTTGATAAAATATTAATTCTGCCTAATCTAGAGGTTAGTCTTTCTAACAAGTCATAATTGTATAGTAAGATGTGGTTGTGAAATATGTTTGAGCTACACGAAGCTGAAAGTTTGGATTTTCTCTCACAGCTTCTCCTGGAGTGTTCTTGTGGTGGATGAAGCCCACAGATTGAAAAGCCAAAGCTCTCTGCTACATAAGACACTTTCAGAGGTAAACTCAAAGGATAGTCTTAGTTTTTACACACCCCGCTTCCTTTTTTAATAGACTTTAGTTTTCAGAGCAAGTTAGGTTTACAACAAAATTGAATAGAAGGTACAGAGAGTTCCCATATATCCCCTGCCCCTTTACAAGCCTAGCTTCCCCCATTCTCAGCCTCTCCCTGAAGAGAGATGTTAAAACTAATGAATCTACATTGGCACCGCAGTGTCACCAGAATCTGTAATGCTGGATTCACTCGCTGTTGCGTGTCCTGTGAGTTTGAACAAACAGGTGATGGCATGTTTCCACCCTATGGTATCATGCAGAGCAGTTTCCTGGCTCAGAAATCCTATACCCATCTGTTCACCGTTCCTTCTCCCATCTAACTCCCCTTTAAAACCACTTAGTTTAGTCTATACAGAGCCAACTAAATTGAAACTTTATTATTATTATTATTATTATTATTATTATTTGTTCTAATTTGTAATATATGACAGCAGAATGCATTACAATTCACATTACCCATATAGAGCACAATTGTTCATATCTCTGGTTGTACACAAGTAGAGTCACACCATTCGTGTCTTCATACATGTACTTCGGATAATGATGTCCATCTCATAAATTAAAACTTTTGTAGTCAGACTTCTGCAGAGCTAAATAAACCTGTTTGGGAGGGCAGTGACAAAAGTAGTATTTAATATGGCTAATTACTATTCCTTTCTCTTTTATATAGAAGATAATATTTACTAAAATCTAGTTATCAAATGAGTCAGACCCTACCCCAATAAAATGCATTGTATTTTTGGAGATGTTTCAACTCTTTTGAGTGCTTTTAATTTTTCTCTTTTTTTTACAAATAAAGATCTTATACTCCTGTCTGCAGTTGTAGATGCATTGGATATACCTTATGCCTCCCCCAATTTACCTATTTAGAAACTTACCGTTCACATGGAGTCATGAAGAGACGAATTTCTTACAGCATATTGCCTTCAGTCTCTCGTCTGTTGTATTTTTAGTATGATACACTTGATTGCATTCCCTTCTCTTGATCTCTTGTATCATTCAGCAAAGTAGATGAAAAAGATCATTGTGGCCTGGAGCTGCCCTTGTTTCTGAGAAGCCAATGAAATGTGAAGTACCTTCTCCTTGTTGACCTGAAAATTTGCTCATTCATGAGACCACACTTGTTAATTTCTGAGATAATCAAAATTTGGTCCTCATCCTATAATAATCACTTAAATTTAGAGGTCATTTAGAGGAAAATCTTAGACCTGGATTATGTATTTAATATTTATTGGCCTAAAAGTTGCAGTGTTTAGAGTTTTTACTGAAGATATCATCATTTTTATTAGTTTCAAATATTGTTATCCCCTGCCTGATAGGGCATCCTCTATCTCTGCTGTCCTCTTTGCCTTCTTTTTAGGGACCCTTGATTACATGTCCTCCCCAAGAGTTTGTACTCTGTATTTAAAATAATACACATGCATAGGATGTGACTTTTCCACATTACTTAATTCTGCTGGTGTAAGTTCTTGTTAATGTCAGCTCAGAGGTTGACCTTGCTTGGCCTGATATCTGTTGTTACTGTTTTTCTTCCTTCATTAGTCTCTTATCCTCCGTGTTCCTATCTGTTTCTCAGTGTTTTTCCTTTTTCTCTTGGAAATGCTGGGGATTGACCCAGGGCTTCCTGCATGCTAGGCAAGCGTTCTGCTGGTGACCCACATTCCCAGCCCTGTTTCTCAAAAATTTACAGAATCCCTTTTTATGTTGGACTGTCCATGGCTTACTATCCAGAAACATCTAGAAATCTTGATATCTTGACTCTGATATATTGCAAAGTTTATGAACAGACATTGTGTCAATGTAAATCTTGCTGCTTGCTTCTAGCAGAGAGGCCTGATGCTATAAATAACTTTGGCTTCTCAAACTCTTTGAATGAATGTGTTTACTCAGATACTCCCGTTAATTCCCCCATGTAGGTCATAACATAGTTTGACTCCTCACATAGATTGCATTTAGTAACCCTAGTGAATACTCATGTAATACTCAAGAGTTTACAATGCGATGTCACTTACATGCTTACAAGAGTGTCGTCTTACAGATTATTATCCCCTCCTTATGGTTGAAACTGGAGAGGTATTATTTCTCACATTAAATAGAGTGTACAACTTGAACCTGAGCCTTCTGATTTCATTTGCCTTGGTTCATTGTGTTAGATCATGTCCCTCTGTGTTCAAATAAATGTTGTGATGGGTCACTTGGTTTTGCTTCCCAGTGGTAGAGATTTTTAATTGTGTTTATTTACATATTCTAGTTCTCGGTGGTCTTCAGTCTCCTGTTGACTGGAACTCCTATCCAGAACAGCCTCCAAGAGCTCTACTCTCTCCTCAGTTTTGTGGAACCTGACCTGTTTTTCAAGGAACAGATGGAGGATTTTGTTGAACGTTACCGGGATATTGAAAAAGAGTCCAAATCAGGTTAATTCCCATTCAGCAAATTATCCCCAAGAGATCTTGACACAGAAACTTCCCTAATGCATAAGAGTTGTAGATTGAAAAGGAAGAGAATCAATAACCGGAGAATGCCTTCCAGGGAGAAAAACCACCACAGATATAAGGCAGATGATGGTCCCTCATGTGGTGTCCACTCGTCTGCTATCCATGGCTCTTACTTGTTTGTTACATGATTCTGCAGTGGGGCTTATTGGTTCACTTTTGGAAAAAGTAGAAACTACCCTCTGATATGTGTGCTTTTTTTAAAACCAACTTCTAATTTTCTTTCAATTTTTTTTTCTTTCAATTTTTTTTTCTTTCAATTTTTTTTCTTTCAATTTTTTTTGAACCCAGGGGTGCTCTACCACAGGGATACATTCCCAGTCCTTCTGTAAAAAATTGGAGACAGGGTCTTGCTCAGTTTCATAGGCTGTCCTTCAACTTACCATCCTCATGCCTCAAGTTCATTTTACCATGCGGCTTCAACTTGTAATTTATAAAAATTATAGACTTTTTTAACTTTCCATGCCACTTGCCAGTGCAGAAAAGTAAGTGCATGCTATAGACCCAGACTACTGTTAAGAATTCTGCAACACTGCTGTTTTCTTTTAACCAGAAGTTTGAGATGATTGGGATGTGGAAGGGAAAAGGGAAGCCTTCATTCGTATAACCGTAGCTTTTTCTTATACCTTTGCCACTCTGCCTTGTGGAACATTCCCATGATATCTGAATACCCTAGGATGATTGTCCAAAACAGATGGCAGGGGGCCACCCAGTGATTATGTGTGTGCTGGTTAAATATGAGTTGCAGAGGGTTCTTAGAGCAAAAATTCCCAAACCACAAGGTAAAGATGACCTGCAAACCTGCTCTGATTGATTACTCCCATTGTTTAGAGTTGTCAGATATGGGACATCTAATTACAAATGACAAGGGACACACTGGTACTGAAGAGCTATGAATTGTTTATCTGAATTTCACATTTAACAGGATGCTTGTATTTTTGTTTTCTGTTTCTGGTTTTCCTACATGATGTATACTTCCAACTTAGTGTAGCTTTTGAAGTCTAAGAGGCCTGTAAAAGAACAAGGGATTAGAAGTTTTTAAAAATCCACTTTTAATGCTCGCCATTTTCACATTCACCTGTGTGTCCTTGGATAAGTGGCCTGATTTCTCTGAGCCTCACTTACCTGTCATAAACATGGAGACAGTATTGCTCACCTTGCATTTCTAGGCTGTATGCTGATCAGTGAGATGAAATGAAGAATACCCTGAAAAACGGTGTCTTGAAAATGAGATTATTCCTAAGAAGAATCCAGTACTTTGAGTGTTGTAGTTTGGGGATTAAAAGCCAGTAACAAGTCCAGAAGGGATAGGAAGAAACCAGGAAAGGGAGAAATGATTGGTCCTCTAATTATGGTGGTTCAGCTTATAATTTTTTGACTTTACCACTTTACAAAAGCAGCAACATTCAATAGAAACTGTACTTTGAATTTCAAATTTTTATTGGTGTACCTATTTGTACCTATGTTTGAGGTACATATTTATACCTGTTGATGTTTTGCATAGTGATCACTTAGGTCATTAGCATATCATATAGCAAAACCGTGATCATTTCTTTATGGTGAGTACATTCAAAATTCTGGATTCTAACTGGCTTAAGATATAAAATGCATTATTGTTAGTTATATTAGAATGTTCAATGTAATCATCAGGGAAATGTAAATCAGGAACACAATGGGAAACCTCCTCCCCCGTTAGAATGGTTATTACAGACACCACACGCTGGCAAGGCTGTGGTGGAAGGGGAACTCTGAGACACCAGGGTGGGAATGGAGATGGTACGGCCATCGTGAAAACCAGGATGGCGTTTCCTCAGAAAACTAAATAGAACTTCTGTACAATTCAGCAATCCCATACTGGGTATATAGTCGAAGAAGGGGATCGACACGTCAAGAGATGTCTGTGCTCCTGTGTTCATGGCAGCACTCTTCACAGTACCCAGAGTGTGGAGCTCACCTAGACGTCCATTAGCAGATAAAAAGGAAATGTGGTGTCGATACAGGATGGGATGCTCTTCAGCCATAAGAGGGCATGAGTTTCAGTCTTTTCCCAGGCTTGGGGTAGGTTGTAAGGTACTGTCCTGTGAGGCGGGGTGGCAGCAGCGAGGCACAGCTCCCCAGTGACTCAGGCGACCCTGAGGGTAAGTAACTGATACCACACAATGTGTTGTCAGTTGTTTAGTCACAGGCATTCAGCACATTACATGAAGTATTCACAGTTTTTCATAGAAGAGGCTTCGGGTTAGATTATTTTGCTGAGTAGACTAATGTAAGTGCTGAGCACATTTGAGGTAGGGTGGGCTGAGCTGTGGTGTTTGGTATGTTAGGTCTGTTCAAGGCATTTTTTACGTATAAGATATTTTCAGTTTGTGATGGGTTTATAGGAATGTAATCCCTTTGTAAGTCCAGGAGCATCTGTAACTGTGAAAACTTACTGTACTGACCTAGAACGCAGTATTAGCATGAAAATGAGGAAAGTGAGTTGCTCCATGTTCTCTAGTAGTTCGGCGCCTCTGCTGTATTTTTGTACCACACTCTTTTATGTTTTTCCTTCCACAGCAAGTGAACTTCACAACCTCTTGCAGCCGTTTCTGCTGAGGAGAGTGAAAGCAGCGGTAGCTAAAGAACTTCCCAAGAAGACAGAAGTAGTGATATACCATGGCATGTCAGCATTGCAGAAAAAATACTACAAGGCTATTTTGATGAAAGACCTAGGTATTCAGAGGGCACTTGGTCCATTAAGAAACTAAATGGGGATGTGATTTTTGTGCAGGGAAATATTTTATGATTACACTCACTTTGTGTAGCAAGAATATAAGGTAGAATTTTGTATTCTGAATGATACGCCAATCACCTGACGTGGAACAATAGCAGTGTTAAGTGTAGCTCAGACTTGGTTGTTGCATGATGGAATTTCCCTTTTTCCTCTTTCGTGGTTTTTCTTATGCCTGCAATATAGCAAACACTTTTAAGTGTCTACTCATGATTTTTATCCTCTATTTGCTTTTTTCTCCCCTCTTAAAACCACAATAGCAGTTAAAGAAGAAATTTTAGAAGTTTACAATTGTTTTAACAAAGCACTGCTAAGTTCACCTTGTAGACTTCCTTCTCAAAACAAAGTGAGGAGTAAGAAAATCCCATATGGATATGATTTTAATTCTCAGTGCAATTGATTGCCATTTGGGAGGTTAGTATAAATTTGAGGGAAGTACTATGAAATGAGTAAGGTTTTGTTTGTGTTTTGTTTGTGTTTTGATTTGTTAGTCCCTTTTCCTCTCTATCTTCAAAATTTCAGATGCATTTGAAAATGAGATGGCAAGGAAAGTTAAACTTCAGAATATCTTATCCCAGCTTCGAAAGTGCGTGGATCACCCGTATTTGTTCGATGGTGAGCCAGTGTCCTGTTTCCCCCGATTATTTTTCATTAGTAGTTCTGTAACCAAAATCATAGCCGGACTCTTCAACAGAACTGCTGCTTTTATGTGTCTACTCTGCTTCTTCTCATTTTCTCTATATTAATGATATCTAGTGTTAATCATAAGATTTCTTCACATGTCCCGTAATATCCCTTAAGCTGCTTTCCTTTTTCTCTCTTAATGCAGGATCCATTGCATTTGCCTTGACTCTACTTTTCTACAATCTAGAAATGTTTCTAAGCTTTTTTGGAGGGCAGGGAGCTTTTCTTTCTTTCATGATAGTGACAGTTGTGGAGAGGAAAACTGGCAGCTTTACAGAATGGGTCATAATGGGGATTCATCTGACCCTTCTTCAGGATTGGATTTCCTTTCGTCTTGAGCCCTCTCGGTCACTACGCCCAGTTCCCTGTGTTCTCTGTGATGCCCAGGCATTGTCAGTTCACGTTTCCTTAACCTCTCAGATCCCTTGACACAGCAGATGGCTTCCTCCTTGGGACGCTCTTCACTCAGCTTCTGGGGTAGCAGTTTTTCCTGCCTTTCTTCCTGCCTGCATGCTCCTGCTCTGTGCCCTTTGCTCTCTCCTTTCATCCTAGTGACTTCTGTACATGTCCCTCTAAGCACTGCTCTTGTTGCCACAAATTTATGTGTAGTGTTTCATTTTCATTCCCATTGGGGTTTTTGGATGCACTCTGATGGGCGATTCTCTGGCCCTGGAATTCCCTAGTGTAGAAAGATTGCAAAAGGTCTGCTGTACTTGTTTTAAGGAGTCTTTGCCAAGTACCATTAGGAGCTGTTTAAAAGTTTAACAGAACTTTAATCAAGTGCACATTAGAACTTTTTTTTTAAGGGAGAAGGGGCATTAGGAACATAGATTTTAAGGACATCTCCCAGAATATTCTGACTGCCGCCTGTACCTTGAGAATCACTTTTATACACACCTAAGCCTGTTTCTTGATTTCTTATCTAGAGTGAGAGCCTTAGAATTTCCTTTGTGGATCTTCTTGATCTCTGGCATCTTCCTTTCCCTCAGTTTCCTAAAGAGTGAGTTTGTTTCTTAGATAAATATTTATTAGACTTTTTGGATGTGCCAGGCTCTGCAGTTGATATAAGCAAATAATTAACAAAATGCCTCGAATAGGTGAGACTGAAGGGCCTACTGCATTAGAAAGAGCTTGGGCTCTCTCTGTTGCCTACCTATTGGGTTTTCTACTCAAGAATTTTGCCCTGACTCAGGGCACACGATTAGGATTGGGCTCTCTGCTTTCCAGGTGTGGAGCCAGAGCCTTTTGAAGTTGGAGACCACCTGATTGAGGCTAGTGGGAAACTTCACCTGCTGGATAAGCTGCTGGCATTCCTGCATTCCAGGTAGGAATAGGTTGACATGTATTGCTCTCGGGGAGTGACTGGTTCAAACCTGAGTAATGAAGAACTTACCGATTCTTGAGACTGATTCAAGTTCCCTTTTTTAGAAGCCTGGAATTCAGGGCCTACTTTGTCTGCAACTGTACACTCACCCCATTCCATCTCATCCAACCCCACTCCTCCACCTTTATCCTTTCTTTCCTGAATTCCTACAGCATTTAGGATCCCAGTCCAGGACTTGGCAAGCCCTACCTTACTCTGCTACCTTGTTGATCAGTGTATGTTCACCTCATCAGTCCAACTATGTTGGTTGCATCCACAAGGACGAGTCAACATTGAGCATTTCTTTTAAAATTGCCTGCTGCTTCCTTGAGTTGAACTGACACATAATAAAGGTTGAGTAAACATTGGTTCTTGTTAATTTTGGGGATTTGATTTAAACTCATGGCGTAGTTGGGGAATACTCCTTCCCAGAAATGCAAGTTGGGTATCAGAAGATGACATTTGGTTAGTGTTCAGCAGCCTGGTATCCAGCATGTACATCTTCATCACCACAGGAAAGGGGGAGTCTAGGAAAAGACCAGAGACTCAAGAATTTCAGAATTGTGCCTTTAGGATGATTGCCCCAGGTGTGGCCTGAACTAACCTAAAACTTCAGATTTGTCAAAATTGCCCAGTCTTTTTCAGATTAAATAATTGCATGTCTTGGGGCTGGAGTTGTGGCTCAGTGGTCGAGTGCTTACCTAGCTAGCACATGCGAGGCCCTGGGTCCAATCCTCAGCACCACACAAAAATAAATAAATAGCTCAGTGACTAAGCACTCGCCTCAAATGCGTGAGGCAGGAGATTCGATCTTCAGCACCACATACAAAAATATAAATAAATAAAACAAAGTTATTGTGTCCATCTACAACTAAAGAAATTGAAAGAATAAAATAGATAAAGGTATTGTGTTCAACTATGACTAAAACGTAAATATAAAAAATTGTTAATAATCATAATTACATGTCTTACTGTATTTTATGGCCTTTGACGTATCTACCATAAGTGTGTGTGTTAGAGATGGAGAAGAACCTATAGATACCTTCCATCCAAGTTTTTCATGACCTCGAAAGGTCATGCCCAATGTCGTATAGGTAGTAAGTGGCAGAGAGAGGTAAGAATCGAGGTACTCACCTTCAAACTCAGTGCTTTTTCCAACAATGTGGGGCTAGAGTCTGGCCGATGTTCTCCCTAACTCTTGGTCTTACTCTCCTGGCAACCTTAAGGTAAGTTCGTTTTCTTAAAAAAAATTGTTTTGACAGCATTGTCCTTGTTTGTTCAGGCAAACTTAAAACAATGTCTGGTGATAAGGGCTGTCACCTTGACTTTGTTTCTTCTACATTATTTTGAATTATCCTTTCCTTTCTTCACTCTCTGTATGTAAGTTTCTTGTGTACCATGGGGGATTGCTTCTCTAACATGATGCTTCTCGAGTTTTCTAGATGGTAATGACTTGTACTGCCAAGTAGAGAATAGCAGTAGATAGCCTTCCATAGCTCTTCAGGATCTTGGGGAGCGGGTGCACACATATTTCTACCTTGCCTTTACTCTTCACATGTATATTTATTTTACTATTGAAATGAAACTTCTGTTTTCATTGAGTGAAGTGATAGTCCGGAAAGAGGCTCCTTGGTTTCCACACTCCCTGGTGAATTGACAGGTGCCCTGGGACTGCTCTGAGGGATGCAGCTACATGTGGAGGCACTTTGTCTTCTTGTATAAAGTATTCAGAGTTTCTGAGAAAGTTACAGGACATTGATATTTCTACTTTAGCATTTCCCTTATGTGTAAAGTTGTCCTCTTTGGTCATGTTGCCTGAGGGTCACTCCCCGTAAACACTACTAGAGTTGGCAGTTTCTCCTTTTCTTCTTCTTGCCAGGGGCCATCGCATCTTACTCTTCTCTCAGATGACCCAGATGTTGGATATTCTCCAGGACTATATGGACTACAAAGGTGACTCCCCTTGGCCACTACATCATCTGAGAATCATAAGGGGTGTGGGAAGGTTACCGAGGAAAAGGTTAAAGACAAAGAAGGTGAAAAGGCTGAGGAGAGTGGACAGTGGTGTGTGAAGCAAGATCGACAGCAGGGTAGAGACGCATGGGCAGAAGTAACACCCACATTCTCACCAGGTGATGCAGGTGATGGGTATGGAGCAGACGTTGTGAAAATGTTGAGTGGCTTCAAAAATGTGTGAGTTGAGTTTCAGCGACAAACACTTGCAGCGTCTCTCGACAGCTCAGCAGTTGTGTACTTATGCAGGATTAGTAAGTAAAGGAAGATGGATAGTATGGAGATCCCACAAATCAATCAGGGGGAGGGTGAGAGCAATTATTTCTGTGACAATAGGGAATGTAGGCAGTTACTTGAGAACTCTGCTTAATATATAATAAAATTGATGTGGGATAATGGGACAGAGCTTGAACAGGGGTTGATTTTTGAGCCTGTGGGAGAGTATCAGCTGCAGAAATAACTGTTTTAAAGTTTAGTTGAGAGTGGTCTCTCAGATCCACTTGCTGCCCACCAAGTACTGCAGTAACTGGACACTTCAGCTACTGGCACATTGAGGAATCTCGAGTGCCAAAACATGACTTGAGATTATAATTCCCCTTCCTGACCTGATGCGTGGTGACAAGTGGAGAGCCCCAGAGCTTCGCTGAAAAGCAGGTGCTGGGTCGTCAGGCAGGCTCCCAAGTGCTTGTCTTACTGCTTGCCTAAGTCAGGATTGTGTCTCAGCAGGCACCAACTGCCAGCGTGTGGATATTTAGGGTGGCCTGGGAAGAGTCAAAACCAAATATTAACTCTGCAAATGCCAAAGACTTTGGCTGCCTGTGGTTTTAAAACCCAGGATAGTGTGTTATGGTGATTTTTTTTGGTGAAGTGATGAATTGTTCCCCTAAATTTAGATCTTTCAGACTGGGGTTGTAGCTCAGTGGTAGAGCCCTTACCTGGCATGTGAGAGGCACTGGTTTGAATCCTCAGTACCACATAAAATAAGAAACAAGATCAAGTTATAAAACAATTGAGATCTTTCCCTTGGGCAGGGTTGGGTGTGGAAAGGACAAATAGGCATTGGCTTAGGAATGACTCAATTATTTTATTTCCTAAGAGTCCTTGCAAAGAGTAAGGACCTGTGTGTGGTTGTTGTCTTCTCTACGTAAAGGCTACAGCTATGAGCGTGTGGACGGTTCTGTGAGAGGGGAAGAGAGACACCTGGCCATCAAGAACTTTGGACAGCAGCCCATCTTTGTTTTTCTCCTGAGCACCAGGGCAGGTAAGCCCATGGGTGTTGAGGAAGCAGACAGTCATCCCACCACTGGTACGTTTTCCCCTAATTCTCTGAAAGGAGAGGTTCTTACCAAGGAGTATTGAAAAAGGAGAGAATCGAAGCACTTACGTAGCCTAGTACTGGACTTCTCATGTGGAGCTCTTTTCTGTTCAACCTGTGAAGCTGTGATCGTGAGAAGGGAGGCTGAAACCTGGGCCTGTTGGAAAGTAATTCTAATCCACTTAGACCACTGACCGGGAACGTCCTGTTTTGTTTTGTTTTTAATTTTGGGGAAGTTTTATTCACATTCATTCATTCTCCTTCCCAGCCATGAATTTGGAAAATAAGATAATCTCTTTTCTAGTTTCCCTTCCTCCAGGAGTACCTCTGGAAGAATGTTATAAAGTTTAATAAAGATTTGTTGTTTAAAATGTGACTAGAGTGAAACTGACAGCTATTTATAATTATTATGGTATTGTCCATATGACTTAATCATAAATAAATGACACTTGTGGTTTTGCCAGTTGCTTTCACATAGTATTAAATAATTTGAAGTCGGTTTGGGGAAATGGAATTTTTCTTACATTCTGAATCAAAAAACCCTAAATTAATTTTGAATTCATAGTCTGAGTTTCATGATCTTATTTTTTTTATGGTAATCCTGATGGAATAGATATAGGAACACAAACAGGAATTGTGTCCTTGATGAAAAAGAGATTAATGGCTTTATGGAACGAAAGGTCACCCTTATGTAGAAAGCACTTAGTAAGTGCTTTGTACTATATGGGTCTATAAAAGAAGTGTTAGATATGACCCTTGAGTATCAGGAGATCATTTATCCAGTGTGCCTTACCTCTCTCTTAAAGCCAATAATAAGATACAATCAGATTCCTTTGGTCCAATCTCTTCCCAGGTCATATACCACACCCTGTCATTCAGTCCCGTTGTCTCATGATTAGTCTTTGGGGAAGCTCAAGGGATCTGGTCAAAGGCATGGTCAGTGTTGGGAGAGGAATTCCATTTATGTGTTTAAGATTTTATTTTTCATATTTAGAGAGCAAATAGTGTGTGAAACATCTAAAATTAGTTAATCTCCTTGGAGGCCTCAGAGTAGATTATCTAGGAGCTCAAGCAGTCCTGGACATTAGCCTTTTCCATGCACTGACTGTCATACGTGCCATCATGTTGTAGCTATAGCTGTGCTGCGTTTTCATTTAATGTTTCCTTCCAGCTTTCCACGAGGTTGTTACCACATGTTGCCGGCAGATGGCAGCGATAGCTTAGGAATATGTCCCAAACAATTAAATGCAGCTTAAAATATCATCTTTGGTGAAGAAGGGCTGCACTAGCCACTATTAACTCAAGAGAAAGATAATTCTTTTTTTTTTTTAAACTTTTTTAGTGATGACAAAGCAACTTTATTATTATTATTATTTTTTTTTTTAGAGAGAGAGAATTATTTATTTTTTTAGTTTTCGGCGGACACAACATCTTTGTATGTGGTGCTGAGGATCGAACCCGGGCCGCACGCATGCCAGGCGAGCGCGCTACCACTTGAGCCACATCCCCAGCCCAAGAAAGATAATTCTTATGGAACACAAACACATTTTCAAATGAGATGACTGCCTCGATAGTTAGCATACAGTGGATAAAAAGGTTCTGGAGCCTGGCACAGTAGTGCATGCCTACAGTCCCAGCTACTCAGGAGGCTGAGGCAGGAGGATGGCTTGAGCCCAGGAGTCCAAGGCCGGCCTGGGCAGCCCTGTGAGACCCTGTCTCTGTCCCAGGAGTAATGACCTCAGATTCTGGAATATGGGATGGAATCCTGACTGTTTTGTCTTCTAGTGGTGCAACTTCAAATAAGTCCCTTGATCTAGCTGTTTCCATTTCAGCATCTGCAAAATGAGAATAGTGCTAGCAAGGACACAGGGTTGTCGTGAGGGTTAAAAGAGTCAACGCATGTAAAGTGCCATGCGCAGTGCTTGGCAGTAGTAAAGTAGAAGTGTAGCTCTTATTATTGGGTATAACTTAGCCTTTCTCCGTATTCAGTCATTAGTGTTTCTTTATTCCAACTTTGATTTTATAGGAAGACTCCAATGAGAATGTTCCTGCCTGGCTTGTCTTACATCTAGCCGGGAGTCAGTAGTCCTTGTGGAAAGGAACCCTTCATTCAGTTCTTGGAACAAGCCCTTTTAGGCTTGTTTTAGCAATGAGCTCCAACGACCCTGGCTAGAGTGTGTCCTGTACAGTTTCCACATTTATCAAAGAGGAGCCTGTGGTTTGCTTCTTAGTACTCTAAGTTCCTGAACCCAAAGTGCTCTTTTGGCCTTTTCCTGCACCATTGGAGAAAGACCAGAGAGTTGTTGCATTGAGTGTTCTTGTCTTGAACTGATTTTACGACATCTTCTTTGACCAGTGTGGAAACCAGTACAGGAAGACACTCTCGGGTTTTCTCCACTCAGAGGCAGGTATCATCTGCTCCAATCATAGCTAGCGTCAGGTCTTCCTACCTTGCTGAAGCTGCAAGTGTGGTCATGTGTGCTTCTTACTGTCCACTGCAGACCTCTCGTTGTTTTAAGATACATTTTTAGTTGTAGATGGGCACTGTTTTAGTCAGCTTTTGCACCTCTGTGACCAGAACCAACTGTGGAGGAGGAATGTTTCTTGGAGGGCTCATGGTTTCAGAGGTCTTAGTCCATAGAAGGCCTACTCCATTCCTTGGAGCTCCAGGGGAGGCAGCATCCTGGCAGGAGTGTGTGACTGAGGGTAGCAGCTCACATCATGATCAGAAAGCAGAGAGAGAGAGGCTCCACTGTCCAGATACAAAATACATACCCCTTAGCCATGTGCCAGCTGAACCCCTTCCTCCAGCCACACCCACCTGCCCCAGTTACCACTCAGTTAATCCCATTAGGGATTCACTCACTGATTAGGTTAAAGCCATATCCCAGTCATTTCTCCTCCAAACCTTCTTGCATGGTCTCACATGTGAGCTTTTGGAGGACACCACATCTAAACCATAACAGATGATGCCTTTATTTATTTTTATGTGGTGATGAGGAAGGAACCCAGTGCCTCACGTGTTCTATCACTTGTGTTCTATCACTGAGCTACAACTGCAGCCCCCAGACCTCTTATTTTTGGAGCTGTTTTCTGAAAGAACTTGTGTCCTTATTCACAGACTGTTTGAAGCAAAATCCCATCAAGGTTTTTCAAACAAATATTAAATGTCTTCACGCAATTAAGCATCCTTTTCTTCTGCTTACCTCTCATTCTGTTATATTTGATAATTAAATTTTCCCAGTTCACGCAATGAAAGGTGAGGTAGCACTTTTGACCCTTGTAGGGTGGTCAAACCTGAAGTCTGGGGCAGAAATGTCAGTTTGAAGGATGAAACCAGTCAGTTGGACTGATTTCAGATTTTCAGTAGGACCCAGTCCTGCCTTGTGTGTTTTCTAGTTCCTTATTTGTGTGTTGCTGATCATGCTCCTTTTTTGTATGGTTTTCAGGTGGAGTTGGCATGAACTTAACAGCAGCAGATACTGTTATTTTTTTTGACAGTGATTTTAATCCTCAAAATGACTTGCAAGCAGCTGCCAGAGCTCACCGAATTGGCCAGAACAAGTGAGTGAGTTCGACATTGGCACCTTTCTGCTCTGTTGGCTTGCAGCTGTGGATTGGGGAGGAAGGTGGACCGTGTAGTCCTGACAAGAGTGCCACGTTGGAGTTAGAGACCACTGGGTTTGAACCCCGTTGTGCTGCTGGCTTGTAGAGTCATGTTGGGGGATCAGTGGTCACATGATCAGTTCAGACTCACTTTGTTGAAAAGAACAGTTAAATTCCAAAATGATTAGAAGAAACTTAGAATTTATTTAGTTCATGTTTCTCACGTTAGATCCTAATTCAGTTTAAAAATGGAGTTAAAGCCAGTGGGTGCACATGCCTGTAATCATTATCAGCATGGGAGACTCAAGCAGGAAGATCAAGTTTAAAACCAACCTTGCAACTTACCTAAACCCTGTCTCAAAACTTTTTTTTTTTTTTTTTTAAGGCTGGGGTTATAACTTCATGGTAAAGCTCCCCTGGGTTGGGTTCCCAGTACCACAAAGAGGTAACAAAGTTGTGTTCAGCTGCCCTTTGACTTGAGGTAACTGCCTGCCAGGGGTTATCCTGGCTACAGATGAAGGCCCAGTAGTGGTCACTTCGTCTTCCTTCCTCTTCCTCTTTTGGGGAAAAGTTCAGGAAGAAGTTGAGGCCAGATTTCTCTAACAAATGCTCAGGTTCATTGTTCCCTGAGTGTGGCATTTGGTTCTGCTTCCTTTTGGGTGTATTTTCCTGGCATGCTTTTTTCCCCCAGCTTTGCAGACTCCTAACACTGCTCTCATTTGACTCCCATACAGGGCTGTGAAAGTGATCCGGCTGATTGGCCGAGACACTGTGGAAGAAGTAGTTTATAGGAAAGCAGCCTCCAAACTGCAGCTCACCAACATCATCATAGAAAGAGGCCATTTTACTCTGGGAGCCCAGAAACCTTTGGCTGATCCTGACCTCCAGGTAAAATGTGTTCTTTTTAGAGTCTCATGATTTATAACCAGTACTCTCTGTGGATGAGAATGCAAATAAAAAGGACCAGCATTAACCACCCATTGTTGCAAATTACACATTTTTTCATTGGCCTAATTTTTTCATTACCCTCTCAGTACCTAACTACATGCAAGGTGCCATACAAGCTAAAGATGAGGGTGGCATTTAAAGGCGGAGAAAATAGAATAAAGAGAATGAGCTTTGAACCATCTAATTTGGATTGAAATTCACATCTTATCCCTTATTGGATGTATGACTTTGAGCATGTAACTGAACATCATGGATCTAATCTCTTCATGGCTTCTAAAGATGAGTGTGCCACGAGTTACCTCAGAGAGAATTTGTTTAAGTTCTTTTTTTTTTCTTCCTTTTTTTTTTTTAAATCAGTGATGATTAGTTCCATACCTCCTCCTTAATCCCAGACCCTTTGAGTAGTGACTTACAATACTCATTCCATACTCAGAGATGAGTGAACAAGATTAGGAATTCAAAATTATGCCATAGGATATAGGGATGAAAGCACTAGAGTTAATTTGTTGAAGAAGGAAAAATTAGATGGGAGTCAAATGCTGGCTTAGAATATCCTAGAGAGCTCTCTTTTGGTAGGAGGTTTAGAGTTATTCCTTAGCAGCAGCCTTTGAGATAAAATTGAACCTATATTATTATATACCCCAGGTCCTTTTGAGGGATTAGATGCAGAGAGATCAACCCCTAGTATCTAGCATGATTCAGGCATGAAGAGAGTAATAAATGTCTGACAAAAGGTAGTAGCTGTGGGAAGGTCTGCTGTAGGAAACTGCGGAGAAATGACAGGAGTTGGCTCTTGTTTTGAGGCAGGCAGTGAGAGAGAGCAAGTTCCAAGATGTCTTTAAGCCTTTAAGCCTGAAAGATGAGAGTAGAAAGTAGGAAGATAGGGATAGAAATTAGAAAGATGAAGATAATGTAGGCTTTAGTCAACAGAGTTTGTAGTAAAAATCAATATACATTATTGTTAGAGGGAGACTCAGAAAAGAAAGGAATTAGAAAAGTTTGCAAGAAAAACCAGGCTTTAAAAGGATCAGCTTATCAAACAAAAAATTCAAGAGGTATATGAAAGGGAAAAAATTACACAGTATTACAAGCAGAATCATCAAATTTACAACTAGCCCAAGAATGAGTTTAAAAATGGCAGTTTTCTCACATCTGTATCTTTACACATCAGCATTGCAGACAGGGAAGGTGCTGTTTTTGTTAGGGAGTCACTGACCTGCAGGAAAGGGTCACAGATTTGGGGGTACTAGAACCTGAAAGAAGAACCCTAGGTTTTGTTTGTTGGCTTGAGTTTTGTTTATCTTAGAGAGTAACTGTGGAGTCCTTGGCCTTTTCTGTTTTGAGTCTTCTGCATGCTCATCTGTCATGGTGGCCGGGCAGGCCGTGCATTTTATTTTCACACTATTGAAGAGGCAATTTCAAATGGAAGGTGAAAGCTTGAGAGAGAGGTATGTGTGCACTGTAGGTGTCTAAATACACTTCTCCACAGGACCTTGGGAGAGGAGCTCATCATGGGCTGTTGTGAAGGTACAGGCATCAGGAGTTAGAGGAGACGAATTCTCAGATGCTCGACGCTTCCCCAGGCATTCAATCGGGGGTTTCCCTGTGACATTGGCTGCTAGCACATCATTGTGAGATGCACAGGCACAAACTCTGCCATGGGACCAGATCCTTGGGCCAGTACTAACTATTGGCTGGTGGAGAGGACCGGACTTCCTGCCCAAGCCGTGGCAAGAAATCACATTCTGGTTCTGTCTTGATTCTTTCCTCCCCACCAGACTGTGAGTTATTTATGGTTGCCAGGAACAAGGGTGATAACTCACTGCCTTGTCTCAAAATACAGCAGGACATTTTTTAAGTTATTAAAAGAATCTAATAGTAAAAGACGTGGTTCTGGTTTGATAAATCTAAGCAGTATAGAGCAGTGAAGTCCTGAAAAAGGAAAGCAGGTTCCTTGTCTTAGAAGGAGAACACAACAGAAACAGAGAACAGATAAAGATGCGGTGAACAATTATTGAATGCTTACTGTGTGCTAAGCATTGTGTGACGTGCACTTTTTCCAGTTGTTTCAGAAAAGAATAACAAAAAAATGAGATAGACGTTGTCTTTACCTCCATCTTAAGAAATTTTCCAAACATCAGATTCATGACTCTAATCCGAGCACTCTTTAACTTCCAACTACATGCTCTTAGTTACTATAATAAAGTGGTTTTCATTTAAAAAATGGGTAGTTCCTTAAAGACAAGTTGTGAGTGAGCAGTAGTGAGGGAAGCCAGGAGACATAGTCCAAGGAGTGGAAGAGGGAAGGGTCCCAGTATGGACTGAGCCTCATCATAAATACTTGGCTTTCTTCTGTTTTGGGTACTAAATGCCAAAGCCATTTGGCTTGGTTTTATATATATATATATATATATTATATATATATATATATATATATATATATGTACACCAAGGTTAAATATAAATATAACAGGTATGGTTTTGCTTAGTTTTTGTCATAGTTTTCATCTCGGGTATTTTCAAGCTAAAGTTTCCAAGTTACAGAATGGGCAATCTAGAGATAACTAAAAAATCTAAAAGGGCAAAATGAAAATGAAGTTCCATGATGTGGATCCCAATTGGTTCAGAATTCCTAAGAGATAGTACTTAGGGAGGTGGAGAGTTGCAAGTAGCAAATGAAAGCCAGGTAACAAGATTCTGGTTCCTGTAGCCGTAGGAAGTAGGCTGAGTATATCCCCTAGGGGGAGCAAGAGGGCAGGATGGGGAGTGCCGCAGGACTATCCAGGGAGATTGAAATTGAGAAAGGGCTTTTGGGTCTGGTGATCAGGGTGGTTATGGTTTTGCCAAAGTGGGTCCCATAAAGCACTGTAGTAGCAAAGCGGCTTGGCAAGGACAGGTGGCAGCTCATGGTGAGATGAGGTATTCAGTGGCACCTTCTCTTTATAAGAGTTTGGCAGTGGGAGAGGTAAGAAGGTAGCCAACAGGGTCTCTGACTTCTCTCGGGACTGCTGGAAGTGCCTGTAAAAAATGCTGGTGAGAAGTGCTATAGAAGACGCTGGGAATCATTTTATCTGCCTCCACTCCTCAAAAAAATTGGAGGCCAAAAAATTTTTTTGGTATTGTAAATAATTGTCAAAGTCAACATCTCTGATCATCATTTATCACCTCTCTGCTTGTTCCTCATCCAACTCCAAAACAGCCTGGCAGGTGGTCATTTGTGATGGAAGAGAAGAAAGTCCATCGGGGAAAGAATTACCTGGTGTCATTTAGACACTTAGCAAGTCACACATCCTCATCTGTGTTTTCATGAGAACTAACTGGATCTCTCGTTTTCTTCATTCAAGTTGAGTGACATACTGAAATTTGGCTTGGATAAACTGCTGTCTTCTGAGGGGAGCACCCTGGAGGAGGTAGACCTGGAGTCCATCCTGGGAGAGACAGAAAACGGCCAGTGGGCCTCTGATGCCCTGCCTGCAGCTGGAGGAGGGATCAGAGAGCAGGAGGAAGGAAGTGAGTTGGGGTTAGGTGAGCCAGTGACTCCGTCACCTCAAGCTAGGGTGTGAGTGAGATGCGTCCCCACGGGAAGTCCTGTGTCCGGCTCCGGGACCTCTCTTTCCTACCCAGCCCTGTAGTCATCTGATGACATTCTTAAGGCTTCCTGGTCCAAGAACTGCCACAGTAATCCTTGTTCCCTTGAAGCTGGACTTTGAATCCAAGTGATGATATTAATGTTTATGGTCCTGTCAGTCTCAAGGATTAAATGTGAACCTTTTCTCCCTTGACGCAGACATCTTCTCTGGAGTTTATTTCGTAAACCTGCTATCTTTATGATGGTGCTTTGCACAGTGATTCCTCTTCTCAATAGTAGAATGTTTTTTAAATTGCAACTGATATTTATGGACATTTATTGTGTTCATCAACAGTTACTATGTCATGTGCTTTAGGTCTTTTAAGACCCATGAGGTGGGGGGCTGGGGTGGTGGCTCAGTGGTAGAGCACTCACCTCACACGTGCAAGGGCCTGGGTTCAATCCTCAGCACCACATAAAAACAGAAGTAAAAATAAAGGCATTGTGTCCAAGTTCAACTAAAAAAATACATATTAAAAAAAAAGACCCATGAGGTGTAGGAGATCATTTTGTCTTCCTTTTTCTTTTTTCCCAAATTTGGTCTATTATATATATATATATATATATATATATATATATATATTAGTTGTAGATAGACAGCATGCCCTTATTTTTTTAATGTGGTGGCTAAGGATCGAGCCCAGTGCCTCACACATGCTGAGCAAGCACTCTGCCACTGAACTACAGCCCTAGCCCCAATATTTATCTTTTTGTCCATTTTCTGTTCTGAAATATTTGAATTTCAGACTTGAAAGGGGTTTTGTTTTGTTTTTTCTTTTTCTCATGATTATTTTTAAAACGACTGTTCTCCTGTATCAGCCACAGGGAGTCAATATGGGCTGGTGTGAGAGGGTTTTACTAACCTTTTTTAAAATTTTTTATTCATATATGACAGCAGAATGCATTATAATTCTTATTATACATAGAGCACAATTTTTCATATCTCTGTATACACAGTATATTCACACCCACTTCCTGTATTCATACCTGTACTTTGGATAATAATTATCACATTCCACCATCATTAATAACCTCATGCCTCCTCCCTGCCCCTCCAACCCCTCTGCCCTATCTAGAGCTTGTTGTTCCTCCCATCTCCCACTCTCTATCCCACTATGAATCAGCCTCCTTATATCAAAGAAAACATTCAGCATTTGGTTTTTTGGGATTGGCTAACTTAGCATTATCTTTTCTAACTCCATCCATTTACCTGCAAATGCCATGATTTTATTTTCTTTTATTGCTGAGTAATATTCCATTGTATGTGTGTGTGTGTGTGTGTATACACACACACACACACACACACCACAGTTTTTAATCCATTCATCTATTGAAGGGCATCTAGGTTGGTTCCACAGTTTAGCTATTGTGAATTGTGCTGCTGTAAACATTGATGCAGCTGTGTCCTATAGTATGCTGTTTTTAAGTCCTTTGGGTATAGATTGAGGAGAGGGATAGCTGGGTCAGATGGTGGTTCCATTCCCAATTTTCCAAGTAATCTCCATACTGCTTTCCATATTGGCTGCACCAATTTGCAGTCCTATCAGCAGTGTATGAGTATGCCTTTTTCTCCCACATCCTCACCAACACTTATTGTGATTTGTATCCAAAATAGCTGCCATTCTGACGAGTGAGATGAAATCTTAGAGTGGTTTTGATTTGCATTTCTCTAATTGCTAGTAATGATGAACATTTTTTCATGTATTTGTTGACTGATTGTATATTATCTTCTGAGAAGTGTCTGTTCAGGTCCTTGGCCCATTTATTGATTGGGTTATTTGGGTTTTTTTTTTTTTTTTTTTTTTTTTTTTTTTTTTTTTTTTTTTTGGTGTTTAGCTTTTGAGGTTCTTTATAGACCCTAGAGATTAGTGCTATATCTGATGTGTGAGGGGTAAAGATTTGCTCCCAAGATGTAGGCTTTCTATTCACCTCACAGATTTGTTTCTTTTGCTGAGAAGAAACTTTTTAGCTTGAGTCCATCCCATTTATTGATTCTTGATTTTAGTTCTGGCACCAAAAGAGTCTTATTAAGGAAGTTGGAGCCTAATCCCACATGATGGAGATTAGGGTCTACTTTTTCTTCTATTAAACGCAGAGTCTCTGGTTTTATTCCCAGGTCCTTGATCCATTTTGAGTTGAGTTTTGTGCATGGTGAGAGATAGGGGTTTAATTTCATTTTGTTGCATATGGATTTCCAGTTCTCCCAGCACCATTTGTTGAAGATGCTATCTTTTCTCTAGTGCATGTTTTTGGTACCTTTGTCTAATATATGATAATTGTAGTTTTGTGGGTTAGTAGTCTCTGTATCCTCTGTTCTGTACCATTGGTCTACCAGTCTGTTTTGGTGCCAATACCATGCTGTTTTTGTTACTGTTGCTCTGTAGTATAGTTTAAGGTCTGGTATAGTGATGCCACCTGCTTCACTCTTCCTGCTAAGGATTGCTTTAGCTATTCTGGGTCTCTTATTTTTCCAGATGAATTTCATGATTGTTTTTCTATTTCTATGAGGAATGTCATTGGGATTTTGATTGGAATTGCATTAAATCTGTATAGCGCTTTTGGAAGTATGGTCATTTTGATAATATTAATTCTGCCTATCCAAGAGCCAGGTAGATCTTTCTATCTTCTAAGGTCTTCTTTGATTTCTTTCTTTAAGGTTCTGTAATTTTCATTATATAGATCTTTCACCCTTACTGAGCTTCTTAATTCAAGAGTTCCTTCTAGCCTGGCACAGTGGTGCACACCTGTAATCCCGGTGACTCCAGAAGCTGAGGATCATGAGTTCAAAGCCAGCCTCAGCAAAAGCGAGGCACTCAGTGAGAACCTGTCTCTATTAAATACAAAATAGGGCTGGGGATGTGGCTCAGTGATTCATGCCCCTGAGTTCAATTCTCAGTACCTCCCTCCCCACCCCACCCCGCCCAAGAAAAAGAGTTCTTTCTCTCATCAATACAGAGAAGCACAGTGGCTTCAGTAGGGTGCTTCCTTTACTGGTAGGGAATGGGCTGGGCGAGGCTTTTGGTTTTGTCCTTCTGAATTTTCTCCCATTGCTTCTCTCTTTCTCCCTGCCATAGACTGTCGAAGGCTGTCTGCATTACCCCTTTCTCACCCGAGAGCAGAGCATCCCTAGATGTCTGACTGCGTCTCCTTCCAGCCCTTCCTTTGAATTCCTAAGCAGCCACTGCTCTGAACTACCAATCTCAGACGTCCTCATTGCTCTCCCTTCCTGGGGTGACCTCATTCTGGAGGATGAACTTCATCTGTCTGGCACTGCTAGAGCCCCACTGTCCTGCTCCTGTGCAGTCTCTGTCTGCCTCCCCAGACCAGTGAGGGCTTCAGAGCTCAGCTGGTTTGGGATGTTCATTCTCTGTTTACCTTCAAGTGGAAGTTTATAGTAGTTCCCGACTCCTAATTTTGTGGTAGGCTTAGATTAGGGGTGGTTTGATTATCCTTATTGACTGGTGTGGTTTTTATGGAATATATGGAGAATTCAAAACTAGGCAACTGGCATTATTTTACAGAACACAGTTCTTGGACTTTTCTTGTGTTTTATCTTTAAAATTTGTTATGATAGTATCACATTTATATTCTTCAAGAACTCTTTCTTGTTCTCAGCTTGTTGTTTTAATCGTATCCTATTCCCATTTCAAGGATATAATGTCCTCCCCGAGGACATTTATTATAGCTTTTTAAAATATATCTCAGGGAGGATATTTATTATATCTTTTCAGAAAGTGTTACCCTGCCCACTGTATTATCTCTTTTTCCTCCATTTGCTTTTCCTTCTTCCTCCTCTTTTTAAAAGTTGTGTTTTGGAGTCTCTCTCGTTCTTGTTAGCAGTTTACCTGAAACATCTGGTATCCTCTGTCTGATCAGGGTGCTGGTGAAATGCCCCAAAGCTGACAGGCAGCTCTGTTGTGAACAGGTGGGTGGCCTTTGGGCCTCATGCCAACAGCACTGGTTGGCAAGCCAGCTTTTGCACTGGGGGAGCTTTTCAGACAGCCAGATTTGATTATATCCTAAGACGAGTCCTATACCATTACAGTGAAATTGTTGGTTTACATTGGAAAGACAGGGAGCTGAGGGCATGTGGTGCTCCTGGTGTTTGGTGTGCGGATCCTCTCAGTTCCTCCACACTGTGGTGCCTGTGCTTGTGCGTCTGAGTTTTTGGAGGACTGAAAGGGTTTCTGTTCCTGCAGTCAGCCCCAGCTAGATACCAGTGTTTTGGTTCCACAGCTCTTTTGAATCTGTTGTTCTCCTCTTATCCACTTTTTATCTTCCAAAGAATTCGTGCACTGTTTCATCTACCATTGCCTCATATATCTTTTTAGAAATCTGTGTATTGTCCTTTAGCTGTTTCGGGTGAGAGAAAAAATAGATGGGTGTGGTCATATTTTTAAGTTGTATTTGATTACCTTAGTACCAAGTTTCCACCCTTTTCTGTACTCATCTAGATTGACTTTACTTACTAGAACAAAATAAAATTGCAGTGTTTTCAGAAAGATAATTATATATCTCAGTCTACCTACAAAAAAAATTACATTTTTGCAGACAGTTTAACTGTTGGATTCTCTACTTGGATTAAAATTTGGAATGTTGTCTTTGATGACTGTCTTGATTCTCTTTGTGGTAGATGGTTCCTCTGGCAGGACCCAGATGAGGGTCTAGACCTGTGGGCTCCAGCTGCCTCTTCGAAACAGAGTGAAGACATAAAGCATGGTTAAAAATAACAAATGAATATGAAAGAGGAGTAGTTAGAGCAGCCCATTCACAATTAAGTATAAAGTAAGGTTGCTTTATCTTTAATGCCAAGTTTTTTAAAAAGCACAGTTATATGGTAAGCTGAGAATTTCATGCAGTATGATACTACATATGTTGATCATAATTGAAGCTTCTCAGCTCTTTATGTTTTTTCCACTTGTTGATAGAATGCCTCTTTGAGAGCCCCCTGCTGATTTAATTAGCAAATGCCAATTAGAATTATGGCTGGTTAGATTTGGGTACAAGTGTCAAGCAGTTGATCTCTTGAGAATGAAAATGTTTTGCTTTCATACTCTCTGGGGAAAACATACTTATAGCTGATTTCATAATGCTGTGAAAATACATTATTTGGTAACATGTGCTATTACATATGTTTCACTTTTGAATTATTATCCTACCTATCTGTGTTTACTGGTCTTGGCTGGTTATCACTTGATTCATGATCTTGGCAGACCACCTAGCCTCATTGGGCCTTAGTGTCTTCATCTGAAAAATGGTGCTATTAATGTCTGCTTTACTCTCTTACACAGCTGCAAAAATCAAATGTGATACTAGATGTGAAACTGCTCTGATAGCATAAAGTGCTACTTAAGAGTATTCTATCGGCTGGGGGTGCCGTGCCGCTCAGTGTTAGAGCTCTTGCCTAGCATTTGTGAGTCCCTGGGTTTGATCCCCAGCACTGCAAAAATTAAAGAAAGAAAAAAGATTATACTATTGTTCTTGTTGTTTTTGCCATGATTATTTGCAAGCTTTTTTTTCTACTTTTCCATACACACTAATCTACTGAAAAGAACTTATTGATCTTAGAATTAGAAAAACCTGCCATGTTCATTTTGTAGCAGAAAGAGTTGGAACCATTTAATCCCTGTGTGAGTCTCAGTTTCCCCTTTCATAAGTGGGGTTAGCTATAACACGATTGATGTAAAAAACATGCAGATGCTTTGTGAGATCTGTAAAGAATATTATAAATCCAAGGGATTATTTTTTGTGATTTTTTTTCATTTTCTCATAGAATTGCCACTTGTTCCTTTTAATATTATAGAAAAAGGGAAAAAAGAGTATTAAAAGTATGTTTGGGATTAAAAAGTAGAGATTTTATTAGTGGTTCTTAAAAGTCAGTGAGATTTACACTGGGAATAGTTGTGGAATGAGTGAGTGATTTGAGACTCAGCAGGGTAGAGGGATCCAGCAGAGATTCCCATATCATCTCGGATGGACCCAAAAGGGTTTTAAGTCAATGCTCTGTCCTTTGAAAAGTGAACATGTATAGAACCCAGACTTATCAGTGTCAGTGCAACAGGAAATGGAAGGCCTTCATCACAAGCTGGTCTTTGCCCTTTAGAGCAAGGGCTGTTCTCTTATTCACCTAGTCACTGCTTTGAGTAGCATTGACCTGTTTTTCAGTGTCTTAACATTTCTCACGTTGTGTTTTATGTTCTTAGAAAGCCATATGTACTTATTCGAAGGTAAAGATTATTCTAAAGGGCCCAGTAAGGAAGACAGAAAATCATTTGAACAACTGGTGAATCTTCAGAAAACCCTTTTGGAGAAAACAAGTCAAGAAGGCCGGTTACTCCGAAATAAAGGCAGTGTAAGAGCTGTTAATTTGTGTGAAATCATAAAGTCTTCCAAAAAATTATATCTTAAGATGATTTGTTAAGAAATAAGTGTCTGTTAAAATATAACAAATTAACTGAACCCTATATAAAAAGCTATGTAAAAATCTAGTATAAAAAACATTAACAAGCTGAGTATATTGTACTATTTAATGCAGGTAAAAGTAGGCCTGTCCCTCTTCTAAGCCACCCTAAAGGGATCACCATGTTACATCAAAATACCATATCCTGCTGTTGATAATCATGACCCTGTTTCATTAAGAGATGATGGCAATCATAAACGATACATGTCATGTTCACAGTATTTTGTGCTGAAAATGTACTATCTAAATGTTAGCTATCATTAAGATAATCATGCTAAAATACTGTATTAAAAGGAACTGTACATTTGTAGAAAGATTCGTGTTAAAATTATTTAAACTTTAAATGCCATCCTACGGTGTATGCTTTCAATCAAAGAAAAAAGTAAGCACCTTATTATTAATGAGATGAATCAAAATCACTACCAGCCATGCTAGTGCTTTGCGCGCCGTGCCAGTGCGATGCAAAATATGAATGTTAAATTAAATTGGATTACCTGGCGGCCAGTGCCCACCACACAGGGATGCTGTGCTCTGTGAAATCCTACGCGAGTTACCTCTGTAGAGTGTACTTTAGGATGAAGGAGACTTCAGAGGAATAGGAAGTCTCTGATCTTCTTGGCTGTGGTCTTGTCTTTCGTACAGGTTCTTATCCCAGGCCTAGTGGAGGGGTCCACCAAAAGGAAGCAGATTCTGAGCCCAGAAGAACTGGAGGAAAGACAGAAAAGAAGACAAGAAGCAGCAGCCAAGAGAAAGAGATTAATAGAGGAAAAGAAGAGGGCAAAGGAAGAGGCTGAACATAAGAAAAAGTATGTCCATAAAGTACTGTGGTTTCCAGTGACGTAGGTCTCGTCTTCTCTACTAGATTGTTGACAAGGGAAGGATATTCATATGGGAAATTTAATATTTTTTTTAAGAGAGGAGAGAATTTTTTAATATTTATTTTTTAGTTTTCGGTGGACACAACATCTTTATTTTTATGTGGTGCTGAGGATCAAGCCCAGCGCCTCGTGCATGCCAGGCAAGCGCGCTACTGCTTGAGCCATATCCCCAAGCCCTTAATATATATTTGATGGAAAAAAAAGTATGTCTGTGTTACTAACCAAGCTGAGGGTCACAGTTGGCAAAGGATTCCACAATTGAACATCACTTAAAAATTCAAAAAAGTATCAACCTGGTAGTTCCTGTTGGTAACAGAATACTTTTTTTTTTTTTTTTTTTGATTAGGGATTGAACCTGGGACACTCTGCCACGATCTACTTCCCCAGTTCTTTTTATTTTTTATTTTGAGCCAGCTCTCACTAAGTTGTCCAGCTGGCCTCTAACTTGTGATCCTCTTGCCTCAGCTTCCGGAGTAGCTGGGATCACAGGTGTGCACCACCACACCTGACTCCACAGAACACTTTTTCAAAGATTCAGCTTTAACGTTGAGTCTACGTTAGCGAGAAGTCTTGAGTACCTACAGCAGAGAAACAAGAAATTCTAAAGATTTTATTATAGTTGACAAGGAATTGTTTATTTGAACAGTCCCTTTTAGTCATGTTCTTAAAAACAGGGACATTTGGTGGCTGCTCATTATTGAAGTGTAATCAAGAGATAGTTGGGCTAATCACTAAAACTTGTTTATTTACAATTGAGCAGAAAACTTCAATCGGTGGGTTTGTAATTGCATTTTACTTGGCAGTTATTGTTTGGGAATAGCAGTGCAAACTGTGCTCAAAGGAGAGGTTACTTTTCTCTTCTCTCTGGCCTATTGAAGGATGGCTTGGTGGAAGTCCAACAACTACCGGTCCTTCTGCCTGCCCTCTGAGGAGAGTGAGCCTGAAGACCTCGAGGATGATGAAGACAGGGGTGCTGCCGAGCTGGGCTGCGAAGACCCAGACCCAGCTTCCATCAAGTATGTCAGCGGTGACGTCACACACCCTCAGGCCCAGGCCGAGGACGCCTTCATTGTGCATTGTGTAGGTACGAGAAGTGGTATGGGACAGGGAGGGTGCCTCATCTTCATGGTGCCAAGAAAGGGAGAGGATGAGGCACAGTCATGGCTTAAGGGCTGGTCCCAGTGCAGTGTCATGTGGCCAAGAAAGCATGGCTTGTAGAATCAGCGGACGTGGATTTGACTCTTGGCTCTTTGGTTTACCTGGTGGAGTTACCCACTGTCCCTGAGTGTCAGCCTCCTAATCTATGTTAATGGGACAATATCTGTCTCATTCTCTGCACAAGTTTTTTAAGAGGGTGAAACAAGGCTGCATTTTAGAAGAAAACTGTATTCTCTGAGAAACTCCCTGTGTGTTCCCCTGACAACCTTTGCATGTTCTGTATCCTCTGCCAGGAACCCTATTTTCCCAAATGATCCCATCAAGCATTGTTCAAATGTCTGCTTGTAAAACAGTCTGTATGTTGCCTCTGTTACTCGGTCCTCTTTCTACACTACTTACCTTTATCCCCTTCTGACATATTAACGTACGTCTTTGACTGTCTCATTGCATTAGAACACAAGCTTAATGGAAGAGGACTGTGTGTGTGCATGTGTGTTCACTGTATTACCCCAGTACCTGGAATGATGTCTGACGTGTGATACAGGTAAATGAGTAGTTGTGGTATGAATGGGTATAAATACCAGGTGCCAACCAGCTACATTAATGTGAGCTTGAATGAGTCATTTAACTTTTTCTCTTCCTTGCTTGTAAAACGGGAGTTGTATGCTGTGGTATTAACAGTGCTTGTCACTGCTGTGTTCCATCCACTCTCCACCCTCCAGAGTTATAGACCCACCAGAGATTCCTGCTTCTTCATAACACTCATTTTTGAGCTGCCTTTCTGTTATGATGACCAGGCGTATCTTTCAGAAAACCTGAACATATTTGGGAATCCAACTATGATTCTCTTAGGAGATCAGATATATCGATCCTTCCCTTTGAAAAAAAATCATTCTTCTACAAGCCTATCTTGTGTGATTTTGTTTTTCTAAATTGTGGGCTTGACTTTGCCTCTTACAGATGAAAATTTTCTTTCTTCCATCAGATGACTCTGGCCGCTGGGGCAGAGGTGGCTTATTCACGGCTCTGGAAGCACGATCAGCTGAGCCAAGAAAAATATATGAGCTGGCAGGAAAAATGAAAGGTAAGAAACAGAACAATGGAATAAGACAGGAAAAGACACTCAGGACGGTATTGGGTTTAGCTAGCCCTCGAGAAGACTTAGGAGAGCAGATTGGGATCGGAATTCTGTCATCTCTCTGCCTGTTTTCTCATCTGTAAGGTATATGCTTTGTCACACCTACCCCGTGGGACTACAGTGAAGATAATGAATGTGTAGGTATTTTGAAAAATGTCAATTGCTGCATCTTCAAGTATTAGAATAAAGATTATTTCATCCAACTCATGCCATCTTCATAAGGGAATATCCCATAAAAATGTCAGACAGCTATAGGAGAGAAATGCGACACACTATTAAAACTTGTGGGTGGTGGGTCAGGTTTGTGCTAGGTGGATTATGAGGTCAGCAGAGCCTGGGTACAACACTCCCTGGAGACAGAAATAAGGCTGTTTGGGACTAGGAGAACTTAGAAAACTAAGAAGTATTGTCCTTTGTCACACAGAAGGGAAAAGGCCACCTCCTTTACGTGTCAAGGTTGCAACATGTCAGGAAGAGTAAGATGATCACTGAGGTCATTTTCTGCCGTTGAGCAGTCACGGGACCTTGTCCAACAAAGAAGGGCCCTCCTGATATCTTAGAGACTGGTTTTTCCTCATTCTTTTGCCCAGTTCTCTAAAGTAGAGAGAAACGTAAGGGTGTAAAACACGTTGCTGAAAGAAGGGTTTGGTGTGTGTGTGTTGAAACAGCCAACCCAGATCTAGATCTTGACTTGGCAGGATTCAAAACAAAAGCAAAAAGGTACAGAGAACCCAGGAGCGGTCAGAGCCAGAGGTGCAGACTGAGGTCCCTGTTAGAAATCGTGTTGGAGAAATGAGAGGGCAGAGAACAGTACGTGGAAAACTTTTGGAGCTAAGAGGAGACAGTAAGAATTTTCAGAAAAATAAGAGAACCTTGAGAATGTAGTATTTTTAATCTTTTTTTTTTTTTTGTAGTTGTAGATGGACAGAATGCCTTTATTTTTTTATTTTTATGTGGTACTGTGGATTGAACCCAGTGCCTCATGCATGCTAGGCAAGCTCTACCACTGAGCTACAGCTCCAGCCCCTTGAAGAAGGATTTAAATAGCCTAGATCAGAGTAGGTGGAACTGGACCAAGGCTTCCTGGAATGGTAAGAGTTATCTGGGGTCTGGGAAGATGGGTTGAATTTGAATAGGTGGGTAGAATGGCAAGAGATGCCTAACAGTCACCTTCTTTTTGGTATCCCTATAGTATTTACTGTTCCCAAGTCATTGCACAGTCCACACGCATGGGCCAGGCTTAGGCCAAGGAACAGCAGAGTTCAGTTGTAAAGGGAGGGTTGGCCACATCATAGAAGACCATACATGGCTTGTCCAGGGGATACGTTCCAAGTAGGACCATATCCAGGGGATCACGGCTAGACATACAGGAAACCTGATCAGAAGAATGGCATAGCAGGGCTGGGGCTGGGGCTCAGTGGTGGAGCACTTGCCTAGCATATGTGAGGCACTGGGTTCGATTCTCAGCACTGCATATAAATAAATAAAGGTCCATTGTCACCTAGAAAAAAAAAATTAAAAAGAAAATGATGTAGCAGAGCCAGTATTTTAGAATTAAAAGATTGGGGTGTGCAAGATATCTACCTTTTTAGTTTAAACAAAAAGTTTAAACTGGGTTATGTAGAGCCCAGAATTAAATGAGCACGTCTGCCTAGAATGTCAGTTTGATTTGATTTGTATGGGGTAGGAAAACATGCAATAGGACTAGACGTAGTAGAATGCAGAATCTGAATGATGTGAGACAAACACTAAGACTTCCAAAGGCATTTCAGGCTCATAGAAGTCCTCCCCACCTCCCTACCCAGGGATGCCTCTAGCACTCGCTTTCCCTCTCCGTGGCTTGTAGGTCACTCGGCTGGTGACGTTTGGGGAATACTGAGTTAGCAGAACATGAAAAATTCAGGAGGGAAGCAGATGAGAACTGGCTAAGGCGGTGACTGAGGTCAGGAGAACAGGGGAGTGAGAAAGGCTACGAAAGACTGGCAGAGGTAAGGTCCTAGACCTAACTGGATTTGGAAGAGCAGGCACAGTAGGGTTCGGAGTAATTCTCCTTCAGTGGTCCATGTGAGGCTGAGTGTTCTTTCTCTTGTTCTTTTTTCTTTTTTTAATCTCAGACTTGAGTTTGGGAGGTGTCCTTTTATTTCCTATTGATGACAAAGAGTCAAGAAACACAGGGCAAGATCTGGTAAGTTTAAAAACAAAAACACATCTCTTAATCAGAACTAACATTTGGCTCCCAATAATTTCTCTTAAAGCCTTTCCTGCCCCTGCTGGCCAAGATCTCTGGTATGCGAGTGGTTTGCTACAGCTGCCATAACAGTGCCTCAGACTGGTACTCAGCTTAAACCTAGATACATATGTTCTCAGAGTTCTGGATGCCACCAGTCCAGGATTAGAGTGTCGTTAGGTGGGTTTCTCCTGAGGCTTCTCTCCTTGACTTGTAGATGACCACCTTCTCACTGTGTTCTTCAGAGGACACAAGCCAGTTTCGATTAGGGCCCACCCTAATAACCTCATTTTAACTTAATAATCTCCATTCTTTTTTTTTTTTTTTTTTAAGAGAGAGTGAGAGAGGGGAGAGAGAGAGAGAGAGAGAGAAAGAATTTTTAATATTTATTTTTTAGTTCTCGGCGGACACAACATCTTTGTTAGTATGTGGTGCTGAGGATCGAACCCGGGCTGCACGCATGCCAGGCGAGCACGCTACCGCTTGAGCCACATCCCCAGCCCCTAATCTCCATTCTTTAATTGTTTTTATTTTACATGACAGAATGTATTTTGACATGTCATACATACATGGAGTGTAACTGCCCACTTTTTTTTTTTTTTTTAAAGAGGGAGAGAGAGAGAGAGAGAATTTTAATATTTATTTTTTAGTTTTTCGGCGGACACAACATCTTTGTTTGTATGTGGTGCTGGGGATCGAACCTGGGCCACACACATGCCAGGCGAGCACGCTACCGCTTGAGCCACATCCCCAGCCCTGTAACTGCCCATTCTTGTGTTTGTCCATGGTGTGGAGTTACACTGGTTATGTGTTCATGTATGAAAATAAGAAAGTTATCTGCAATTCATTCTACTGTCAGTATAAATCTTTTTAAGGCTTTTGTCCAAGTGTAGTTACATTCTGGGGTACTGGGAGTACCCCAAATTCAAAACATGAATTTGGGGGAGCAGGGTCCATCCCATAACAAGCAGGTTGACCCCCACTCTCCACTTCGCCATCCCCCAGCCTTCTGAGCACTGTCCTCTGCTTCCTTATCATCCCCTGGCCTAGACTCCAGGCCCCTTTGTGTGTAGGGACTTTTTATTCTTAGTATCCCACATAGTATTGGCTCCTAGGAAATGCTCAGTGAACATTTACTGAATAGTAAGGAAATATGTCTCAAAACTCTGGGGGTTTCATCATTTATTACATGAAAGTTTCTGTAAAAGATTGTGTTTCCTGGCCAGCCACGGGCAGAGGAAAGGAACCAGTACAACACTTCTCTGCTTACATCAGAATCCTCCTTTTGCACCTTAAGTATCTCTTGCTTGCTTGTCTGTCATTTGGAATACCTGTAGTGAATTTACTTACCACACCTACAGTTTTCTCCAAGACCTGAGTCCACATCCAAATTTTGAACCAAAACTTACACTTAAGAAATTTAGAAACCAGGCTGAAAGAGGTTCATTCTCTTCATATTGGTGGTGTGTGTGACTAGCAACAAAGTGGTTTCCAGTTTATTGGTTCATTCAGGAATTTCTAAAATAAGAAAAAAAGGCAGAGGGTGGACAACATAATGTCCATGCATGAGAATTTCAGAATATAGTTTACTCAGGAAACTGTTCACAGTGTGGAATGTTGTGTCTGGGACGTGACTGTCGTGACTCATATTGGCTCCAGAAGCTCCCTGAACTCTCCAGCTTCCCCCCATTAGGAGGAGGTGGGGGATCTTTGGCATCTGTTTTCATAGAGATTGTCTAGACAGAAATAGTTCCCAGGACAAGCAGGCAGCCTAACTCTAGTGTCAGAGGACTGGATTGTGAGAACCTCTAAAATCCTATCTACTCCTAAGAGTCTTAGAATTTTTCTTTACCTATGAGAACATTTAGAAAGTACAAGTTTTAGATTCTAGTTTTTAACATATCATGAAAAGAGGAAGAAATTCCCGTTACCACAAAAACAAGTTATGATGGGTACATAATCACACATTGCTGTGCAAGCAGAGCATACAAAAGAGATGGAGCCACCCCATGCAGTGACGCACGCCTGTAATCCCAGCAGCTCAGGAGGCCGAGGCAGGAGGATCACAAGTTCAAAGCTAACCTCAGCAATTTAGTGAGGCCCTAAGCAACTTAACAAGACCCTGTCTCAAAGTGAAAAATAAAAAAAAGACTGGGGATGTGGCTTAGTGGTTAAGCACCCCTGGGTTCAATCTCTGTAACCAAAAAAGGGGCCGGGGGGATGGAGCCAAAGCCTAGGTGGTCCATAAAAGGCTATGTCCCCTTCATGGGCAGGTCACTGAGTTGACAGTGGAACTGTCTCATGTCATCCATCTAATGGTTGTTCTTTCTAGTTAGCCTTGGTAGTGGCTCAGCACCGTGATCGCTCCAATGTCCTGTCTGGCATTAAGATGGCAGCCCTAGAAGAGGGCCTCAAGAAGATATTTTTAGCAGCAAAGAAAAAGAAAGGTAAGCTCTTCCATCTGAGATCAGGAGAGGACCTTCTTTTTCCAGACATGTGGTGTCGTTTTGAGGGGGAGATGAGGAATGTCCAGACCACACTCGGTTTGCATGGCAAAGGTAGAGCACAGAGTGATGACCACTTCATCTTGTCTGTGTGTGACCCGTTTTCCTTTCCAGGTTGGTTTTGTATTTGTTATCTCGTTTTTATCATGATTTTACAGTGGGGAAGCAGAAGATTAGAGATGAAGAAATTTGGTCATACGCAATTGGGAAAAGCCGTTTATTATACTTTCCCTTAGAGAGTCACAGTATGCCATGACTCTCTGCCAAAGAAATTTAATTTTGTTTCTAAACCTAGTGTGTCTTGGTGTTTGTTGAATTTCATGGATTATTGGGGAATCTTTGATTTCACCATTAATCATATTCTACTTCCATTGTGCCTGCTTATTTTCAAGAGTCTGTGGATCTTAATGTTCAGCAGAACAACTTAATTTTTCCCTATTATAATCCCCTCGCCAGCATATTTTTCACACTGTATTTGTGTATTTTGGGTGGACAGTCAATGGTTATTTTCTTCTCTGTATATCGTATACCCATCAACCCGTTTTTGATGAGTGCAGACATCATGATCTTTTTTTTTTTTTTTTTTTAATAGCAAGTGTTCATCTTCCACGCATCGGTCATGCCACGAGGGGTTTTAACTGGTATGGTACTGAGCGACTTATTCGGAAACATCTGGCTGCAAGAGGCATCCCAACTTACATGTATCCTTTTGTGGTCCTGATAATATGTTCCCCGATTCAGGAGGGAAATATGTTGTTTTCTGGTATTGCTATTTAATCCACAGCCAAGTCCTCTCCTGCCATGTTCTTCATTCTGCCCTCCTCAGAAGCAGTTTCTGACTTATGTATATATCCAGAGCGCACACCCATGAGATAGACATGAACACTTTTGGATGCCAAGAGATAGATTTAAAAATATATGAAGGGGAGAATCAATTGAGCAATTGCCTTTTAATTACATACTAATTTTTTTCTTACTACTTTTCTAGAAATCTTTCAGGTCTGTGGACCAAGGCCTGATTCTAAGAACTTATTCTGTTCTCTAAACAGTTAACAAATAAGTGAACTATTTTATTTTGGGAACTTTTTGATATAGTCTGAAGAGGCTATATGAAATTCATTCTATTAAGTCAATAACTAAACTAATATTTATTTCTCAAGATCTCCATTAGCATTCTTTGAACTATTTTACTCTATTCAAAATCAGAAGCTGCCAACTTGACCCCCCAATGGCTATAATTATACAGAAAATCCATCTTTGTACTTAGATTCTTACTGAATCATTCAGTCACAACTCCTTACAAAAACTTTAAATAGAGAAGGTTTTATGTGCTTGCACAATTTAAGCAGTAGCATAAGAGTTTTACTACAATAGATTAATAGTAGCAATAATTAGTGCCAACAATATTGGAAGTACTTATGATATAGAGAAAAGAAATTAGGACATATTACTTTTAGAATGGTTATTTCACTAATTATTAAACTATTAGTTTTGACATAGTTGAATATAAACTGATGAAATACATCTTCCTTGACCACCCTTATCAGATATTACTTCCCTAGAAGCAAGACTGCTGTCCTGCATTCACAGTCCCCACTTTCCTCCTCAGCACAGCAGGTGCCTTAACAGTAGGCCCTGCACCAGATCCAGTAGTTAGCAGCCAGCTATCAAGATATTGGCCCAGGGGCTGGAGTTGTGGCTCAGTGGTAGAGGCTCGCCTAGCACGGTCAAGGCCCTGGGTTCCATCCTCAGCACCACGTAAAGATAAATAAATAAATTAAAGATATTGTATCCAACTACAACTAAAAAATAAATATTTTTTAAAAAAAGATATTGGTCCAGACTGACTGTCATGAGTATCTTAGAAAAGAATTGGGCCAGGCATCATAGTGCACACCTATAATTCCAGTGATTCAGAAGGCTAATGTAGGAGGATTGCAAGTTCAAGGCCAGCCTCAGCAACTGGCAAAACAGTATCTCAAAAAGGCGGGGGGGATTTGGGGAGCTTTGGGATAGTGTTTTTCTAATTCTAACTTTGTTCTCCTAGATGTGTTACTCTGATATGGTACCTGTAATAGAGGATGCACAACTTATTTGGGAAAGTTATTTGATCTCAGTTTGTATAACTATTTGCATAATGATAAATATTCTGGTCTTTGCCATTTTATTCTTTTCCTCTATATCTAGGTTTTTTCCTCCTTCACCAGATGTTTTCTTTACAGAAGGAAAGACTGTCTGGATTAAGGAGATACAAAGGAAATAGAACAGGGTGTCTGGGAAAAGGAAACACCTTCAGGTAATTCATGCCTTCAAAAGACAGCCTCAGGAATAGAGCTGAGAAGAGAGTCTTGATCCCGACAAGTGAAGCTTCTCCTGCACTTCTTTTTGCACTGCTTAGTATCTCAGTCTGAAAAAAAAAACACTTTGGCCGAGAGGCCTGTCAAATGCAACTTCAGAAAAAACAGTGAATCTCCTTTCCCCTACCCATTAAATCCATTTCAGCTTCAACACATGAGAGAATTGTGAAAATGGCACAAAGCAGGCATAAAATGACTAGTGGTGTTGGAGAAGGTCGGGGCCCGAGAACCACTGAGGAAAGAGTCATAGGGATAAACCTAAGTCTGACTTTTCCTGCTTCTGTATGTGAAGTCTTTGTCTTGGGCAGCTGTCCTCAGCCAGCCTGATTTCTGCCTCTTTGAGGCCGTCAACACCCTGAATGCTGCAGAGTCCTTGTCAGAGGTCTCAGACAGGGGCCTTTGATGCAGGAAAACCTCACAGAGCCAGGATCATGATCTAAGAAAGGTAGTACTTCCAGTACTTAATGATTCTGTTCAACTCCCTACCTATACCTTCATCCTTCTGCAGCTTAGCATCTGTGCCAAAGATGAGTTAGACCCCAAATTCATGATTCCTTATTCTTCTCTCCCCGATTTTTTCATTGCATTTAACTGCCTCCTATCCACCTTTCTTTCCACCAATACTTAACATAGGTTATTTTTTTAGTTGACAGTATTATTTGTACTTACTAGGAATACAGTATTCTAATTTGACACATGTATCTCATATAATTGGTCATGATATATAATAGTCAAGTTGAAGTAATTAATTAGCATTTCCGTCTCCTCAAATATTATTTCTGTGTGCTGGGATCCTTCAGAGTTTCCTCTAGTTATTTTGTTACGTATAATTGTTATAGACTGTTTTCACTATGCCATAGAACATTGGAACTCCTCCCCTCTTCACCCATGGTATTTTGGTACCCATTATTACCCTCTCCAAAGCCCCCATTTTTCTACCCTTCCTAGCCTCAAGCAACAACCTCTGTCATTCTATCTACTTCTATGTAATCAGAACTTTTAGCTTCAACAAATGAGTGAAAATCATTTGATATTCTTGGCAGTTTATCCACTAACACTACCTGGGTAGTTTCTGAACATCTGAGAGAAGTATAGTAACAGGGAACTCAGTACCCAGAGCATATAGGTGATCTTTCCATGGGCACAGTTGTTTTTTTGTTGTTGTTGTTGTTGGCTTGGGGGGAAGGGGCGGGGGTGCTTGTCACTTTACACTATAGACCATGCTCCCACCACGGGGATTTTACTAAGGATAGACCCTGTGTTAGGGTTCTCCAGGAAAATAGGACATCTGTTGGTAAAAGGAGGCTCATTAGATTGGCTTACGTGACACAAGGGCTAAAAAGTTCCACAGTGGCCATCTGGAAGCTGTGGAGAGCATGGAAGTCATCAGCAGCTCAGTGCAAAGAGCTGGGAGCCTCAGAACGAGAGGTACTGATGTTACAGCCCCCAGCCCAACTCCTTGAGGGTTGTTGGTGTAAGTTTGAGTCCAAAGACAGGAAAACCTGCAGTAAATTGTGGAAGGGAAGCAGCAAAAGAAAAGGAACCTTGGAAAACAAGTTTCCCTCTTCTACTTTATGTTCCATCCAGGGCCCCAGCCTGTTGGATGGTGCTGTCCACAGTCAGGGTGGGTCTTCCTCATTCACTCTGCCGATCCATATGCCAGTCCTCTCTGTGGACACCCTCACAGACACACCCAGAAGTATGTTTTACCACTTCTCTAGGCATCCTTCAATTCAGTCACGTTGACGCCCAGAATTAACCATCCTAGAATCCTTAGGCTGTCTCCTGGTTAATTGGGCCAAGATACACATGGATATAGCCTCAGAAAACTCTCAGTGGGGATGCTGGCTATCCCAGACTGGAAATTTCATAGTCCTCACAGGCAGATAGCCACTTAGATAAGCACCCTGAAGTAGGCTTGCTGTGGGAAAGGATATTAGATATCTCCCAGTAGTCAACCATAATGCTGTAGCAGAAATGATCGGCTGTCTGGATTTGAACTGTCGTAGGGGTCAGGAATCCTGCCCGGAATCAGATCAGGGACTTGCTGTCCAAGACTACAGAGTTGTGTTGGTGCTTGGACTGAAGGCAGGTTCACACGTGGCTCACACTGCCCCTTCTGTTACTGCAGTCCTGCCCACAGAAGGTGCCGAGCCAGTAACTCAGGCTGTTCCTGTTACCCTGTGCCCAAGCTTGCATGGCTAGGGGAACTGCTTAGCTCTGGCCAGGGTCCCCTTCCCAGGCAGGCACTACCATGTAGCAGTAGAGAAGAACACCACAGTTGCTGTTGTCACCCCACCTATGCAATTCCCACTGCCAGCCACCCCTGCATCTTATCTGACCAAGTTCTGTCAAAATTGGGTGTGAATGCCACAGAGGAGGTGCCCAGGTTCCTTCTGCTGCCTCTTCCCATGCAGCATCTGGGCCTCAGGCCCCTCACTACTACTGGTGCCTTTAATGTCAAGGTCCCTTGCTTGTTGCAGAGCTAGCTTCAACAATGCCGGAGGAAACTCCTGTCACCTAATAGGAGCCACCGTTTCCATTATAAGAATAGCCCCACAGTGAAGACCCCACATCCACTGTTGTCCACACCACACTTGCCTGAATTGCTAGTGTGTTTCCACTCTTGCGTGGCCCATAGGGGCAGTGGTCGTATCCACTATCTATACCATGCCCTAATTTACTGATCACAGCTGAAGAAGCTTCAGAAACTACACAGTGGTTCCCAGCTAGAATCAAAGCCAGACTTGTCAAACCAACACCCAAGACACATGTTCAGGTGGAGTCTGCTTACTAAGAAGGCTACGCCATAAATGTAGTTACCTGATGTACTAAGTCTTGGGGGTTGGGGGAGACTACCAACCAGGATCATCCAGCAATGCTATCCTTCAGAATCAAAGAAATAAGACTTTCTCAGAACTGAGATAATTAAGACCAGCCTTACAAAAGATACTTAAGGGAGTCCTGTGCCCAAAAGTCAAAGAAAATTACTGTCATGAAAGTAAATCCTACTAGAAGAGTAAATACACAAAAGAAAAACATTTTTATCAGTAAAGTAAGCCATCAAATCACAAAGATAAACGAGAGAAAGTAAAGAGCAGATAATATTCAAAACAACTAACAGGAGTAAGCCTTTACCTATCAATGACCTTGAATGGAAACAAAAGATAGCTGGACTGAATAAATCCAAAAACAAGATCCAATAATATGCTTCCTAAAACAAATTCACAAGTAAAAACAAAATGAAAGAATGGAAAATGATATTCCAAGCAAAGAGAAACCTAAAGCTAGTAGAAGCGGTAGCTACACTTACATGTGATAAAATAGACTTTAAGATAAAAACTTGTCAAGACAAAGTCACTAATAATAATCAAGGATTCAATAAGAAATGAGATAAATTTCTGTGTACCTAACATCAGAGCAACCAGTTTTATAAAATAGCCACTATTAGACCTAAAGGGAGAGAGACTAATACCATAACAGAGGGGAATTTCAATACCCCACTCTCGTCAGTGGACAATTCATCCAGCCCCTCCGCCAAAAAATGAACGAACATCAGAGTTCAACTATATGTCAGAAAATTCCATTCAACAGCTGCAAAGTACACATTCTTTTCATCGATTCATGGAATTTTCTCTAGAATACACAATATATTAAGCCCCAAAATAATTCTAAATAAAAATTTTAAATGAAATTATATTCTGTATCCTTTCTGATTACCATGGGAAAAAACTAGAGTCAGCCACAAAATTGATTTAGACATGGACACTGAACAACATATATCTGAATCAATAGTGGTTTGTCAAGGGTAAAAGAAGAGAAACATGAAAATTTATGACAACAGCATTCCAAAATTTACGGTATAAAACAAAACCAGTATTCAGAGGGAACTTGATAGCAATAGTGCCTACATTAAAAATTTTTAAAAAAAAAAATTCAACTAACCTTAAAATGCATCTCAATGATCTAGAAAAGCAAGAACAAACCAACCTCCAAATTAGAAGGAATGAAAGATCAGAGCAGAAATAAATGCAAAAGAGACTAAAAGGGCAATACAAAAGATCAATAAAATGAAGAGGTCATATTTTAAGAAGGTGAACAAAAGCAACAAACCTTTAGCTAAACTAACCAAGAAAAAAAGAAGACCCAAATAAAATTAGACATTAAGCAAAAGAAGACATTAGCACAGAAATACAAAGGATCATTATGAGATTCTGATAAAAATAAATACGATATGCTAACATTTATAAACCTAATCTAGAAGAAATGGACAAATTTCTAGACACACATAACCTATCAAAATAAATCTGAGGACTCTGCTGCTTCTGGTTCACAGCCACATCTTCTCCGCTTGTGCACATCCTCTTGTCTCTTGCGGTGCCAGCCATGCCGTCCCTAAGACACTATGGTGAGGGTCAGAGTGAACATATCTGGCCACATTGGGTGCCTGGTCACCAGGGCTGCTTTCAAGTCTGGCGAAGTGGATATTGTTGCTATCAATGACCCCTTCATTGACCTCAATTACATGGTCTGTGTGTTCCAGTGTGTTTCCACCCGTGGTAAATTCAATGGCACAGTCAAGGCTGAATACAGGAAGCTTGTTATCAATGGAAAGTCCATCTCCAGAAGCAAGATCCTGCTAACATCAGATGGGGTGATGCTGGTGCTGAACCTGTTGGGGAGTCCACTGGTGTCTTCACCAGCATGGGGAAAGCCTGGACTCATTTCAAGGGTAGTGCTGAAAGGGTCATCTCTGCCTCTTCTGCTGATGCCCCCATGTTTGTGATGACCGTGAATCGTGAGATGTATGACAACTCCCCCAAGATTATCAGCCATGCCTCCTGTAGCACCCACCAACTGCTTAATCTCCTGGCCAAGGTCACCCATGACAACTCCAGCATTGTGGAAGGACTCAAGACCACAGTACTTGTCATCACTACTAATCAGAAGACTGTAGATGGCCCCTCTGGGAAACTCTGGCATGATGGTGGTGGAGCTGCCCAGAATATCCTCTCTGCATCCACTGGTGCTGCTAAGGCTGTGGGCAAGGTCATCCCTGAACTGAATGGGAAGCTCACTGGCATGGCTTTTCGTGTGCCTACCCCAGTGTGTCAGTTGTGGATCTGACCTGTTGCCTGGAGAAAGCTGCAAGATTTGATGACATCAGGAAGGTGGTAAAGCAGGCATTAGAGGGCCCCTCCAGGACCGGGTTGTCTCCTATGACTTTAACAGTGACATCCACTCTGCCACCTTCAGTGCTGAGGCTGGCATGGCCCTCAGTGATCACTTTGTCAAGCTCATTTCCTGGTATGACCATGAATTTGTCTACAGCAACAGGGTGGTGGACCCGATGTCCACATGGCCTCCAAGGAGTAAGAGCCCCTGGACCACCTGCCCCAGCAAGAACACAGAGAAAGAAAGAGGCCCTCGGCTGTGGGGAGTCCCCTGCTCCTAACTCAGTCCCTCAGCAAGAATCTCCCCTCTTCCCAATTTCCATCCCAGACACCCTGAAGAAGGGGGGAGGTTTAAGGAGCCCTACTTTCACCACCAATCAAGTCTACTGCACCTCCCAAAATTAAAAAAAATGAGGACATAAAAAACCTGAATAGGCCAATAACAATAATGAGATTGAATCAGTACTGAAAAGTCTCCCAACCAAGAAACCTCAGGACTGGATGGCTTTATGACTGAATTTTGACAAACTTTTAAAAAAGAACTATAACCAATTCTCAGATTTTTCCATATGATTGAAAGGGAGGAAACATTTCCAAACTCTAGGAGGCCAGCATCATCCTGTTTTCAACAAAAAACAAGGACACAACAAGAAGAAAGAAAGCTGTATAGACCAATATCCCTGATGAACAAGGTGCAGACAACCTCAACAGAGTACTAGCAAACAGGATTTAACAGCACATCAAAAAGATTATTTCCCCTGATCAAGTAGGTTTTATCCTAAGGGTGCAAGGATGGCATACATGTGCAAGTCAATAAGCAATATATCACGTCAACAAAAGGAAGAATAAAAGCCATGTTATCTCAGTAGATGCAAAAAATAAGATTCAATATCCCTTCATGATAAGAGCCCTGATCAAATTAGGTATAGAAGGATTATAACTCAGCATAATAAAGGCTATCCACAACAAACCCTCCACCTGCATCGCAGTGAACCTGGGAAAGCTGAACACAAGTCCTGTGTCAGGAACAAGACAGGGAGAGGGAGGGGGAGTGTGGCATGTGGAATATGACGGAGGCTGGTGTGGCTGTGGAGGCTTCCAGGAGATGTGTTCTAACCAGGCCTCTCCTACTTTCCCTTGGGTTCATGACTGCTTGCCATCTCCCTACAGAAATTGGACACAAGAGCCTGTATGTTCAAGGGATAAAGTCTGAGCAGGACAACACATTTTGGGGCCAATAGACTAGGAAAGAAAGCTCAGATAGCTGCTCCTCTTCCCTTCCCCTTAAGTCCCCAGGACTGACAAATCAAGGAATTGACCCCTCCCAATGTTGTTTCTCTATTTGAGAATTCAAAAGTAAAGTTCAGGAATGGCTAGGTGGGGAAATTTTTTTAAGGGGTGGATGACCAGATGTGAGATGTCTGAGGTTACCTGCTGTAGGATTCACTTCCCACCTCTATTAAATAAAGTTCACTGATGCTGAGGATCTGGACATCTACCCTTTCCCAATACATATTACCAGTTAGAGTAGTCAAACATCTTGGGGAATATTGCATATAACAGGACATCTGAGAATTAAAATATCTTAATAGAAAAAAATTAACAGAAAAGAAACAACTTTACAATTAAAGTACAGTAAAAAACCTTTGGATAATTAGCAATATGATTTTTTAAATAACCAGATGAAAATGTCATTATGAAAAAAAGATAAGTAGTGAAATCTATAGGGCAGAATGTGTTAGAGATTTTTAAAAATATAGATCATCCCAGAAGGAAATCAAAAATAGAAAAAAATTATAAAAGGAAAAATATATATGTATGTAGGAGACAACATCTAAGAAATACAATGAAGATAAAATTTTTGAAAACTAGTGGAGACAATTTTTTTATAATCAAAGCAGAATCCTTTTAAACAAAACTGTACAAAGGGAAAACCATTTTGTGAGTATTGTAGGGCTGAGCAAATGAGAAATATTTGATATTGATAGGAAGAGGGGTTCCCACTAGGAGAAGATACAAATATGGATTGGGGAAGTCAAGAAAGAACCCTGCAGCATCAGATTGGGATTAAAAGTATCAGTATGAACTCATAATTTTTATATGATATACACACATATAATTTCAAATTATATATATGAAATTGAAACATTAAAATAGAAAATTGCAACAGTTTTTCAATTCTCTCTATACTGACAAATGATGATCTAGAAATGATGACCTTTGGCAAGATAACTTGTGCTGAGATAATTGAGAAATAAGTTTCTTTTACTGTTCCTTTTCAGACTTCCAACAACTAGTTTTAATACCCACTAAGATTAATGCTCAATTAAATTATTAAATAAGTAAACAGAGCTCAGATCTTGTTTTCTAAATATTTCCCACTAAAAGGACACAGGCACCAATTCAAAAGGGCTCCTGCTGGCCAAAATCTGAATCTGAGCATCAAAATATATGATGGTAGTAGTAGATTATAGTTCACTAAATAAAATATCTTAAATTCATACCAGTGAAAATTAGGTATAAAGAAAGGTAAATTCTTCCAGCAAATGTAGACAGAATAATAGAAAAATCACTATTTTGCAAAAATCATAGAAATAATTAAGTATTAATTATTCTAACCTTTTTGGAAAGCCATCTGACAATATTAATTGAAATTTAAAGTACATCTACCTTTATACCATTTTCCAATCCTGACAATGTCCCTTAGACATAAAGACACAAACATATAAAAGGACATGCTTAAACTGAATATGACTGACCATACTGTTTGTTTATAGCTGGCATGTATTCTAGGTAAGCTAGCAAAATGGTTGGTTAGGGTCCATGTCATGCTGGTGGCTATTGTTTTAATATTACTTCAGTATGTAATAGTTACATGCGTACCTGTAAGGTTAGAAGTTGCACAAAAAAAAAAAAAAACTGGGGCTGGGGATGTGACTCAAGCGGTAGGTAGCGCGCTCGCCTGGCATGCACAGGGCGCTGGGTTCGATCCTCAGCACCTCATAAAATAAAATAAACTTGGAGACAAGTTAAACACCCATTAGCAAAGGACAAATAGTCAAACAAATGATACAACCATATTGTAAAATATTTAAATTTGTATTATCATTGATTAAAAAAACAAGATAAAATTGTAGCAGAACTACTGTTTGCCAATTCCCTTTCACCATGTAACAAAATGGTGGTTTTTATTGTTGTATTTATGTAAAATGTATCCAGTTAAACAGTGACACAATGTAAACTGTAGTGTTTACAGTTAGAAGTGACCATGTCACCTCCGGCTTGGTGGCGCACCTATAATCCCAGGTCTTCAGGAGGCTGAGGCAGGAGGATTGCAAGTTTGATGTCAGTCTCTGCAATTTAGCGAGGCCCTAAGCAACTTAGCAAGACCCTGTCTCAAAAAATAAAAAGGGCTGGGGATGTGGCTTAATGGTTAAGCACCCCTGGGTTTAATCCTCAGTACCCCCCCAAAAAAAAGTGACCACGTCACTAGTTATGACTGATTGATAGTGTAAGTGAAAGTTGATTTTATGAGAAATTGCTCAAACTTATGAGGTTTCTTGTGTTTCTGGTCATAGGAGTAACTAACTGAGTCCAGGATTTTGCTATTATTTTTGACAATTAGAAAAATAGACTACATTTAGAAAAGTTTTGCGGCATTTAATAATAGGAAGCTCCAAGCCATGGTCCCTGAAAGAAAAGAAATAAACAAAGAAAACCTTTAGCACATTCAGGCCTTCTTCCTGTAGACAATTTCTGGACCATTGCACAGGGAGGATCCCCACACTCATACACACACCAAAAAATAGAGAAAAGAAAACAGGAAATTGCCAAGTTAAGGAAAGAAAAACAAAGTTCAAGGAAACTTGAGTTTGGGTATGGAATTCCAAGAGGAAGGAGATAACACAGAATAAGACTTACAGATATATTATAGAGATCTCCGTAAATTAATAACAGTGGCATCTGAATTGCAGGATACATGTCCATGAGCCTAGGCAAGAATAGCTTCCGGGAAAAGAGTTTCCAGGAAGAAGACAATTCCTAGAGATCCCAGTAGGCTGGAAATCACAGTTCCCGTCAGCCAGGGTGGAAACATGGGAAAAGCACCTTGAATACTAAGAGATGGATAGGAAAGACCCCAGAGATGCCATGCCTTGGAAGTGAGGCCAAGGTAGCCCTGGAGTCAAGCCCCTTAAACACTCTTAAAAAACAAACCTCAAGAGAAGTAAACTGAACAGATGACTACTGGTGAAAACATTGTCCAACAATACTTTTTTAAAATACTAAAAACCCAGCAATCAGCAATGTATAATTAACAACATCCAGCTTCTGATAAAACATTACAGATAGGGAAGGGAAATATGACTCATAACCAGGAAAAAATATCTCACAATGGAAACAGACTCAGAAATGAGAGACAAGACAGAACTGGCAGACAGGAATTAAAACAGGTGATGTAGTTATGCTCGCATGTTCAAAAATGTCAACGTGAATATAATCAGTGAACAGTGGAAGTTATAGATGTGTACAAAAAATGGTAGCGATATCAAGTAAAATACTTAAATATTTTATTGGGTGTGATTAATAGAAGTTCAGAGACTAGAAAAAACAGTCTTAAAATAGCAGAATTTACCTAACCTGCATTAAGAGAAAGAGAAAAAAAAAGTCTTAGTGACTTGTAGAATGGATGTTTCACAAGTAGATGAGAGAGATTAGGGCAGAAAAATATTTGAAAAATGATGGCTCAACATTTTTTTAATATTTGAATGCTCCAAACAGAATAAAGAATCTCAATGAACCTTGAGCAGAAGACACACATACACACACAAATGACACCACTCCAGAATTAAGTTATTCAAAACCAGAAAAGTGACCAACTTGAAAAAGATATCATCCATACAGAAAAAGACATTATACAGATATAGAGGGGGAAAGATAAGAATTTTTATAGACCTCTCAGAAATTATGTAAGTCTAAAGACACTATAGCAACTTTCAAATGTGGAAAGGAAAGAGGAAATAAAGCCTGTCTGCCTTGAATTTTCAATCCAGTGAAATTATCCTTTAAAAAGGAAGAATAAATAAAAGAATACTTTTTATCTGGGTAACAACAGTTGATATAATTATGCAGAATCAGGTCTGCACTGTGTAAACTGTTGACAAAAAGTTCTTCAGGCAAAAGGAGAATGTTGTCACTTGTAAATATGTATCTACACAAAGAAATGAAGAGAGCTAGAAGAAGTAGGTAAATAACACACAGTGGCTATGTAAAAAGACTGTCCCCTAATTTTTAAGGTCTTTAATGGAAAATTGACTATTAGGTTCAAAATTTAGTGTGTGCTTTACAACATGTAGAACTGAAAATTACAATAAGAACAGCACAAAGGACAGGAAGAGAAAATAGAAATGCTACTATAAGACTTTCAAAGTGTATGTGGAGTGTTGTGCCATTCCTTAAAGTCGGACTGTAATAAGTCAAAGGTGCATATCTTAAGCTGTAGAGCAGTGCTAGCAAATGGAAAAATGTGAGAACCTATGTAATCTGAGATTTTTCTAATAGCTACACATTAAAAATCTAAAAAGAAACAGATAAAATTTTACATTTTTTATTTAACATGCTACATTCAAAATATTATCATTTCAATATATGATCGATGCAAAAATAAATCAATGGAACATTTTTATTTTTCATACTAAGACTTTGAATTCTGGTGTACATCTCAATTTAATTTTCATTAGAAATATACAATCTATATGGATTTAATATAATATATGGTTGGAAAAATAGATTCCCATACTCAAATTATTCTCAGTGTACTTGTAATTGTCTAATAGCTGAGCCAAATATCAGTTTTTGTATTTATATTGAAATTAATTAAAATTAAATACATTGGACTTTCAGTTTTATCTCTGACACATAAAGAGCTTGGAAATTGTTACTGTCATTCTTATAAGAAGATAAGACTCTTAAAAAGTCTGAAAATCAATTATGCCTCTTGGGATCATCAGAGAATTGAGGTTGTAGGGTAAAATGCCACAATAAAATCGGGTGAGAAGCTAATACAGAGAATCACAGACAAGATTCCTTTGCACAGAGCAGAAGCTTCTACAGCCATAAACTGATAGAAACCATTACATAGAGATATTGGTGAGTTGCTGGAGACTGAGTCCAGTCTAATGGAGTGAGAAACTACGGAGGTCAGAGTCTTACAGGGGCCTCCATATTTTCATGGGTCTTAGCTTCAGAAACCCTACTGGGTCTTCATGATAAAAAGCTGAGAAAAAAATGTCCTCCTGCTCTGGCAGGTGGAGAGGAAAAGTAACTGTTTTGGAATATGCCCCAAGCATCTTCCACAATGAAGTCCGACTCTCCAAGGGCAGAGACCTTTCCAGAACCTTATCCTACCTAGAGAGATATTTACCCAACCTGAGTCACCTCTAGCCTTCTGGCCTACCTAAAAGGAGGCTATAAAAAGACCTGTGGAGTTCACAGCCTAGAGAGATGAAGAGTTAACCACAAGATTATAGCTGTTTCTCCTCCCTCATATTCCATCGCCACCACAATAGGGTTTAAGTATAATAACAGCACATTAAGCTGGAAGAGCCTCAAGGCACAGCCAGTATTTAAGGAGGAGAGAAAGACAAGGATGTGGAGGAATTTGAAGCCTCTGACACTTAACTGCAAACACCAAAAGGCCCAAATCCTAGCCATATTTTTTTAAATGTAAAACCAAAGGCCTTTTACCCTATTTTCTGTCACCCAAAATACCACAACTGGCTTTCAACAAAATTGCAAGACACACACACAAATTTTTTTTAATAGTCTAAAGAGACAAAGCATACTTTTAACCAGTCTCAGCTGTGACAAATTTTGGGATTATCAAAGTTAATTTAAAATAATTATGACAAAAGGTTAAAGATTCTAATGGAAAAAGTAGAAAACATGGAACAACAGTGGGGTATGTAGATGGAAATTCCAAGAAAAGAATCAAAAGGAAATACCAAAAATCAAAGACACTATCAACGAAATGAAGAATGTCTTTTATGGGCTCATCAGTAAACTGGACACAGCTGAGCAACGAGCCAGTGAGCTGGGAGACAAATCAGTGTCCTATCTATAAATTTCTGATATTAGAAAAGTTATGGTATGGGGCTGGGGATGTGGCTCAAGCGGTAGTGTGCTTGCCTGGCATGCGTGCGGCCCGGGTTCAATCCTCAGCACCACATACAAAGATGTTGTGTTCGCCAAAAACTAAAAAATAAATATTAGAAAATTCTCCCTCCCTCTCCCTCCTCTCTCTCTCTCTCTCTCTCTCTCTCTCTCTCTCTCTCTCTCTCTCTCTCTTTAAAAAAAAAGAAAGAAAAGTTATGGTATGCACTCAGGGTAAGAATTTCTTGGGGATAATTTATATATCTAGGGTCTTGATTTACAAGCATATTTTATACCTTTACAGTAAATAATAGAAGATTCTAGAAAAATGTTAACTGTAGCTTGTTTTGTTCCTTTGGAATCCATTATTAACAAGTTCTTTGTTAAAACAAGGGGATGGAGGGGTTTCTCATATCTTGCCTATTTACGTGGTCCACAACACAAATATTTTGAATGGTATTGATATAAAGGGAATCAGCTTGTTCCAGATCAGGACTCTAGGAACCTCATTTTTAGGAATTTCTCATCTGTCATTGTCCACACTGATCACCACACTGGTCTCTCTAGTTTCTTTTTTCTTTTGTGCAAACCAGTTAGAAAGAAATGGTCAAGGATTAAACAGAAAATATATGTTAATTACCTCAGTTTCTGTTACCCAGTATTTTACACTGGCTCACAACAACAACATTACAAGTCATTTAAAGGCCAGAACAAAACGATCTGAAAATGCAAAAACCAGACTCATGGCCTGGGGTTGAGGCTCAGTGGTGGAGCACTTGCCTAGCATGTGTGAGGCCCTGGGTTCAGTCTTCAGCACCACATAAAAATAAAGATCCATCAACAACAACAAAAACAAAATTAAAAAAAAAACACCGGACTTATGAAAATATTTGCTTTTATTAGACTGGGAATCCAAAGTAATTGCAATTGATATACTAAGGACTCTTAAGAAAAAATGGACAACATGTAAGAATGATAATGGAAACCAAGAAAGTATCAAAAGAAATAAAAAACTAACATAAATGAAGACTACCTCTGATAAGCTCTTCAACATGGCTGAAGAAAGAATTGATGAACTTGATGGTACATCAGCAGAAATTTCTCAAACAAAGAAAAGATTTTTAATGAAAAAAATTGCAATAGAACATCCAAGAATTATGAAACAATTTCAAAAGGTATAACATGCATTATTGGAACACCACAGGAAGAAAGAGAGTGAAACAGAAGATAAATTTGAAATAAAAGTATCAAGAATTTTCCAAGATAATGATAGACACTAAACCTCAGATGCAATAAGCTCAGAGAACACCAAATAGGATTAATATCTGCTTGGTAAAGTTATACCTAGATATATCATATTCAAACTTCAGAAAACCAACGACAAATAGAAACCCCTTTTAAAAACCCACAAGGCAAAACAACTTTTCTGTAGAGAAAGAAAAGTATCACATATGACTTCCTATCAGAAAGTATGCGAGCAAGAAGAGGATAATTTGAAATATTTAATCTGTTCAAAGAAATGAGTCTGCAAACTTAGAATTCTATATTCAATGAAATTATCCTTCTAAGGTAAAGGAAAACTAGTCTTTGTTTCTTGCAATTAAAATCAGAGAAATTGATTCCAACATGGTGGCAGGCGTGGAGAGATCAAGTCTCTGACCTCTTCAGCTGTGCGGGATAGGGAGTCATAAACAATCTAAATTCTGTTTGCTCAGGATCACTAAGCAATGCTGAACTGATGTGGATCTGGGGCGAATAGTCTGGGCCTCTCAGAACACACACTGAGCCCGGATCGGCTGAATTCAAGCTCCCGTTCGCCTGCTTTCTGCAGACAAACAGCTGTGACTCAGCACTAATCCATCCGGCTGAAACAACTGGTCGGCCCTTCTGTTCCTACGGAGGTAAATGCCAACCGAGCCTTCATAGGTAGTGGCCACAGGTTTGAAACGGGGCTTGGGAGAGACAGTAAGGACCCACCCGTTGCATTGGTCACCCGGCAAAGGGAAACGAACTGTCGCCATTTGCAAGAGATACCACCATGGCAGAGAACTGACGTCACCAGACTGCAGCGGAGGAGATAACTTCATTGAAACTTGCGGCTACAGGTATGTAACCCCCTAGCCTTCCCTCTCCACACATCGGGGAAACCTTAAGGGCCCCTCCCAGCTCTCCGGTAAGGGCCCCTCCCAGCTCTCCCGTGAGTGCGACAGCCAGACCAAGAGAATCAGACGTGGCGCGGGACCCGCGGCGCGGAACTCCCGGCTACCACTCCCACCAGTGCTGACAACTGAGGTCTCTTGCACCAGCTACCGGGGGCGTGGCTACCGGAGGGCAAGTAAAATTTGCTGAGGATTCTCAGCCCCAAGCTCTACAAACTCAGGGTCTAAGGGAATGGCAAACTGGGAGAGTGTGCCCAGTCGTTCATGAAAACAGGGCTCCCGGGAGCAGCAGACCTGGCGTGTAGCCAGTATTGTGGTGAGCGGCACCCGTGAGAGGGGCCTGGCTAGAGGAAAAGTGGGAAAGTGACTAGACACAAGAGAAGGCCCTAGGCACTCAGGATTGGAGACTCGCCCAGTCTGGGAGGAGCTGCTGCACAGTGATTGGTTCCCGCGTATTGACAGGAGAAACTTGGCCTGGTGGGCACAGCGCCACCTACTGGAAGAGAAGTTAATCAAACTCTAAGACTGCATTTATTAGTTTTTTTTTTCCTCTCTTTTTTTTTTTTTTGATTTGGGTTTTTTCTTTCATTTTCATTTTTCTTTCTTGTTGTTTTTTAAATTTTTTACAATTTTTAAAAAATTTTTTTTCTTCTAATTTTAATTTTAATTTTTTTATTATTTTTTTAAAATTTTTTTTCTTTTTTATTTCCTATTTTTTTCTTCTTTTGTCTTTTCATTTCTTTTCAATTTTCTTATTCCCCCTTCCTTGAATTCTACCTGCTTACTCTCATTCTCTTTAGTGACTTCTTCCCTTCCCTTCTAATACATTTCCTCCCAAGCATCAAATAAATTTATAGGAGTAAACAGTAACTCATCAGCAAACAGAACAAGAAGTAACATGAGCAACTTGAAAAAGCAAGGAAGAAAAGGAGTACAAACAATGCAGGACAGCCTAAATATTCAGGAGGACCTAGAGTCATCAGAAAAATGGTCATATAAAGAACTCAAGGAACACCTTAGACAGATGGAATGGAACCTTAAAGAGGATACGAGACAGCAAATTCAAGCAGCGAAAGAACACATTGAGAATGAATTACATAAACAGATAAAAGAAGAAGTTAAGCATCTTTATCAGGAGATAGAGATTATAAAAAATAATCAAACAATAATTCTAGAAATGAAGGAAACGATAAACCAAATTAAAAACTCAATTGAGAGTATCACTAACAGAGTGGAGCAAGTAGAAGCCAGAACGTCAGATAATGAAGACAAAATATATCATCTTGAAAAGAGTCTAGCCAACTCAGAAAGGCTGGTAAAAAATCACGAGAAAAACATCCAAGAGTTATGGGATAACATAAAAAACCAAACTTACGAGTCATCGGGATAGAAGAAGGTACAGAGATTCAAACCAAGGGAATGAGTAACCTGCTGAATGAAATAATTACAGAAAACTTTCCAGAAATAAAAAAGGAAACAGATATACAAATTGAAGATGCATACAGGACACCGAGCACACAAAATCACAGTAGACCAACGCCAAGACACATTGTTATGAAGATATCCAATATACAGAACAAAGAGAAAATATTAAAAGCTACAAGAGAAAGGAGACAGATTACATTCAGGGGTAAACCAATAAGGTTAACAACGGATTTTTCATCAGAGACACTGAAAGCAAGAAGGTCATGGAACAATGTATTTCAAACACTGAAAGACAATGGATGCCAACCAAGAATTCTGTATCCAGCAAAATTAAGCTTCAGGTATGACAACGAAATAAAAATCTTTCATGATAAACAAAAGTTAAAAGAATTTGCAGCCAGAAAACCAGCATTGCAAAGCATTTTGAGCAAAACACTACACGAGGAAGAAATGAAAAACAGTAACCAAAACCATCAGTAGGAAGTGCCTCGGTAAAGACAGAGGGCGAGGGGAAAGATAATCATGGAGAAACAAACTAAATTTTTTTAAAAAAGGATAAATAATCAAACATGGATGGAAGTACAAACCATATATCAATAGTAACTCTGAATGTTAATGGCTTAAACTCTCCAATAAAGCAACATAGGCTGGTATCATGGATTAAAAAAACAAATCCAACAATATGCTGCCTCCAGGAGACACATCTGATTGGAAAAGACATACACAGGTTGAAGGTGAAAGGATGGGAAAAAGAAACAAAAAAGCCAACTAACTTCCCATTAACCAACATACCCAGATAGTATAAGCTTAAAGTGTATGGGAAAGGGACCTAAGGTCAGAGGGACCTCACCTCAGGTCCTTGACATTTCACCATGAAAAGAGGTTCAGGACGTGTGGCTCAGGAGGCACAAAGGCAAACCAGCCTACACTCAGGGAGGGGGATAAAGTGCAGCCACGCAGAGGAAAGCGATGTATGTTGTGTGGTCTGAGGTTAGAGAATATAGAAGATCTTTGGGGTATTTTAAAATGGAAGACCTAGCCTAGTTTGGTTTAGTGTACTGGCCGGTAATCCCAGCTTCTCAGGAGGCTGAGACAGGAGGATCACAAGTTTATAAGCCAGCCTTAGCAATTTAGCAAGGTCCTAAGCAACTTAGTGAGACGCTGCTTCAAAAAATAAAAAGGATTTGGGAATGTGGCTTAGTGGTTAAGTGCCCCTGGGTTCAATTCCTGTTACCAAAATAAATAAGTAAAATACAGGACCTAAGATATCTGTCTAAAGTTAGACTTTGCGTCATTTGCCATCAACTAGTAAGCTTGTTTTATTACTGCCTTGTAATGAATGTCACTCTCTCGGGATCAGATCTTTTCCATTTTCAAGCTAAACAAAAACAATAGACTAAGTTTATTTGAGTGTGTGTGTGTGCCTGCACATGCATGTGCACATATGTGTGCTTATATTGTGTAACCTGTGTGATTTAGAGTGAGAATTGTGCTGGTACCTAGTCCACGGTGTGCTCCAGAATTCTGGTAACTGTTAAATAGTTTTGTTTGTGCACTGTTCCCCTGGAAGGTGGGGTCTTTGAAGTGGAGCACAGCCTTAGTTTCATATGCCTTATAGCTTGTGGCCTGATGTGTCCCTATCTCAGGAGGACAGAGGCTTTTAGAAGAATGCTGGCAGATGGTATAAGGGAGTCCTAGTGGGGAACCAGCAGCGACATGAAGCTGAAGGAAAGTGACCTTACTTTCTGAATCTAATGCCCGGTAAGGACCTGAACTAATTTAACTGTTCAGGGATTAATTATCGTTTCCACTTAACATTTTGTGAAAACTTAAAACAATACCTTCAGCATACCCTACCCAGGAAAGCCAGCCCTCCTGCATCGCCCACCACCCACTCCATGTATACCCTGAGCTTTGCCCCTGTATTTGTGCATACCCACTCCCTTGGCCTAGCCAGTCCCGCTGTGGTTCTGCAGCACAGTGGGGCCCATTCTCTAGAGCTGTGAACCTTGCATCTTTCTTTGGCTGTAAACTACCAGGCAGGTAGGTAAGTACCCAGTAAGCCACCGAAAGGAAGCGAAACCTACAGGGAATCTCCAGCAACTATCTTTTCCTCTCTCTTTCTTGGTCCTGCTCAGAGTTGTCTTGTTGGCAGGCAGCCGCCTGTGAAATGTGCACATTTCAAAGCAAATGGCTCCAGGAGCTCATAATTGCTGCCAAACGTGTGTGGATTTTAATAGCCCATTTTCATTAGCCTTGTGTGAAATCACCTGTCTCTGTGTTGTTACCCATCTTAATTGTCAATTATGGTGATTAAGCCTGGCTTTCACTACCATCACTGGTAATCATTAGTATTATCTCTGAGGCTGAAGGAAGGGAACAAACATCACTCTGTAGGTGAAGGTGAATGTTTTGGTGTCTATGAATGAAGTGGCATTTTTCTTTGTTTGGATGGAGTCAAACTTGAGTCTAGCTGTCATTTCCAATCTGCCTTTTAGCTGTCTTAGGATGAATCATGTCTCTTTTGTCACTTGGTTTCTTATCATCAAAGGGGTTCCCTGAAACCCACCCCCTTCCAATTCTCCAGAGACGTGTAGCATAGATAATTAAGAGAGTAGGTCAGATAGTTAATACCTTGAAAGTGCTCTCAGCAGTGTTGGTGATGCTACATATAACAGTACAGCACTGGAAACATTTGGGGGTAGGGCAGAAAGTGCTGCCGATGGAAAACCTGAGATTCGGATTGCTGATTTTTTTTCTGCCCTCAGCAGCCTTGTTAATTTGAAGCACCTTCCCTTGGCTTCTGCTAGATAGACCCATTTAATTGTGCATTTTGACTAATGTTTCACTTTTCCTGGAATTTGGAATGAACAATAATGAAAATCTAGGAAATTATCATCCTTTCCTCTTTCCTTACAAATTTTAATTTGGTAAAATTCCCAAACCCATTTCTGTTATGCTTTTGTGGGATTTCAGGACATGGCAAAATAATGAAAGGCTTTTTTAAACATGATATCAATAGACAGCATCTCAAGTATCTGAGTGCCATGTGTGTCCCCAAGGTTTATGACACTCTTAAGGCTTGATGGTTTCCTTTATCTTTCAAAAAAAAAAAAACCCTCTGAGGAAACTAATAAGAGATTTTTTTATTCTAATTTAATGGGAAAAAAGAAATTAAGTCATGCAAGCTTAAGGGATATGGAGAGTGAATCAGTGACTCTTCGCTGCCTCCTGGGGTAGGGGAGGAATAAAGCTCCATCTCAGACGGTCTTTAATAAAAACACCTAAATCCATAACCTTTCAAAGATCCGCTGGCAAGTCTAGACTGAGGCAGGCAAGAGTTATAAAGGAATTACCTTCCTGGATAGTTTCCTTCTCTTCGAAATCTCCCATTCCCCTTTAGTATTGCTTTGAATATTTTGTTTGTTTTTATTTTTCAAGGCCTTATTACAATACAGGCTTGTCTTCATCATTGTCTTCTAAACACTCTGCACTCCAGGTTGCTGGTAACATTAGATTCATGGTCCCCCACTCAACAGTGAAGGGCTGGAATCTGAACTGTTAGGGTGGTTTTCTAACTTCTACGAATAGGGGTTTCTCTTATAATAGAAAAACTATGTTATTTTTAATTTCCAAAAAAAAGTAAATATGATTTATCTAGGAATAAAAGAGGAGGGCCCTGTACAGCTCAAATGTGTCCTCTTATATGAAGTTTTGCCAACCCTTTTTCCCCCAAGTTCCTATGACCAAATAAATTGCTTTCTTTCCTGTGCCCCATTGTTCTTTGTTCTGATGTGGGTTACAGAGCAGCCAGATTTTATTAGTTATTTGTTGTGTAATTCCAAATTGTTCTCCTCAAATTTTGGTCAAGAGAGAGCTTCTTTTCCAGTAACTATGCAAGTGACCAGAGGGTGACGAGGGAAACTGAAAATCCAAACACCCAAAAGTTATGAAGCATGAGTCCCTAATAGGGAAGATTTCTGACTCATGGTGAACTGATTCAAAATAGAATGAGCTACTTTGTTGACCTGGATAGACTCTAAAGCTGAGTGGTTTCTCTACTGGACAGAAATTCCCAAATTTATGAAGTTGCCTTGCAGATGTGCAAAGGCTCTTGGTCTGTGACAGAAGGCCTCTGGCAGGTGGAGATGTAGTTAGTGGTGGAGCACTTGCCTAGCGTGTATGAAGTCGTGGGTTTAATCCCCAGCACCAAAAAACAAAGAAAGAGCCTCTCAAAGGGCCGACCTTGCTCTAATTTGAAACTCTTCTACATTCCATAAGTGTATAGGTGTCCCCCATTAGGACAAATTCTAAATTCTGTTCCTTCTTTCCCATCACCTAGCAGTGTCTCACAGAAGACACCAAGGCTCTAACTATCATGCTCCTCCCTTGTAACTCCATAAATCCGGTTTTGAAACTACGGTTAAAGGAGGAACAATGTTGGATATTCATTTTCTTTCAAGTTCACTCCCTGGGGGTTGGCAAGATGGCAGAGTGAAACTAGGCAACAAATGAAATTCAAGCAGGAGACAGCTGATCAGGGAGGTGCATGATGGCGAGAGTGCCCTAAGGACCATGTTGGACAGTCGGTCTCCTGGGGAGACTTGGACATTCCGGATCTGTCAGCCCTGACTTCTCATCAGGGGACTCTCATCAGGGATGGTGGGGGGAGGTGGAACAATAAAGGGAGAAGTAGCTAAATGGCGGAGCACTTGCCTAGCGTGTATGAGGAAAGGCAGAAGTGACAAGGTAACTTTAGGAATGAGGGAAGAAAAGAGTGAGTGAAGTCAGGGTAGGAGCCACGGAGAGGCCTGGCGAGAGGTGCGGGTGGCGTCCAGGCAGGAGCCAGTGAGTAAGAGGTGCACGGTGGCATCAGGGCAGGAGCGGGGGGGGGGGGGACGCCTGGTGGGTGAGAGGTGCGCAGCTTTTCTCAAATTTCTGGCGGAAAATTGGCAGCCCTCTGTAGAGACCATGCCTGAGCCTTCAATCTAAACAGTTCATCCTTCCTGGAGACGGTGGTCAGTGCTGTCATAGGAAATGCCTTTGAAATGGGCTGTCCTAGTGTCCTGTGTAGCAGGACTGTCCCTAGCTGAAGGTTGCCAGCCCCCACTACCACTGAGGAGCAGAGCAGAGCAGGACAGAAAGCAAGTCATTCTCAGGCAGAGTGACAACTGGGGCCAGCAGGTGCCCCCACCCCAGCCGTGTGAGCCACTTGTGCCCTGTGGGCACCAGCTGCAGCTCCTGTGCCCCATTCTGGCAGGGCCTTCTGCTCAGGCTCCCTCCGGGAGCTGCCAGCTGGCTATGTCATGTTTTTAAGGTGTAGCCAAGGCCAGGAATCAGCTATTATATGGCCGGTGTGTAGTCAAGGTCGGAAACACTGACTCAGCATATATACTCGAGGTCACACACATTTGCTTGTGAGCATCACTTACGTGACCCGTTGGCAGTGTGCTACCTGTTGGTAGTTCCACAACCCATCCAAGAGCAGAGATTTAGAAACTTAGAGTTCAAACCAAGAAGTTATGGGCATTTACCAAGATTCCCAAACCTGATGGATTCCAAGTCTGAAAGGCCCAATAAGAAATCTCTCACAGGGCTCAGCAAAGAATAATAATTAGACTCTCTAATGTCAGTTTTGTATTCCACCAATATAATCTTCTGTACTTATTTGATAGGTTCCCCTCATTATTTGATATTCTTTAATATTTGTGTCTTCTAATATCTTAATGTGCTAATTGGATTCATAGTTTCTATATTTTTTGTTGCCATTTTTATACTCTCCCAAGACTTTTCTTTCTCTTCTTGCATTATCTACTTCTGTCTTCTCCCAACCATTTTTGTCTTTCTTTCTTTTATTTTTCTTTTCATACTCTATATAATTTAGTAGTAATTTTACTTTCTTTTTTAAAAAATTATTTATTTTTTAGTTGGACATAATACTTTTATTTTACTTATGTGATGCTGAGGATCTCAAACCCAGGGCCTGCACGTGCTAGGCGAGCCTCTACCACTGAGCCACAACCCCAGCCCATCTCTTCTACTCTTTGATTAGTGGAGTTGTAGAAAACATTTCAATAAGATTTTAAAAGTTTATTAGTATATGGTTTTGCTCTGAAGTGGTCACAGTTAATAGTTATTATTACCTTAAAGTGGTGCTAGAAACTGAAAATAGCACTGAGATTGAGTGAGAGTTATGACAATTAGATATACCCCCAGGCATGGGCACATAGGAGAAAAAAGTTCAATGAAAGTCCCTTGTGTAACAGTGAAGGAGGTATCCATCCCAGCAGATGTGCAAATATTAACATAGAAATACAAGAAACATGAGTAAACAAGGTTATAACACTCCAACAACTGATCCCATAGACATTGAAGTGGAGGAAATGCCAGGTAAACAATTCAGAAAGTTAAAATTATCAATGAACTTAAAGGACATCTAAGGAAGAAAATGCAGGATGTGAAAGAGCATTTTAATGAAGAGAAAAACAGAACCAAACAGAAATCCTAGAATGAAAAATTCAATTAATCAAAAGCTCAGTTGAAAGTCTCATTAATATATAAGATCAAGTTGAAGACAGAATTTCAGACCTTGAAGAACAGCTCTATGAACTTGAGCACTCAACAGTTTTTTAAAAATTAGGAATATTGAACTTTGGGTAATATGTGAAGACCTTACTTATACTGAAGATATTGAAGATGAACAGATTCAGGCTAATAGCACTGGTAACCTATTTAGTGAAATAATAGCAGAAAATTTTCCAAACTCGGGGAAGGAGATGGACATTCAGCTACTGGAATCATTCAGAACTCCAAATAGACAAGACCAGAAAAGAACCTCCCATGATACATTACAGTGAAAGTGCCAAAAACTCACAATAAGGGAAGAATTTTTAAGTTTAGAGAATACTAAGTCCCTTATAAAGGCAAACTTATCATAATAACAGCAATTTTACCATCAGAAATTCTAAATGCCAGGAGAGAACATGGTATGATATATTTCAAGCCCAGAAAGTAAGATAACTGCCCCTTATATACTATATTAAAAAGAAAAGAAAAAGCCATCCTTCAGAATTGAAGAGTTTTTTTTTTAAAAAAAGACTTCCAAGAAAAGCATAAACTAATGGATTCATGACCAGTAAGCCAGGATTGCAGAAGACACTGAAAGGAATTCTATACACAAAAAAGAAGGAAAAAAACAGTGTGAAAAAGAATAAATCTCATTAGAAAAGTGGATAAACAAATGAGAAATAGGATTTTAAAAAACTGTTAGAAATATGATTAGAAATAAAATAACTACAAGTTATAATAACCCCGAATGTAGTGATCTCAATTCTAATTAAAAGACATAAAATGACAGGTTGGATTTATTAAATAAATGTTACCTGTGAGAAACATTGGTAAAAAACATCCACAGACTGAAAGTAAAAGCATGGGAAATGATATTTTGTGCATCTGAAAACAAATAGTAGCAATTACTCTTATATCAGCAAAGCAGACTTCAAATCAAAAGTACTCAGAGGAGATGAAAAGCTCAATACATATTCTTAAAGAAAATGATCCAAGAAATAACAATTGTCAATATTTATACCTTGAACATTGGCATACCTGATTTTATAAAGGAAACACCACTCAACTAAAGGCTCAGATTGGCTGACTTTTTAAAAGTGGGGTGTTTCAATATACTTCTCTTGCCAACAGATAGTTCATCCAGACATGAAATAAATGAAGATTGGATTTAAAACTCACTCTAGATCAAAAGGACTTAGCAGACCTGTTCAGGGAACCTTCTCCAAAAAATGTATTTTAGGCCACAAAGTAAGTCTTAGCAAATACAAACAAGTTGAAAGATGAGGGTTAGCATAATAAAGACTACTAAACAATAAAACTAAAGTCAACATTCTTTTTTTTTTCTTTTTTTTTTTTTAATATTTATTTTTTAGTTCTCGGCGGACACAACATCTTTGTTGGTATGTGGTGCTGAGGATCGAACCCGGGCCGCACGCATGCCAGGCGAGCGCGCTACCGCTTGAGCCACATCCCCAGCCCTAAAGTCAACATTCTTAATGGGGGAAAATTGAGCTCGATTTCTCTAAAATCAGGAACAGGACAAAGACATCCACTCTCGCCACTCATGTTCAATATAGTACTTGAAATGAAGGGGCTACAAATTGGAAAGGAAGAAGTCAAATTAGTCCTATTTGCAGAAAATATGTTCCTGTACTTAGAAAGCTCCACCAGAAGACCTCTAGAGCAGATAAACAAATTTGGCAAAATAACAGGACACAAAACTTACAAAAATAAATATTTTTCTATACAGAATGACCTTGCTTAGGAAGAAATCAAGAAAACAATTCCATCGGTAGCAGCCTCAAAAAGAGTAAAACAAAACAAAACAAAAACTAGGAATGAATCTAACCAAGGAAAATTATAGAAAACTGAAAAAATAAGGGCTGGGGTTATGGCTCAGCTGTAGAGCGCTCATCTATCGCATGCAAGGCCCTGGGTTCGAGATCCTCAGCACCACATAAAAATAAAGGTATTATGTCCAACTACAACTAAAAAAAATTTTAAAAAAGAAAAAATAAACAGAAAAGACAGTAGAAGATCAAAAGACCTCCCATGTTCATACATGGGCAGAATTAATGTTGAAATGGTCAAATTACCAAAAAACAATTTACAGGTTCAATGTAAAATACCATTAAAATACCAATGAAATTCTTCACAGAACTAGAAAACAATTCTAAATTCATATAGAAAGACAACAGACCAAGAACAATCAAAGCAATTCTGAGCAAAAATATACTCTGGAGGTATCCCAATACCCAATTTCAAATTACACTAGAAAGCTATTGTAACTACAATAGTGTGGTACGTGGCATTAAAAACAGGCATGTAGACCAACGGAATTAAAAAGAAGACAGATGCTGGGGCTGGGGCTCAGTGGTACAGCACTCGCCTAGCAGTGCGCGAGGCCCTGGGTTCGATCCTCCGCACCGCCTAAAAAAATAAAAGAATTGTGTCCATCTACAACTAAAAATTCCTTAAAAAAAAAAAAACCCAACACGATACAGTCATCCGATCCTTGACAAAGGCACAAAAACACTGGAGAAAAGCCAGCCTTTTAAACAATGGTGCTGGATTATCAGACATATGTAGAAGCATGAAACTAGAACCCTATCTCCCACCTGCACAAAGTGGATCAAGAATAAGACCAGAAACCTCACAACTGCTACAAGGAAATACAGGGGAAACACCCCAACGTGGAGACACAGACAATGACTTCCTCAATGAAATTCCTACGACTAAGGAAACAATAGCAAATAGATGGCACAGCACAGGAAACAAGAGCAAGAAGAGAGCCTGCAGAGTGGGAGGAAATCTTCGCCAGCCGCCCTCTGTCAGAGGACTCATATTCAGAATATATAAAGAACTCAAGGAAAACAAATCAATGATCGGGGAGATGAGCCAAACAGAAAATTCTCAAAAGTAGTACAAATGCCAACAACTATATGAAAAAATGTTTAATACCTTTAGCCATAAGAGAAATAAAAATCAAAACTACACTGAGGTTTTGCCTCACTCCAGTAAGAATGGCAAAAATACCATTAATAATAAATGCTGGTAAGAATGCCATGAAAGGGGAACTTTTATCCACTGCTGGTGGGAATGTAGAATAGTACAGCCACTATGGAAATCAGAATGGAGGCTCCTCAAAAGACGGGAACGGAACCCCCCTATGACTCGGTTACACCACTCCTTGGTGTTTATCCAAAAGAATTAAAGTCGTCACACTGTGGCAATGCATGCACATCCCTGTTTACCACAGCACCATTCGCAGTAGCCACATCACGGAACCAGTGTAGGTGGCTGTCAACGGATGGGGTTGACACAATGGGGTTTTATTAGCCATAAAGAAGAAGCAATTGTTTCACTTGCAGGAAAAGGAACAAAACAGGAGAGCATCACTAACAAAACAGGAGAGCATCATGTTAAGTGAAAGAAACCGGACACAGAAAGTAAAGAATTGTATGTTTTCTCTTACAGGTGGAAGCTAGGGAGAAATAGAGGGAAAAACAGATCTCATGAAAATGGAATGAGATAGAAGTTAGATAGAAGGGGATGGGAGGAGGGAGGAGAAGAAGGAAAGACTAGGTATTTGGGAGTAAAATTGATCAAATTGCATCATTGCATGTATGAATATGCCACAATGAAACCCCCTGTTCTGTATAATCACTTTTCACCAATATTTTTTTAAATTAACACATTTCATGTATGTTTAAAGCAATGAAATGAGACATGATGTCTTTTGAAGTCAGGGTCTCTATAGCTGTTTTTCACAGAACTGTGAGACTCCCAGGCCTCTGGCAGCACAGCACAGCACAGCCTTGCTGCTCCTAGCTGCCCCTTTGCATCTCCTCTGTGCTCCTACAGCAGCTGCTTTCTGATGGTTTAGATCCAGAGCTCGTTGGAGATTCCAGACCCCAGTATCAAAAGCTCCCGGATCTCCCTGCAGAAGCTCCTGATTCAGCCATCTTTGCCAGTGGGGGTTTCTGAAGAGACCAAAGCCGCGTGGTTGCCATGGTGACTGAGTCTCTGGGATGAAGTCAGAGGAGGATCCGTTGAGTTGATGGGGGAGCCATGCTCTCGTAGCATGACCATCTGCTAAGAACGAAGTGGCCCTGAACAAGCAGTGGTTTGGGGAGCCCTAAGGAATGACAGCAAGTGACAGAGGCGCGGAGAGAATCAGCGCCTCCACAAAAGGCAGGTGACTGAGAAAAGCCAGAAGCCATCTAGAGAGCACGTGCCTCGGACGGGCCCTGAGGACCAGGCTCTGTGTCACTCCCGAGGCTCCCGGCGGCCTGGGCGTGTAGCCGCCGGAAGGCATCACCCAGGGCCTGCTCGTGCAGAGAACAGACATGAAACCCGCGTAGCTCACCCACCGGTGGACAGAAACGTCCCTGGTGACTGAGCACTCCTGCCAGAAGCGCTGGTCTGAACCGCTCGCCCGCTGAAGAGAAGGATCTGTGCGGGAATGAAGTAGGGTGGCAGGTGAGACGTCTGCTGTCTGGTAAGAATCCCGAGATCACCGTTACATGAGACGAGTTTGTCATCTCCAGTAGGTGAGACATGCCTGCTCTGTGGTTCATGCTCCATCAGTTCTTGTCTCAACATGTAAAAAAGTGGTTTTCTCAAATTCTAACTATGTTCGTTCTTAAGCCGTAGAAAGCGCACACACCTCTCCTCAGAGCTCTGGGTGATGAACACACCAACTGACCCACGCCTTGGAGACAGCCTCGTGGGCTGGGGGTGGGCCTTGACCTCTGGAGAGGGGAAGTCCCCCTTTTCACCCCTCCCTCACCCACTCTGTCTCAGGGTGACCTGGGATCAAGCAGCAGCTGCTCCGTATGGAGGTGACTAGGTTTGAATTGTCAGCATACCTCCCACGTCTTCCTCCTCTACCTCCTTCCAGGGCAGCTCCAACCGCAGTTCTTCTCTCCTCCCGCAGCATGGCAGAGTCCAGAGCTCAGGACTTAGAAGACCCAAGACAGACAGACAGGCAGAGTCCACGGGAGGCACCTTCTTACCCACTGGGAGGGAAGAAGCTAGGCCGAGGGGGGGTCCGTGGGAGGCCCTTGGCGGTGAGTCCCCAGAGCCTACTGTGTTTCCAGGCCCTTGAAGCCATGAAACAGAGAGGAAGGGGGGGCACAGCCTCGGCTGCCGGATCTGCCCTGGGAGCTGATTCACACAGAGGACACCCGCAGGTCGACCTCGTTTGACTTACCTGGCCTTTGGCCTATGACACTCAAACTTCTTTTTTCTTCTTCTTTTTGGAACATAGGATCTACCCCAGGGGGCTTAACCACAGGGCCACATCTCCAGCTCTTTATTTTTATTTTGAGACAGGGTCTCACTAAGTCGCTAAGGTTGGCCTTGAATTTATGATCCTCCTGCCTCAGCCTCCCAGGAGGCTAGGACTACAGGCCACCACACCAGGCCACACACTCTTTCTTAAATCTGTTTTGTTTTTTTTGCGGTGCTGGAGATCAAACTCGGGACCTTGTGGCTGTTCTCCATCTCACAGAACTTGCTCTTGAATGCCCTTTGTCCAGGAAGCAGCTCACGGGAGCAGGACGGTTGTTGTAGGTTCATGAAATCTGGCAGTGACAGGAACAATAAGGAAAGGCCTCGATCCTGAATCTGCCCGGAGGAGCCTTTCCTCTTACTTCACAGGCTGCGGGTAGCTAGTGTGGCGTGGGGGGAAGGTGGGAGTGTAAGTCCCAGGCTCCGTCTGCTACAGACAAGCCAACGCCCTGCTGATGCTGCTGATTCCCTGCCAAGGTGCACGGCTCTGAAAGGAGGCAATTGAGCTGTCCTGGGTGAATCTTTAACCCTCCCCTCCCTTCTCTGACATACACATTCATCGCTTTTATCAGAAGATGATCCATCCTGGAACGGCAGCTGCTTTCTGAATAAATGGCTGTTCCTTAGCAGCGGACTCCAACAGGCTCTTTCTCACTTCAGTGACTTTGTTCTGACAACGGTGCACGCCAGTCATCCGCTCTTCTCCTTTCATGACTCCGTCTTATTATTAATCTATTCATCACGTTTATTGGTTCTGTCCATTATTTGAGAGCCTCAGTGCATATTTACAATTGCAATAAAGAGAGCGGCCCAGCACTATGCCACACAGTGTGACAGGCAGTCAAGACAGGACCGTCCTTCTCTACCCCTGACTAAGCTACTGGGGCTGTGGGGTTGACTGACCAAAAGTCCAGCTCGTGCCACATGATCTGGTCACGTCACCACATAGTGTAACCAACAGTTGGTTCGCTTTTTTGACCTCTACCTAATTCAAATTCAAGGCTAAACGGTTCTCTTTTAAAATCATTACATATCCAGATAACATCTGTCTATCCCTTGAAAGTGTGCGATTCAGTGGTTTTTAGCACACTCACAAGATTGTGTTGACGTCACACTGTACAATCCCAGAACATTTTCATCACCTTAAAGACACCCATACCCATTGACAGCCCTCCGTCCTTCCTCCCAGCCCAAGTGACCACTCGTCTCTTCCTTCATTGAGGCACAGTATTTGTGCATACTTGGGTTAGTTAGCTTCTGGTCACTGTAAAAAATGCTTGAGATAATTAACTTACAAAGAGAAGATGTTTATCTTGACTCAGAATTTTGAAGGTTCTGGTTCATAATCTATTGGCCTGTTGCCTTGGGCCTGCGACAGAGCAGACCGTGATGGAGAAAGCTCTAGGTAAGGAAAGGTACCTCCGCCAGGATCAGGACAGGAAGCAGGAGGAGGGAGGGCGCCCCACACCCTGGACACTGCCCACCGTCGTCCACCACCAAGCTCCCAAGAGCACCAAGTTGGGGCCAAGCCTTTACCCATGGGCCTTTCAGGGACATTCCAGATCCAAGCTAAATCTTATTCGTGCGGCACACGTGATGTTCAGACTCAGGTACATTTGGGCAATCTTACTACTGGAGATAGGTACATACATCTCCAGAGTGAATGAAATCAACATGCTGAGGAGACGGCTGCACTCTCATGTTTACTGTAGCACTGTTCAGTAGCCAGGATATGGAATCAACCCAAAGATCCAAAAACTGTTGCATGAATAAAGAAAATCTAGTATTTATACACAAAAAAATGAAACCTTGTCATTTACTCTAATGTCCACTTCTGCGAATTTGCTTATTCTGAACATGTTATATAAATGGAATAATGAAATATATAGCTTTTTGTGCCTGACTTCTTTCACTTAATATAATGTTTTTAAGGTTCATTCATATTTTGGCATGTATCCAGACTTTAGTCATTTTTATGGCTGAATAATACTCCTCAGAAGGAAATACAACATCTGATTTATCCACATATCACAGACATCAGCACTGTTTTCTGCTATAGATATTAGAGTACAAGTTTTTGTATGAGCTTATGGTTTACTTCCTTTGGGTGTTTTCTTTGGAGCAGAATTTCTGGGTTAAAACTATAACATTTTGAGAAACTGCCAACATGTCTTCTAAGTAGCGCACACATTCCAACCAATAACATAGAAGGGTTCTGATTTTTCCACATCTTCAACTACACTCATTATCATCTTTTTGAATGTGGCCATCCTAGGACATGTGACAAACTATTGTCCACAAGATTTACTTTTTCCTGATGGCTAATGATATTGAGTATCTTTACCTGAGCTTACTGTTAAGGTGGTTTACCTTTTTATTGTCGAACTTTGTGAGTTATCTATATTCATATCAGACATGTGATCTGTGAATATTTTCTCTAGGTCTGTGGGCCGTCTTTTCACTTCCTTGATAATTTCCTTTGAAACACCAAAGCTTTGCTTTTGAGGAAGTCTGATTTATACATTTTTTTCCTTTGCTTATGCTTTGCTATTGGTGTTATATATGAGAATCCACTGCATAATCCAAACTCATGAAGATTTAAATCTATATTTTTTTCTCAGGCTTTAGTGTTGGCTCTTACATTTGGTCTTTGTTCCATTCGAAGTGGCATGAGGTAGATATCCAATTTCGTTCTGGTGCAGAAGAACCCTACAGCCACTATGGCCATCCAGTTGTTCCAGCAGCATTTGTTGAAAAGACGATTCTGTCTTTCGTTGGCTTGTCTTATCATCCTTTTTGGAAATCAATTGATAATAAATGTCTATGCTTATTTCTGGATTCTCATTTCTATCCCATTGACCTAAATGTCTTGCCTCCTGTAGTTCTGTGATAAGTTCTGAAATCCAGAAGTGTGACTCTTCCAATTTATTCTTATCTTTCAAGTTAGTCCCTTGCATTTCGATATGATTTTTGTATCAGCTTGTCAATTTCTGCAACAACAACCACTAAAAAAAGCTGAGAAATTTGAGAGCAATTGTGTGAAGTTTATCATCGTTTGAGGAATACTGCCATCTTAGCAACGTGTTTTTTTCTAACCCTGAACACAGGTTGCATTTCCAGTTATTCATATCATCTTTAGTTTCTTTTAATGACATTCAAAAGTAAGTCCATTGTTCTTCATTGGAACAAACAGGTGGGTATTTTGGGTTGTGCAGAAAGAGGGAGAAGGAATCGATCTCTTTCTTTCTCTCCCCCTCCTCCCACGTTTTCATTTTCTTTCAATTTCATTTCACCAAAAGGAAACAAAATCCGATATTGACAGTGAACCTTGAGGACAGCACAGTCCTGGAGGTCGTGCCCGCACCAGCTCCAGCCGGAAGGACCCACTTGGCTTCACGTGGCACTTGGCAGGAGTAAGACCGCCCCGGTCACCCGTCAGCAGGTCTCATGACAGTGCCTGGTGTCAGGTGGGGAGACCAGAGGACTCACGGCAGACCCTCTGCAGCTTGGCTCCCCACCACGCCCGGACAGGGGCTCATCCGCCCAGTCCCCTTGACTTGGAGAATTCTGTGAAGTGCGCGCACCCACGTGCAGGTGGACCGCACAGGATAGTGCCTGGGTTCAGATCCTCAAGTAAAGTGAAGCACACGACCCCACCCCTTTCCTCGACCCCATTTGGCCCTGTCCATCCCCGTCGTCGTCTCTGTCTGCTGAGTGACCCGCGTCACTCCCTGCTGACTCCTGGCCCCTCGGCACCGTCTGCTCTGGCGCCAGCCCTCACCACTGAGCCCCTCGCACATCGCCTCCCGGATCTCTGGCTGCTTCCCGTGGGAGCGGAGCGGGTCCGACGTTTCTGGGGGTGGTGGAGCGATTCTTCACGGCCGCCTCCCCCCACCAGGCCGTCGAGGTGGGCCGTGGACCCCTCCTCCTCGGGGCCTCCCTGCTCCTCCCTCTTCACCTCTCCTCTGGCCGCCTCAGCCTCGCCTCTCTGCCCTGGGCCCACGGAGGGTTTCTCGCGTCCAGTGTCCATCCTGGTGTTCGTGACCGACTGGAAAGTCTTTCTGCCCATCACTACGACTGGGCAGCCACCTAGAGAGATTCATATGAAACTCGGTAAAGTTGGAAAACCAGGTCGATTTCGAGTTACCGTGTTTACAGGAGATCACAACAGCCTCCTCTGAGCTCCACGGACTCCGACTCACAGGTTCCAGTGGGGAACGCATGGGGATGTGAAGGGGAAAGTTCTGTGTCAGCTTTTAGAAACTGAAACGTTGTGATGGATTTTTGAGTTTCATGAGGTCATCTTTTGGACTCAAAACCAAATTAAAAATACATGTAAAAATATTTTTCATCTTCATTTTATTTCTTACTCTCTAGCAAAAGTATCCATCAGTGACCTCGGAGGAAATTTCTTTAACTTCTCCGGATCAGGTCATGGCTGAACACAGGGTCCTACACATATTTATCAGTTGTAAACGTCTGTTCATTCAGCAAGTATCAATTGAGTACACGCAAAATGGCTTCAGATGAGAAATGGTTTTTGGAACTGGACTTCTCAAGATGTTTAGAAGGTCAAAAAGGTAGAGGATGTAGGAAGGAGAGGCTAAGAAGACATTCAAGGGAGAGGGAAAGAACATGAGCAAAGACACAGACTCTTGAAAGGATATTGTATTTGGAAACGGCAGAGTTCACGTCCCCCACAGGCTGAGCTGCGAGATCAGGCTGAGCCGCTGCTGCAATTCAGGCTGGATAGTGCCTTGTGCACCCACAGGAGAGAGTGGTGAGCTAGGGGGGCCCCATAAAGTCTGGAAATGTTCTATTTTTAACCTAAATTGTGGTCATACAGTGTTTGCTTCATGGTAGATTATTAATCTGTAATCCTTGCACTTCTGTATGTGTATATATATATATGTTTGTGTATATATATATATATATATGATATATATATATTTGTAGGTAAAACATTTTTAAGAGAAGAAGAAACGATTTTCTAATATATGGTAGCTAGATGTACTCAGAAATGAAATACTGGAAGGATTTCTGTTGCATCGTAAGAACTATGAAAACCACCGTTATTTTTTAAAGTCAATCTCTGTCCTGTGGCTGGTTCCCTGCCGCCTTTCCAAACAACTTCAACAATGTCTTCTGGAAATCTGTGAAGCCCCTCCTGTGTCTTCCTCTCTGCACCTTACATTATTTCTGTTAAGGAACTTGCTTCTTTTCTATCCAGGCATAGACTCTCAAAATCGGGGTTTGCAAGTGGCTCAACACTGTATTCCCCATGGTGCCTAAAAGGGTCTGGAGCCTAATAGGACGTCAGTATATAACTGTGAAAAGGATGAGTGACCTCTTCCTGCTTCCACTCAAGGAAGCCATGGCCAAGGGCATCAAACTGGCGTCTGTTTCAGAGGTTCCAGTCAACAGAGCTGACCCCTGGCTGCCAGACAGCAGCCACAGTAGCTGTGTGGACATACTCCTTCTCATTCAAGGAGGGCTAAAAGGTGACATATTTCCTTTATTCTCTCTGCACTCCTTCTTTCCAAACGAACCTCCAAAGATATTTGAACATAATTTCTTTGAACAACTCTATCCAATGTAAACTGTGTAGCTCTCCAGCCACCTGATATTTTCAGTATGAGCCTCATCTTAACCTTAATATCTGTAATGTCACCGAGACTCCCCAGGCAAAGGGCTAAGAGTACTGAGTCTCATTATGTCAGTTTTACCATAAAACTGTTATTGAGGAGGAGATGGAAATAACAGGATACTTTATGAGAGCTCTGGGCTTCTTGAGCCCTCTCGTGGCTCCTCACGAGAGCATAATCACAAAATTATTATAGGGAATTTTTTTCTTCAACCAATAAAAATGACACATTTTTCTGAGTCTGAACTAGAAAACAACTTTTGCATGTCCCTGCTGTCATTTACCTGCACATGGTGCAAGCACTTATTTTTGGTTCTTAATGAATGCACGGAGCTTCTAATTATTTAGGGATGTGATTAAATGAGTTTCCCAGTGACTTGGTGTCGCAGGAGAAATCTTTTAATTTGCAGACTCCTACGGCTGATGTATCTTGCAAACGGTGACTGTTTAACAATCCCCATTGCCACTCATTTGCCACCGCTACTCCAACTCATTGACTTTGAAAGTTTTAATAGTGCCCAATGAAACTTTTAATTGCCACTGATTAGCGTTTATGCTTCCTGAGGCAGGCTGTTAGGGGACACAGCCTGGCTTTGCAAAGAAGAGTCTGCACGGGACTGGATGAAGATCATATGAAGAACAGAATTTCTTCATCTCAACCTTTCTCCTACCCACGTTTTTCATTAAAGGCTCAATATCTGTTTGTGATATTGAGCTTGACTTATTTTTATTTTTATCTTATCTCAGACACCTGTTAAAAATCCAAAAGCTGGACCAGAAAAGCAAAGAATATCATAATTTCATCCAAAATTCTGACAACATCCTTCATTGTTTAAAAACTTTAACCTAGGGCTGGGGTTGTGGCTCAGTGGCAGAGTGCTTGCCTCGCATGTATGAGGCCCTGGGTTTGATCTCAGCATCACACATAAATAAATAAATAAATAAATAAATAAAAAAATAAAGGTATTATGTCCAACTACAGCTAAAAAAAAATTTTAAAAATCCTTTAACCTGTTCTTCTTTTCTAAGTCTCATTATCCCCAATTTAGCTTTCTATTTCAGGGTGAAATCTAATTTCCAAATTTAATGGGTTCAGCATCTAACATCAGAGCATGAAAATCATTGCATCCCCACATCAAAATATTGTTCTGTAATCCACATTCCACTTGAAATAATTGTGGAAAATGAAACTAATAGTCAGAACTGACTTAGAGAAATTGTAGGCAAATTTTAATGGAGAAGAAAATAAATGGGAAAAGACCCAGGGCCTGACATTTCCTCAGCCAGCCAGTGGCCAGCCTCCGATGTCTCGGCATCGAGGAAAGAAGATTGGAGACGTTAGAGAGATGAGATATCGAGAGTAAATGAGGCGTCCATCAACAGGCGAATGGGCCAAGAAGATGGGGCGTATGTACACAGCAAAGTTCTGCTCAGCCACAAAGAAAAGTTGTGTCCTGTGCTGGAAATGGATGGAACAGAGAACGTCATGCTAAGTGAAGTAAGCCAGGCTCAGGAGGTCAGGGGTCTCCTGTTTTTGTCCATATGGAGAAGTTGGAAGAAAGGGATACAAGGGGGATCTCATGAAACTCGAAGGGAGACTACGGGAGTAGAGGAAGAGGATAGTGGGAGGGAAGAGGAGGAAGAGCTTCAGAGTGAACCAACTGAATGGAGCCGGCCTGGGGCTCAGAGGCAGAGCACCTGCCTGGCATGGGTGAGGCACTGGGTTCATCCTCAGCACCTCATGTTAAAAAATAAAATAAAATAAAAAGGCACATCGACAACTTAGCAACATTTAGTTGCTTTCTTTAAAAAAAAAATTTTATGTGCATGTGTTAATGTATCAGAATCCTACTTTATGTATAATTATAATGCTCCAATTAAAAAAATAAATAAATAGAAGGAAGACAAACAGTAGAGGAAGAGAATCAGGAGAGGAAGAAAGAACTGAGGGATGAAGTGGAGCAAAGGATGTTCTGTGCGTGTGAGTATGTCACAGGAACCCCCAGTACCTAGAATCGGAATGCACTAATAAAAAGATACAAGAGTGAATAAATAAACATGGGCAGATCCTGTGAATAGGGGAAGTGGGGAAAATGAAGTTCTTGCTCATTTAAAGAGCTCAACTGATGATAGCTATGACCACCACAGTCATTATTTGAGGAATTCTTTGGACTTTTTATGGTGATAGAGTTTTAAATTATATTTTCCTAAATAATTAGTGTTGCTCTGCGTTCTTTCTCGTTTGTCCTTTAAAGAGCTGGAAGTGATTTAATTAAAACATTTTGGGGGAAGTCCAGTATGCTCATCAGAAACTACTAATCAAAAATTCATCTGCCATTTTTTCATTTGTCATTTAGTTGCTTGATTAGTTAATTTCAATGATTGTTTAGGGAAATCACTGATTATGTATTTACTGAGCACAGAAACCATCTGGTTAATGCTAGCCATTTTTTTGTACTTGTTGGAACGGTCTTTTCCAGGGTTTCAGACCTTGGTCTGTCAATTTGTTCTAAAGGACAATTAATAGTGCAACTCGGCCTCCAGCCATCATGTACCATATGTGCTCTTCCAAGGACGAAACCCTCCTACTTCACGGAGTGACTTTCTCTGTGCTGGGCTGGAAACCTCCCGTCGTTTCTTCCTTTTCACCCCACTTTTACATCTGCCCTTCTCCCACTTTACAGGGAGGGGCACATCTCTCGCCCAAAGTGAAATGCCTCACTCATTTCTTCAGGGGACCAAAGGGAGTGGCATTATTGACTCAGCCAAAGCCTCGTGGTCAACACACCTGTGTGTGACTGTGTTCCCCAGTCTTCCACGTTTCTGTTACAGGAGAAGCTTCGTGTTTGATATGGGGTAACTCTGACCCATGTAAGGTTGTAAATCCAGATAGACTGTAGATGTAACAGAAACGATGACAACCCTTCCTCAGTATGATCTCCTGTCTTCTATTTCTTTGACCAAAAACACATCTGTCCTGAGGGATGATCCTGTGAGAATAAAATCAGGACGGCACCAGAAACAAAGAGCAGAGGCGGCAAGTCTTACTTAGATCTTAGAAATCCTCTACTGTGCGTTTGTCTATTTACTTATCTTAGAATAAAAATCAGCAGTTGGATGACTGTCACGGGGATACACAGTAATATGTTTATTTAAATAAAAAGTGAAGTCACATTTTTATGATTTGGCTGACAGTGAGATATGGCTTTGTCAATTAGATTACATAGTCGATATTTACTATAAACTGATCAAGATGAGTATCAAATTGTAGATCCAAGATTCTGTTGAAAGCATATGATAAAATAAAAGCATTTTATAAAAAGATTGCATTGTCAAAATGTATATAAATGAATAGTTATTTTTGAACCTTTCTGAGTTGACTGAGTAAAGCAAGTACCTCTAAGTGAAGGTACAGTAACTATCATTATTAACAGTGATTTGACGAGTCTGGGTAAGTCTTTTAGGGATACTTACAAGAAAATGAGGAAATGAAGGACTATAATGACTAGGTAACCAATTTGGGTGTCAGATTGTTTCCAATTCTTTGCTTTCAACAAAATGTAGGTGCTAGTGATATACTTTAATATTATTGATTATGTAAATCTGATTTTTGCATATAGCTCAGAAAGAGTTAAAAACATGAGTGACAGCAGCATAGCCGAGCTCTTTCCATATCCAGCTGTTTATTTACCTGAGCTTGGCCACTTAGCCCTGAAGTCATGAAAACAAAAAGTTGAAGTAGGATAAATGCTAAACTCTATATTCTTCTAGCGATCAGTAGTATTTAATACATGAACCAAATTTTTTTAAAGCTGATTTACAGTGAAATTTTATTTATGTTAAGGAATATTTTTAAAAGTTTGGAATTGTTTTTGATCAATTGTGTAATTGTGTGTGTAATAACTGAATCCAGAAGAAAATTTAATCCTTATAGTTTTGTGGTAATGAAAAGCTTAAAATATTTAATTTCAATTTATCAGAGCGTAAAACATGTTACATTTAGATAAAATTCTTACAAAATGTAAATTCAATATGAAAACTAAACAATGTAGTTCCCAACTATAAAGAAAACAGGTTCCTATAGCTTTTTGGGTTTTGCTTGCTTGTTTTCATTTTTTGCAGTGCTGGTGATTGACCTAGAGCCTCAGGCTTGTGAGGCAGGGGTACTGGGGATTGAACCCAGAGGCGTTTTACCACTGAGTTACATCCCTGGCCCTTTTTTAAATGTTTTATTTTGTGATTGAGCCTCACTAAATTTCTTAGGTCCTCAATGAGTTGCTGAGGTTGGCCTGGAAGTTGTAATCCTCCTGTCTCAGCCTCCTAAGTCACTGGGATTACAGGCCTGTGCCACTGAGCCCAGCTCATGTAGTTTTTAAACTGAGCAATGGTAGCAATCAAATTGTTATTTCAGTTCTACAAAAATATTTAAAGGAGTGATGTACCCATTTTGATTAAACATGACTGTAGGTATGATAACTCTGGAAATTATAGTCTTCCACCCTTTTAAAGTTCTGATGAAAAATTTAAGTATTATTTAAAAATACAATTGATATTATTTTTCAAAATTATATGTTACCTCATGAGAAAAATGTTGGAGGGTCACTGCCCCTCTCCTGAATACATGTGTATTAATCACGATCATCTTTATATGAGACAAAAGTGCCTTAAGTAAAATTTTACACATAATTCTAATGAGGCTGCTCTACTGTATCAATGAGTTGGAGATGATCTAAAATCTTGCCTCAATCCCTCATTAACAACATGATTCAAGGGTAATTAATCTTTCTAACTCTTACTTCCTACTTCAAAGAGAAACTAGAGTTATTAATGAGACGTTCCCTGTCTTCCTGCCCTGCCTGTGACCTGCCTGACTACTCCAGCCTTCCTTCTGTGTCAGGCGGATTCCTCCTCTTATGCCCTTCATTCGATCACTTCTTGTCTGTCTTAAAACTGTGTTCCATGAATTCCTTCTCTCTCTCCTCTCCCCTCTCCTCCTCCTCCTCTTCCTCCTCCTTCTCTCTCCCCACCCCTCTCTCTCCCCCTCTCCCTCATCTTCAATCATTGAAACTCTATGGATTTTCACTTCAGTATTTTGAAATTGCAAGTCCCTCTCATTGAAATCAGAGGAACATTCTGTAGTGAAAAGAGGCATTCTCATAATTTGCTGCAGGGAGTATAAACTGAGGTTTCCTTTCTGTAGAGAAAACCAGTCAGGGGGATCACGGCTTTGGTCTTCATTTCCCCCTGAGACCCCGGGAGCACACTCATTATGGTCTGCATCCTAGTCTTCTGCTCCCACCAGAATCATCTACAAAGCTCCATTCATTGCATTTTAAGCTTTCTCTATAATACACTTCAAACTTTTAAAACTCTCCCACAAACCAGTTAGTTGTAAAGGCTCCTGAGCCACATGGTCAGGCACAGCCATAGCAGGGACCCTACTTTTTCCACCAGTTTTTCATCTCTGTGAAAAGATACCTGAGAAGACCAACTTAAAGCGTGGAGGATTTACTTTGGCTCATAGTCTGGGGAGCTTCAGTCCATGGTCACTTGACTCCATTGATTCTGGGTCCTGGGGTGAGGAAAAACACTGTGGCGGGAAGCGTCTGGTGGAGCAAAGGTGCTCATGCTCGGGTAGCCAGAGGCAGGCAGGCAGAGGGTGGGGAAGGGGCGGAGGCAAGATAGACCCTCCCGTGTCCTCCCCAGTCACCTGCTTCCTCTAGTGAGCCCCACCTCCTAAGACTGTACCACTCCTAATAACACCCCAGACAGCCATGGAGCCTTTCCCACGGGACCTTGGGGGATATTTCAGATCCCAACAATCACACATGATCCAGCAGTTCCCTTTACTATTACCCAACAATTCTGGATATATATCCCAAAACACTGAAAGCAGACACTCAAACATTTGTACACCCATATTCATACAATATTATTCACAATAACCGAACCGTAGAATCAATCCAACTATCTATCAGCAAATGAAAGGATCAGCAAAACCTGGAAAATAAACCCAAGGAATGCTGTTGAGCTGTGCAGGTGAGTGAAACTCTAATACCCACTGCAACGAGGGTCAGCCTCGAAAGATGTGCTCAGTGAAATACGTCGACCCCAAAGGACAATGTTGTATTGTCCACTTAGATGAGGACAGAGAAGAGGCAAATTCTCAGAAACCAAAGTAGAACAGTAGTTACCAGGACTGAGAGGAAGGGGGTGAGGAGGCACTGTTTCGTGAGTCGGGTTCACGTTGGTGGGGGTGAACAGTCCTAGAAAAAAATGAGGGTGATGGCCGCACTACGTTGTGAATGTGTGTGCTTCACAACCCTAAATCGAACTTAAAGTGACTAAAACGGTACATTTTGTTGTGCGTGTTTTACCACAGTAAACGACATCCCATACAGACCTTCACAGAGGTGGACCACGTTTCAGGCTGAGGTCTGAGGCATCTTGTGAGGACTGTACTGCAGGCGCTCTCCACGGCTCGACATGGGTCACGAGTGCAAACCCAGAAGACTAAGAGATCTCAGCATCAACTGCACAGGGAACCTGCACAGCTACCCAGGAGGGAACCTCTAATAAACCCTCTTAAACAAAGCCCTCGCTTTCAACAGGGAGGAAAATCTCTCAGAGACTCCCTGGGCAGAGAGCTGCAAGGGAAGCCTCCGGAACACCCTCTGCAGCAAAGTCCCAACTCAGAACTGGGCCTGGCTCTTCCGCTAAAACAAAGTGGCTCCTTTTTAAAACATTTATTTATGTATGTATCTTTAGTTTCAGGGGAACATATTGTTTTGTTTGCATGTGGTGCAGAGTGGTTCTTTACATGTTATTTCTAGCAGTGAATTATTTACTGAAGACATCTTGGCAGAATTCTGAAGTATAGTAGATAACTGAAGAACCGCTTCATGGATGGGAGGCCTGTATCCCACCCCACTTCCTTCTTAGTACCTGCAACTTGGGCCTGGGAGGAGGATCTGAGAAAGTCTACTGATGACTCGCATGCATTCAATGTTTTTTTAAATCTCTCTTACTGACTTTTTCTTCAGTAAAAACATAGTTTGTTGGTACAAGGTATTTAAGCATTTACAGAGTAGTTCATTGATGAAGGTAATTTTATATTTTTATTATTTTAATAATAATATTATTTTCATTAAAGTCTAAATAGAGTTTTCAGTGGAGTCGTGGGTTCTGGGGCACTTTTGAAGATATCTCCATGTTGCCACGCATGCCTCATGGTCATCTCATGTTTGACAGAGCCTGGTGGACAGAGGCTCTGATCCTGGGCTGCGGAACCACCAGCCGTCTAGACTGAGCAAACCACTGGACCTCAATTTCCCCACCTCTACATTAAATTAGTAGACTAGATACCTCTCATCTCTTCTGACTCCCACCTCCACGATACTCCTCCTCTTACGAGTCTCCCATGCGTCGTTCCTGGGAGTTGTGCGTGAGCTCCTCCCCAGCTCCCTGTGCCACAGGTAACCAGTGAGGATGGTGAGATCATGAGAAAACTCAGGCGTTAGAACAGGAACTGACATGAAGACATGCAGCTCTTATTTGAATAGTATTCAGAATCATAAGCCCAAATGTGACTAGGATTCATATTTTTAGGAGGAAAAGTGTACAGATTAAAAATGTTCTGAGAGTGAGGCAGCTGAATGGAGGTACCCGATACTTACCTTTTCCTCCACCAAGAAGAACCAAAGCAACAGGCCGCTGTGTATTGAGGTAAGTGTCCATGGAGCATCCTGAATTTCAACAGTACAGAAAGAGTCATCCAGTAAAACCCAGAGACCTGGGAAAGCCCAGCCAGAAAGCCCAAACACCCCACACTGACCACCCAGGTTCCGTGGTGGGGAGGGGTCTCCTCTCTGCAGAGGTAAAGGAGAAAGAGAGTCGCAGCAAACTCTGACCACCCCAGCTCTTGGGAAGTCTCGTGGACCTTGCAGGCTTACAGTTTAAATAGATAAGAGGCCTGAAATCTGTAGAGCAGTGTGGCTCTGGAAAGGAATTCACTTCATCTCCTAGTGACCCCACCCCTTGGGTTCTCTTGAGAAGGGATCATAATTTAAGTGTCAGAAACTCCTGTGTTCTGTTGGGCAGATGCCACACTCTCTCTGACCTGAAAGTATCTCAGCAAGAGAAATTTTGCTCTGCTCCAGGGCCACCCAGAGTACTTGATCCCTGGCGGGCACTATCGCTAAAAGTACCTGGAGGAGAAAAGACCACTGGTCATGGGCCTGAGGTGTGCCTGGCTTGGGTGGGGAGTCTCCGGGCCTCACATCTGGGTAAGTTCACCCACAGGAAGAGCAGACAGGAATGACCACCTTTCCTGCTCTGGTTTGCCTTCACCTGGCCTGATCACACACTGTGATATGACCGTGTCTCAGTGCCACACCGAGGTGCTGTGATTCCTGCCCTTGGGTCTCGGGGAAGTACCTGGATCTACCCCCACGTCTAATCAGAGGACAAGCACTGGGCCCCTCCCCACGACTGGAGCACTCAGGACCAGAGATTCGCTGAAGTATCATAGAAATATCAACACTGACGAAGGAAACCCCCTTCACCAGGTAGGGACCATCACTCCCCTGTTGAGTGACCACACAGGGGGCAACCCCTTCTGTGATCTGCAGCCCACCCACCTGAAATGCCGACCCATGGAGACACCAGGTCTCTCCAACTCTGATAGGTTACAGGCTGTGCCTACATTACTAATCACAGCCAAAGAACCCACAGGGAGCTTACACTATACTATGGTACTCAGCGGGAAATAGCATTATGTAACAGCTGCCTCAGGACACATCTTTAGAACAAAGTCACTGAGAAGGCCACCACATAAAAGTGGTAAAGGCCAGGCCTGGTGGTGCATACCTGTAATCCTAGGAGCTTGGGAGGCTAAGGCAGGAGGATCATGAGTTCAAAGCCAGCCTCAGCAACTTACTGAGGCCCTAAGCAACTCAGTGAGACCTGCCTCTAAATAAAATACACAAAATGGCTGGGGATGGGGCTCAGTGCTTGAGTGCCCCAGTACCAAAAAAAAAAAAAAAAAAAGAAATAAAGAAAAAAAGTGGTGAGACATGCATTTAATAAGATGTGCAAATCTTAATATAGTAATACAAAAAATATGAAAAATAAGGTAACACAACACCTTCTAAAGTTCAGAGCTCTCTAGCAACAGATTCCAAAGATATAAAAGTGACTAAATACCTGATAAAGAATTCAAAAGAGGTGGAATGAGATGGACAATATTACCCCACATATCATCACATGTGGGACTGCACATATGGTGCAAGGCTACATGGTGTACAACCAGAGAAATGAAAAGTGGTGCTGCAAAAGTTGTGCTGTACAATGAGTCAAAGTGCAGTCTGCTGTCATAGAGACCTAATTAGAATAAATAAATTAATTAATTCTTTAAGAAAATTCAAAAGTTATTTTTTTCAAAAACTCAATGAGATCTAAGAGATAAACAGTTAAATGAAATTTGGAAGACAATGCAGTACATGAGTAAAAAGCTCAATAAGGATGTAGAAATTTTGAAAATAACCAATCAGAAATCTTGAAAATGTCTTCATTTACAAACTCTATAAATCAGATAAAAATTCAGTTGAAATTCTCAGTAAGGACTAGGTCAAGTAGAAAAATTAATCCCAGCGCTTACAGACAGGTCCTTTGAAATTTCACATGCAGACAGAAATTAAAGAAAAAAAAAGAATGAAGAAAGCATACAAAATCATTGGGACACCATTAAAAAAATCAAAAATCCCCAAAGGAGAAGAAATAAAGGTCAACGGCACAGAAACCCTATTCAATGAAATAACAGCAAAATACTTCCCTGATCTTGGGAAAGACATGGCCACCCAGGTATAGGAGGCCCATTCAACCCCAATTAGACACAACCAGAAAAGACTTTAATCAAGCTGTTAAAGTGCAGGACAAATGAAAAAATTAAAATCTCTAAGAGAAAAGCACCAAGTCATATTTAAGGGCAGCCCCATGGACTGACACCAGGTTTCTCAGCAGAAACCAAATAGGCAGAAGAACATGAAATGATACGTTTTAAGTCCTGAAAGAAAGTGACTGCTGATCAAGATGATCACACCCATCGCATCTGTCCCTCAGGAACAAAAGAGAAACAAAGGCCCTCCAGATAAGCAAATGCTAAGAGAATTCATGACTATCAAGCCAACTTTACAAAAGACGCTTAAGTAAGGCTTACATTAGGAGATGAAAAAGAGATAACTCTCATTGTGATAGCATGTAAAAATAGAAATCCACTAGAAGAGTAGGTGCAAAAATGAAAAAGAATAATCAAACACTATCAGTACAGCAAAACACCAATTCACAAAGACAGAGAAGTGAAGAGGACGTGAACAAAGATGTCCAAGACACTAGAAGAAACCAACAAGAACCACAGGTCAAACCCAGACCTTTCATCAAGAACAACTCTGAGTGTATGGAGTCCTAATTCTCCAGTTAAAAGACACAGACCGGCTGAATGGACCAAAAAACAAGACCCAATAATATGCTGCCTGCAAAAACTTACCAGTGAAGACACAGAGACTGAAAGAGAAGAATATAAATGATATTCCAGGAAAACACACTCTGAGAACAAGAAGGAGTACTCTGCTGTACCTGCACCTGACAAAGTAGCCGTAAGACAGTCAGGGAGACAGAAGTGGCACTATGTGAGGATCAAGGCTATTCATCAGGAAGATATAATGGCTATAAACCATAGGCACCTAATAATGGAGCATCCAATTGTTTATAAACAAAAAAACCACTGTTCGACCTAAAGGCAGAGGCAGACCCCAATACAATCATAGTTGGGGATCTCAGTACTCCATTCTCTTCAGTGGATAGATCACCCAAATAAAAAATCAGTGACCATTAAATGGACCACAGATCAAATGGCCTGAAGAGTCACTCACAGGACATTCATCCAACAGCTGCGGGATACACAGTCCCCTCAGCACATGGCACCTCCTCCAGAACAGAACAACAGCAGTCCACAAAACTAGTCTTCAGAATTTCCAAAAAAATGGCAATAGAATTCTATCACATTTCTTTTCATATCAAAATGGAACGAAACTAGAAAGCAACAGCAAGAGAAACTTTAGAGATTATTCAGATAAATGGAGACTGAAAAAAATAGAGACTGAGCAAATTCACTTTGGAATAAATGGGGTGTCATTGAAGAGGTCAGAAGGTAAAATTTAAAATTCCTTGAGGTAACTAGAAATGGAAACCCAACACACCAAACCCATGTGATTGTATATCTTGAGCTTTAGGAGTCTTGTTAAGGAAGTCGGGGCCTAATCCGACATGATGGAGATTGGGGCCCACTTTTTCCTCTATTAGGCACAGGGTCTCTGGACTAATCCCTAGGTCTTGATCCACTTTGAGTTTTGTGCAGGGTGAGAGGTAGAGGTTTATTTTCATTTTGCTGCATATGGATTTCCAGTTCTCCCAGCACCATTTGTTGAAGATGCTCTTTTCTCTAATGGATGTTTTTGGTACCTTTGTCTAGTGTGAGATAACTGTATTTATGTGGGTTAGTCTCTGTGCCCTCTATTCTGTACCACTGGTCTACCAGTCTGTTTTGGTGCCAATGCCATGCTGTTTTGTTACTATTGCTCTGTAGCATAGTTTAAGGTCTAGTACTGTGATGCCTCCTGCTTCTCTTTTCTTGCTAAGGATTGCTTTAGCTATTCTGGGTCTCTTATTTCTCCAAATGAATCTCATGATTAAAAGCAGTACTATGAGGGAAATTTATAGTGATAACTGCCTACATTTAGAAAATGTGGAGTAGCTATTAGTCATTTGGGGTTCGATATTGGCAGGTCACATGTGTTTAGAAATTTGTCCATTTCTTTTAGATTTTTCCATTTGAAAGTATATAGTATTTCAAAGTACTCCCAATTATTTGAGTTTTTATAGTATCAGTTAGAATATCTCTTTTTTTCTCATTCAGATAGACATTCAGTTAGAATGTCTCTTTCTTCCCTCAGATTTAAAGTAAAGAACTTAATGATGCATCTCAATGTCTTAGAAAAGCAAGAATGGACCATACCCCAAATCAGTAGAAGGCAAAGAACGATAAAGACCAGAGCAAAAGTAAACAGCCCGTCTGCCTACAGTTACCACCCGGTCGGTTCCTTCCAGTTAGCCCAGGATGGACTGGTTAGGTGGCAGCTCTCGGAATCAATGATTTTATCTCTGAGTATCCCTGCATTAACACACCTCGTGGCCAAACTATAACAGGTATGAAGGGTCCCTCGAAGATTCGTAAAGGCTGATCCCCAGTGCACAATACCCAGCAGTGAGAACTGGGGGAAGTGAGGGGATCAGGAAGCTCTGACCTCCTCTATGGATTGGTCTTTGAGGGGTTCACAGCTGAGGGACGATTGGGCGGTGGTAGAAACCGCAGGCAGTGGAGCCTGGGGAGGGAGTAAGTCTATAAAGGGCAAATTTAGGGTTCTGTTCCCAGCTCCTCCCCCCCTTTCTCGTTTTCTCTCTCCCTATTCGTACCCCCTCTTCCTGGCTGCTGAGGTGGACACTTGGGTCCCACCACACCCTTCTGTCGCGGAGTTCCGCCTTGCCCAGGCCCAAAGCAATGAGCCAGCCAGACGTGCACTGAAAGGTCTGAACCCTGAGCCAAAATGCATAGTTCCTCTCCCAAGTTGTTTTCCTCGGGTTTCTCTCCAACAGTGAAAATCTATCACAGAGGTGGGAAAAAAAGACATTCTGATACTATGTGAACTCAAAGGATCGGGGTTATTTTGAAAAACTATATACTTTTCAAATGGAAAAATCTAAAGAAATGGGCAAATTTCTGAACATATGTGACCTCCCAGTATTGAATCCCAAAAGACTAATAGCAAGTAATGAGATTGAATCAGTAATAAAAAGTCTCCAAGAACAAGAGGAGCAACAGCAGGTCCAGGATTGTTGGCTTTAGTGCAGAACGTTATCCAGTTTTTAAAGAACTAACTCTGGTGCTTGTGTTTCATAGAACTGAAAAAGGAGGAGACTCTTGTACCTCATTCTTTGAGACCAGCATTACCCTGTTACCAAAACCTGCTGAGGACACAGGACGGAAGGGAGGGAAGGAAGGAGGGAGGGAGGAAGGGAGGGAGGGAGGGAGGAAGGAAGGAAGGAAGGAAGGAAGGAGAGAAAGAAAGAAAAGGAGGAAGAAAGAAAAATAGAGACCAAAGTCACTGGTGAACATACAGGAAAAAAAAAACCTCAACAAATTCCTAGCAGATAGAATTCAACATCACATCAAAAAGAAAGATCACACACCATGATCAAATTGGTTTCACCCCAAGAACGCAAAGATAGTTCAGTATCTGCAAAACAGTAAATGTAACATATTATACAAAGAGAATGAAGGAAAAAAACCAAATTGTCATCTTAATAAATCCATGAAAAGCACTTGACAGAATTCAACATCCTTCTATGATAAAAAGCCCTGAATAAATTAGATATAGAAGGCTCATATCTCAACAAAGTTTGTATATAGCAAACCCACAACCAACGTCAGACTGAACAGGAAAAAATTGAAAGTGTTTTCTTTAAGATTAGGAACTAGATAAGGGTGTCCATTCTCACTGTTATTATACAATATAGTACTAGAAATTTTAGCCAAGCACCTAGGCAAGAGAAAGAAAAAAAAATCATACAAATAATCAAATAGGAAGTAAAATTATCCCTGTTTCCAGATTATATGATTCTCTACATAGAAAAAATCTAAAGACTCCATCAAAAGATTCTTAGAACTGATACATGAATTCAGCAAAGCAGCAATATACAAAATCAACATAAAACCCAACAGTTAAAAACCTAGAAATTACCTTAAACAAGAAAGTGAAAGACCTTGCACGATGAAAATTACAAAACACAGAAGAAATTGAAGAAGACATTGGAAAGTGAAAAGACCTCCCATATTCACTGATGGGAAGGGTTAACATTGTTAAAGCGTTCACATCACCCAGTGTCATACACAGACCCAATACAATCCCCATCAAAATAATGACGATGTCTTCACAGACTAGAAAAAGATCCCAAAGTTCATATGGGATCACAAGACTCCAAATACCCAAAGCAACTTGATAAAAAATAAAGAGCTGCAACCAACTTGACTTATTGCTAAGACCAGTAACAAACACACACAAGGGCTGATGGAACAGACAGAGAACCCAGAATGACCCACACGCCAACAGGCAACTGGTTCTGGGCAAAAGTCCCCAAAACATACACTGGGAAAGGACAAGCTTTTTGAAAAATGGTCCTGAGGAAAGCTGAAGGTGACCTCTGCCTCTCACCTTGTACAAAAGTCAACCTGAAAGGAACCCAAACCCTGAGGGAGGACGGAACTCTGACGCTGTTAGAGGAAAACGCGGGGAAACACTCCAAGATACTGACAGAGGCAATGATTTTCTGGATCAAACTCCAAAGGACAGGAGACAAAAGCCAAAATTGACAAATGGGATTACGTTAAACAGAAAAGATCTTCTGCCCGGCAGAAGAAACAATCAACAGAACAAAAAGACAGTCTACAGCAGGGACAGATGGTCTGACAGCCCAGTGTCTGACAGAGGACTGATATTCAGACCACATTAGAAAACAACACTCTTAATAGGAAGAACCGAGTGATCCAGTTTTAAAATGGGCAAGAGATCTGAAGAAGAAATACAAGTGGTCAACAGACAAGTGGAAATATGCTCAATATTGTTATCCATCAGGGAAATGCAGATCAAAGCTACAGTGAAACTCCATCTTACCCCAACTAGAATGGTCATTGCCAAAGAAGAAAGAAACGAAGATGCTGGCACGGGTATGGAAAAAAGGGACCCTTCCACATTTTGGTGGGAATGTGAATTAGTACAGCCACTACGGAAAACAGTGTGGAGGCTCCTAAAAGAAAAGAAACTAGAGTAAAAATAGAGGAACCATGTGATCTAGCTGTACCTCTCCTGGGTATATATCTAAAGGAATGGAATGACATCAGCATGGTGCTTGTGTTTCATAGAACTGAAAAAGGAGGAGACATATGCATGTTTACTGCCACACCATCTTCAATATCTAAGATACGGTATCAGCTTAGGTGCCCATTAACAGATGAAGGGATAAAGAAAATATGGAATATTATCCAGCTATAAAGAATAGTGCAATTTTGTCATTTGCAGAAGTGGATGGAATTGGAGAACATCATGTTGAGTGGAATAAGCCAGACTCAGAAAATAGGGACAACAAGAGCAGAGCCCTGTGAGTACAAGATGGATTAGCAGGGACAGGAAGGGTAGGTGGGAGAGGGGAAGGTAGACTCTGGTTGGACAGGAGCAATACATCATGTAGGCATGCATGGAAATAACAGAGAGTCACATTGATTTTTACAACTAATACGTGTTAATACCTGTGATTCAAAAATAAAATACAAATGATAGAACTTTAAAGTCTAAAAACTGTTGTGAGATCCTTTGGTGGAGCTTATCGAAGACAGAGATGCCTCTCCACCACTGAGCCACATCCCCAACCCTTTTTGTTCTTGACTTTGACACAGGGTCTCACTGAGTTGCTTAGGACCTCACTAGACTGCCGAGGCTGGCCTTGAACTTGGGATCCTCCTGCCTCAGCCTCCCGAGTCACTGGGATTACAGGCATGTGCCACTGTGCCCAGCTCTGCTCCACTTTTTAAAATGGTTGTCCTCTGTTTTCATTTCATTTACTTATTTTTTTTTTTACTTTTGTGGCTCTTTGTTTGCAAGATAACCACCCATTTTTTTCTGTCAGTGCATTTGAAACCAGCAGTTCTTGTTGGGGGGGCGAGGGTAGGGGTTGGGGGGGGTATTTTCATGATCTTTTAAAAAATACTTTGGTTTTTCAATTATGTTATGAAAGTGTGAGATTGTCAAGTAACTAATTCCCAGAGAAATAATATGTAACTGTGATTCCATGATATTTCTACTCTCCTTTATCCCAGGCAGCGTGGTGGGAGCAGCCAGCTGTGGGAGAGCCTCGCACATGTCACAGGTGCTGTATGCCTCTGTGTCTTGGTACTAAGCGGGGAGGACGGGACTCAGCTCTCAGAGGAGCTGAGCGGTGGCGTGTGGTGGGAGTTTCCACCCAGTTCCAGTTCCCGGCAACCTCCAGACACAGGAGCAGGCCCAGCTGTGTCTCCTCACAGAGAGGAAGCTGCAGGGGCTGCCACACGCCAGGGCAGCAGACCTCCAGCCAGAGGCCCATCAGAAACGGTGGGTTCTCTAATTTTACATAAATGATACAGCAACGGTGGAGACAAATGGCGTTCCAACCCAGGCGCGACCCCTAGGCTGAGTGTTCTCTTCACAGAGAGGGTCCATCCCCTCGGGGGCCCAGGCACACGCACGTCTTCCTGAGGCAGAGTGGCCAAGGCGCTTCTGCAGGAACTGTGGGTGAGGTCAGCACAGAGCTACATCAGTGCAGGTGACCTCACCCGGGGCAAGACGACGCACCCACTTGGCTTGCAGCTTGGGTCAGAAAAAAAACAGGAGAAAGCAAGCAAACAAAAGCAAACCCCATTTTATGTTCCTGCTGCTGAGCCTCAGAGCAACGATCTCGCCATGTAGCTGTTAGGCACAGAATCCCGCTTTCCCTCACTGGCGATTCCCACGGAGAAGGTGGGTCAACGTGAAGTCTAACCAACTCACTGACTGCGAATTCTAGAGGCTTGCTTCCAGATGACTCACCATCAAATTAACACAGAGCAGCGGATCACTGTTAATGTCTCTTTTCACACATCTCTTTTCACCAGAACAGTCCTTTCTGTGTCACGACTCTGACCCAAGTGTTTGGAATGACTATTCTGCCATCATAGTTCCCAACGGGGAGAAGGTGTCATGGGGACTCCCAGTTGAGAATGGCAGAGTGGAAGAAGGGGACTCTATCGGTAAGTGTCATTCAGTGTTCTTCATCTCACCTGGGAAAATCTCTCAGGCAGTCTGTACAAGGATATCAGGGCACTAAAGAACAACTCTGGGTCAAAACAGCCAGCCCTATTTGTTCACATGATGATAATATAAATGAAACAACCCAGGCTTTGAGAACTTTTCTGACTGTACAGCTTTGTAAGTACACCATTCTGGAAAACACACCATTTCTCTACCCTCTCACACAAAACATGTCCAACCGCAGATGCGGTTAGGTCTTTCCCACATAGATCGATTCTCGGACACATTCGGAGTGTCCCACAACCCAACTCTGACACCATCCACCTGGAGTTAGCTACCACTTCAAACGGCAGTCACAAGCCTGGGCTTCTCATACTTCTGCAATTCCCACAGCCCCTTCCTCAGCGTCGATAGTTTGCTGGAATTCTAAGAGAGCTCAGAGAAGCACTGCTCATGTCAACCAGTTTGTTACTTAGGATGTGACTCAGCAATACTAGATGGAAACGCATAGAACAAGGCTTTGGAGTGTGGAGTTACCATGTCCTTTCGGGTGAGCGACCCTCCCCAAGTCCTGATGTGCTCACCAATCCACGGGTTCATTCAATCTCATCATTGAAGAGTTTTTACAGAACTCGATGTCCAACCTCACCTCCCTCCTTTCCAGAATCCAGGCAAAGGCACCAAAAGTTCCGACCCGCTAGTCTCTTACTCTTTCCGGTTACTGTTCCTACCCTATGACTAACTAGGGATCCCATCCTAAATTATTTCACTAGTATAAATTCAGGTGAGGTCAAAACAGGCTCATTATGAACACCAAATATCACTCAGGAAGTCCCAAGAGTTTTTAGTCAGTGTCAGGAACTGGGGACAAAATCCAAATACATTTCTTACACCACAGCCATGTTGGTCACAAACTTAAATACAGAACATTATTTAGAAGATGCAGCTCAGGAAAACTTTAGATCTAGTGGTACCCTAGCTACAAGAGAGATGGTTGTTTCTTCCCAAGTCGTTAACTTTTTACATTCTGAATAAATTGATTCATGGTGATCCAAACATGCTCTTTTCTTTTTCTAATCATAATCAGGTTTTTTTATTCCTTCACCTGATGCAACTGGGCAAGGTCCTGGACTTAGAAGACGGGCAATACTGAGTTAGGATGCCAACTCTGGGTCTTGTGATCTTAGGAAGTTCTGTAAATCCTTTGATCCTGAGTTTTCTTGCCTATGTACATTAGAGATAAAGCAGTGTCCCCAGATGGGTGTAAAGAATTCACTTCTTGGAGAGTGGGAAGCCAATAAGCATGACTAGAAGAAAAAATGGGAACAGATTTATTACAGCAAGTTAGGAGAGTCCTGGAGTCACACGCAAAAGGAGGCCCTCCCAGATCAAAGGGAGCATGGGGGTGTAGGGAGCGTTCGGAGCACCTCAGTCACGACCCAAGAAGGATGAGACGGAACATCGACTCTCACCACTCCTGTCTCAGTCATGTCCGCCGCTGTAACCAAAAGACCCCAGAAGAACAATTTTAAGGAGGAAAAGTTTATTTGGGGCTCCCAGTTTCAGAGATCTCAGGCCATAGGTGGCCAGTTCCATTCCTTGGGGCCTGCGGCAGAACATCATGGTGAAGAGAGTGGGAGGGAGGCAGCTCAGGGCACGGTTATCAGGAAGCAGAGAGAGAGCGAGCTCTGCTCAGAAAGGACAAGATGTACCCCAAAGGCATGCCCCCAGGCACCCTCCGCCTCCAGCTGTACCCTGCCTTCCGGTAGTTACCACCCAATTGGTCCATATCAGGGATTAGGTTGAGGTTGACATCACTAGACCATTTCTCTCCTGAACTTTGAATTCTCTTACATATTAGGTTTTGGGGGGAACATCTAATATCTAAATCATAACATCTCCTGTTTAATAGAGTACTAGAAATTCTAGCCAGAGCATTCGACAGAGACGGAAATAAAGGAGAAAAATTAGAAAAAGAAGAAATCAAATCATCAATGTTTGCAGATGAGATGATTCTACACTTAGGAGATCTGAAAAGAAACTACTGAGGAAAACAAGTTCATCCGTCTTTTCTGTCAAACCAGAGAAAACGGGCTTTAAACCCTCTCGTTTCCTGACAGTCATCTCCTTACAATGACTGCCCATCTTCCTGTATCTGTGCCTCCTCCCTTCCTTCCTCAGTATTGTGTGTGTGCCAGAAGGACTCACCTCAGGGAGACCTTCCCACCACAAGAACACGAAGGGCGCGGAGGACAACCAGAGGCATGTCTCTTTAAGTAACCAACAGGAGGGAGGAAAGTCAGCCTGGACCCTGAGGAGCCGTCAGACACCCTCTGTTCTTCATAGCTGTTGTGTGGTCAGCCCGACCCATGGGCAGGACCGGCACCCTTGCCTTGCCTCAGGGATACCCGCCAAGCCGACCGCCTGCTCTAGCACCTGCTTTTGGTTTTGACTGCTGTGTGTCCTTCTTCACAGAAGTAAGCTCTTGCCTGCTGGCTGACTAATTCATCTTCAAGTGTTTATTTTGACTCCTGGGGTGTCCAGGACCCCCAATATTTTCAACAGTAGCAGGTTACAAAATCAACATACAAAACTAAAAAGCTTTCCTATACCAACAATGAATCTGCTGAGAAAGAAATTGGGGGAAACAATCCCATTTATAATCGCCACCAAATAAATAAATAAATAAATCAACCCCTAGGAATCAGTCTAACCAGGGAGGTCAAAGACCTCCACCATAAAAACCATGGGACACTGAAGAGAGGAACCAAGAAGGCACAAGTTGAACGTCCCCCATGGTCATGGAGAGGTAGAACGGTATTGTTAAAAGGCCATACTACCAAAAGCAGTACACAGATTCAATGCCATCGCCATCAAAATACCCATGACATTCTTCTCAGAATTAGAAAGAACAGTTCTGAAATTCATTTAGAAGAATAAAAGACCCAGAATGGCCACAACAATTCTAACCCAGGGCTGGGGATGTGGCTCAAGTGGTAGCGCGCTCGCCTGGCATGCGTGCGGCCCGGGTTCGATCCTCAGCACCACATACCAACAAAGATGTTGTGTCCGCCGAGAACTAAAAAATAAATATTAAAAATTCTCTCTCTCTCTCTCTCTCTCTCTCTCTCTCTCTCTCTCTCTCTCTCCCTCCTCTCACTCTATCTTTAAAAAAAAAAAAAAAAACAAAAAAACAATTCTAACCCAAAACTCCATGCTGAAGGCACCACCATCCCTGACTTCACACCCTGGCATCAAAACGGATGCAGAGAGCAAAGGCACAGACACACACCCCACATGCAATCTGATCTTTGACAAAGATGCCAAAAGCATACATTGCAGAAACGCAGCCTTTATACAAATGGTGCTGGGACAACTGGTTATCATATGCAGAAGAGTGAAACTAGACCCTATCACTCACCCCGCACAAAAATCAACTCAAAATGGAATAAAGACCTAGTCACTAGACCAGAAATCATTCATTCCTGCAAGGAAACAGAGTCAACACTGCAACATATGAGCACAGGCAACAACTTTTTCAACAGCACCATTAAATCTCAAGAAATGATGCCAAGAGGTAATAATCGGGATGGCATTGAATTAAAAAGTGTCTGCACAGCCAAGAAGACAATTAAAAACATGAAGAGAGGACCTAAAGAATGGGAGAAAATCTTTGCTACCTACCCTCCTGACAGAGGATTAATATCCAGAAAACACAAAGAACTCAAAAAACTCAAAACACCAAAAAAATAAAATAAAATAACCCAATTAACAAATGGGAAAATAACTACACAGATACTTCTCAAATGAAGAAATACAAATGGCTAACTAATACATTTAAAAACGTTTAATGTCCTTAGCAATTAGGGAAATGCAAATCAAAACTACACTGAGATTTCACCTCCCTCCAGTCGGAATAGCTGCCATCAAGAATACAAACAATAAGAGCCGGGGCTAGGGCTCGGGAGCAGAGGGCTTGCCTAGTGTGGGTGAGGCACTGGGCTCCTTGCTTAGCACTGTATACAAAAATAAGCAAATAAAATAAAAGCATGCTGTCAACTATAACAAAAAAATTTTAAAAAGAATACAAACAATAATAAATACTAGAGAGTATGTTGAGAAAAAGGAGCAGTGTTGGTAGGATTATAAATTAGTACAAACACTATGGAAATCAGGATGGGGGTCCTCAAAAGACTAGAAATGGAACCACCATCTGACTCAGTTATACTTCTCCTCAATATTCATCCTAAAGAATTAAATTCATCACACTACAGTAATGTAGGCAGACCCACGTTTATAGCAGCACAATTCACAGTAGCCGAACTATGGAACCAGCCTAGGTGTCCATCGGTGGATGAAGGGATAAAGAAAATGTGGTATATTTATACATAATGGAGTTTTATTCAGCCATCAAGATTGAAATCATGTCATTTGCAGGAAAATGGATAGAGCTTGAGAAATATATACATATATATTTCTCTTTTAAGTTCTGGGGACCCCAGGGCCCCATGCAGAGTAGACATGTGCCCCAACACTGAATTCCACCCCTAGACCCTGGCCCTTGTAATTAAATGTAGGACATTTCAGAATTTTTCTTTTAAGAACGGGTAGTGGTTTCTAATGTCAGTTAGTAATATGAACTTATAATAGTACACGGTGCAAAGATCTTGCTTACTATGAATCAATGTTCCCTGTGTGAAAATTGTTAGAGTCAAAATCAAGTCACTGGGCCAAGTCCTACCAACAACATCAAATTAAATAATCGAGGCCGAGGGTCTATGAAGAAACGGAACTCCTGCTGGTGCCTGATAACAAAATCATCACACAACCTTGCAAGAAGCACGACCAAGCACCAAGGCCACAGCAACCTGACACAGAAGATAGGCCTGCAAGGATGTCTGCCCCCAACTGTCGATTAATCTCAGACTGACGTTGCCCTTGCCTATTGATCCTTGTAGCCAAGTATCATGGTTTTAAAATAACTTATGTAGCCAGGCACAAAGGTGTGCACCTGTGATCACTGGAAGACCGAGGCAGTAGGACCACAAGTTTGAACACAGCATAGCCAACTTAGCATGACAAGGCACTGCTGGGTTCAATCCCTAGTACCAAAATAACATCTGTAACCTTCATTTTGCACTCCCCTTGGGTACACACATAGTTCACTCTGGCGTGCATAGCCCTGTTGCACTCCTGAATGCACTTAGTAATCTTTGGAGAATCTCTATTTCTTACTTAAGTTGAGACCTACAGATCTTACTTAGTGATGATGGTTTTCTTTGTCCTCAGTAACTATCAGTCAATGCCCAGATTAATCACTTCTGCAGATGAATTGCTACCCAGATGTCATGGTGCTACTAAAAAGAAAAAGGTGTGTGTGTGTGTGTGTGTGTGTGTGTTTAGCATGTTTCATGTTGGGTGATGTGACCTGGCGCTCCCCAGGCTCCAGGCATGGGCAGGGCTTGTTGGGTTTTAACATGAGGTCAGGATCCAGAAAGATTTGCACGGCTACTTCTCAACAATTCTTGGAAGAGTCATGCTTCCATGTATGTGAGGAAAAATCTTGATCCTTGGGGGCAACCCAGAGTAGGACTGCAGCCACCTCATGGGATAATTCACTCCCAAAGAGCTGGAACAGGCTGGTGTTTAAGACTCACTCAGAAGGTTCTAGTTTCTGGTACAGTGCAGAAGAAGGTGATGAAGGGGTAAAGACATGTTAGGGTTTCAGGAGAGCAAGTGGTTGGGTGTGGATTTACTAGTAATCTCTAAAACCCAGCAGGACCAAAGCCTCGGGCTGGACAGTCCCCAGAGAGTGATGGAGGGCCCGTGGGTTGTGGGGCTCGCCCACTCAGCTGAGCCGGTCCCCTCCGTCCAGGGCTCCAGCCCCCTGCTGACTGTTTCAGCCCTGTGCACTCCTCTTCCCATTGACACTAATCCTGCCGTCACATTTTCTTACCTGTATTTGGCCCTAGGTTCAGAATTTCCTGGAGATAATGCGATCATTTCTGTGCCCAGCAACCTGTGCGCTCAATAAACGACTCAAGGAATCCTGATAGTAGACAAACAAAAAATATTCCTTTCAGTCTTCTAGAATCCCTCAACAATTAAAAAATCTCTCCCCCCACAACTTGATCTTTTCCACAATCAAATTGGCAAAGCAGATGAAGATCCTTCTCTGAGAATAAATGACATCCCATCTGTGCATTTATAAATTCCACTAAACTCCAAAGATGAAAATGGAATTCTGGACCGAGGTCAAAGAATTAGAGATTCGAGTCTCACTTACAAATGGTCTAAATAGAGGTCAATTTGGTGAGTCCCCCCCACACACACACACACAGGGCAAGTTGAGCAAAAGTCAAGTGTTTCAAAACTGAACAAAAGTGATTTATTTCTACCCTGCAACGTTGTTCCTGAATTCTTTGAATGGATAAATAAACAATAGAGGAAGCCAAAACCAGTGGATATGAACGCCTCAGGTCTCCCACCTGGAGAGACAGTGTCGGCAGTCACCGCGGTCCACTAGAGCCTTCTGATACTCCCTCCGGATCGCAAGACACAGGTTTGGGTCCATATGAGGTTTCAGAGAGCACGAGTTGCTACCCACACCCAACAACGTTCCTCTCCTGAAACCCGTGTCTGTGGATACTCGTGTAATCATTCAAGATTGCTCAAACACAAGTGTCTGTGGATACTCGTGTAATCATTCAGATTGCTCAAACACAAGTGTCTGTGGATACTCGTGTAATCATTCAGATTGCTCAAACACAAGTGTCTGTGGATACTCGCGTCACCATTCAGATTGCTAAAACACAAGTGTCTGTGGATACTCGTGTAATCATTCAGATTGCTCAAGCACAAGTGTCTGTGGATACTCGTGTAATCATTCAAGATTGCTCAAACACAAGTGTCTGTGGATACTCGTGTCACCATTCAGATTGCTCAAACACAAGTGTCTGTGGATACTCATGTAATCATTCAGATTGCTCAAACACAAGTGTCTGTGGATACTCGTGTCACCATTCAGATTGCTCAAGCACAAGTGTCTGTGGATACTCGTGTAATCATTCAAGATTGCTCAAACACAAGTGTCTGTGGATACTCGTGTCACCATTCAGATTGCTCAAGCACAAGTGTCTGTGGATACTCGTGTCACCATTCAGATTGCTCAAACACAAGTGTCTGTGGATACTCGTGTCACCATTCAGATTGCTCAAACACAAGTGTCTGTGGATACTCATGTAATCATTCAGATTGCTCAAACACAAGTGTCTGTGGATACTCGTGTAATCATTCAGATTGCTCAAGCACAAGTGTCTGTGGATACTCGTGTAATCATTCAAGATTGCTCAAACACAAGTGTCTGTGGATACTCGCGTCACCATTCAGATTGCTCAAACACAAGTGTCTGTGGATACTCATGTAACCATTCAGATTGCTCAAACACAAGTGTCTGTGGATACTCGCGTCACCATTCAGATTGCTCAAACACAAGTGTCTGTAGATACTCGCGTCACCATTCAGATTGCTCAAACACAAGTGTCTGTGGATACTCGTGTCACCATTCAGATTGCTCAAACACAAGTGTCTGTGGATACTCGCGTCACCATTCAGATTGCTCAAACACAAGTGTCTGTGGATACTCGTGTCACCATTCAGATTGCTGAAACACAAGTGTCTGTGGATACTCGTGTAATCATTCAAGATTGCTCAAACACAAGTGTCTGTGGATACTCGTGTCACCATTCAGATTGCTCAAACACAAGTGTCTGTGGATACTCATGTAATCATTCAGATTGCTCAAACACAAGTGTCTGTGGATACTTGTGTCACCATTCAGATTGCTCAAACACAAGTGTCTGTGGATACTCGTGTAATCATTCAAGATTGCTCAAACACAAGTGTCTGTGGATACTCGTGTCACCATTCAGATTGCTAAAACACAAGTGTCTGTGGATACTCATGTAACCATTCAGATTGCTCAAACACAGGTGTCTGTGGATACTTGTGTCACCATTCAGATTGCTCAAACACAAGTGTCTGTGGATACTCGTGTCACCATTCAGATTGCTCAAACACAAGTGTCTGTGGATACTCGTGTAATCATTCAAGATTGCTCAAACACAAGTGTCTGTGGATACTCGTGTCACCATTCAGATTGCTAAAACACAAGTGTCTGTGGATACTCATGTAACCATTCAGATTGCTCAAACACAAGTGTCTGTGGATACTCGTGTAATCATTCAGATTGCTCAAACACAAGTGTCTGTGGATACTCGTGTAATCATTCAGATTGCTCAAGCACAAGTGTCTGTGGATACTCGTGTAATCATTCAAGATTGCTCAAACACAAGTGTCTGTGGATACTCGTGTAACCATTCAGATTGCTCAAACACAAGTGTCTGTGGATACTCATGTAACCATTCAGATTGCTGAAACACAAGTGTCTGTGGATACTCGTGTAACCATTCAGATTGCTCAAACACAAGTGTCTGTGGATACTCATGTAACCATTCAGATTGCTCAAACACAAGTGTCTGTGGATACTCGTGTAATCATTCAAGATTGCTCAAACACAAGTGTCTGTGGATACTCGTGTCACCATTCAGATTGCTCAAACACAGGTGTCTGTGGATACTCATGTAACCATTCAGATTGCTCAAACACAAGTGTCTGTGGATACTCGTGTAATCATTCAAGATTGCTCAAACACAAGTGTCTGTGGATACTCGTGTCACCATTCAGATTGCTCAAACACAGGTGTCTGTGGATACTCATGTAACCATTCAGATTGCTCAAACACAAGTGTCTGTGGATACTCGTGTAACCATTCAGATTGCTCAAACACAAGTGTCTGTGGATACTCGTGTCACCATTCAGATTGCTCAAACACAAGTGTCTGTGGATACTCATGTAACCATTCAGATTGCTGAAACACAAGTGTCTGTGGATACTTGTGTAATCATTCAAGATTGCTCAAACACAAGTGTCTGTGGATACTCGTGTAATCATTCAAGATTGCTCAAACACAAGTGTCTGTGGATACTCGTGTCACCATTCAGATTGCTAAAACACAAGTGTCTGTGGATACTCATGTAACCATTCAGATTGCTCAAACACAAGTGTCTGTGGATACTCGTGTAATCATTCAGATTGCTCAAACACAAGTGTCTGTGGATACTCATGTAACCATTCAGATTGCTGAAACACAAGTGTCTGTGGCTACTTGTGTAATCATTCAAGATTGCTCAAACACAAGTGTCTGTGGATACTCGTGTAATCATTCAAGATTGCTCAAACACAAGTGTCTGTGGATACTCGTGTCACCATTCAGATTGCTAAAACACAAGTGTCTGTGGATACTCATGTAACCATTCAGATTGCTCAAACACAAGTGTCTGTGGATACTCGTGTAATCATTCAGATTGCTCAAACACAAGTGTCTGTGGATACTCATGTAACCATTCAGATTGCTGAAACACAAGTGTCTGTGGATACTCATGTAACCATTCAGATTGCTGAAACACAAGTGTCTGTGGATACTCGTGTAACCATTCAGATTGCTCAAACACAAGTGTCTGTGGATACTCATGTAACCATTCAGATTGCTCAAACACAGGTGTCTGTGGATACTCGTGTCACCATTCAGATTGCTCAAACACAAGTGTCTGTGGATACTCGCGTCACCATTCAGATTGCTCAAACACAAGTGTCTGTGGATACTCGTGTCACCATTCAGATTGCTGAAACACAAGTGTCTGTGGATACTTGTGTAATCATTCAGATTGCTCAAACACAAGTGTCTGTGGATACTCGTGTCACCATTCAGATTGCTCAAACACAAGTGTCTGTGGATACTCATGTAACCATTCAGATTGCTCAAACACAAGTGTCTGTGGATACTCATGTAACCATTCAGATTGCTCAAACACAGGTGTCTGTGGATACTTGTGTCACCATTCAGATTGCTCAAACACAAGTGTCTGTGGATACTCGTGTCACCATTCAGATTGCTCAAACACAAGTGTCTGTGGATACTCGTGTAATCATTCAGATTGCTCAAACACAGGTGTCTGTGGATACTTGTGTCACCATTCAGATTGCTCAAACACAAGTGTCTGTGGATACTCGTGTCACCATTCAGATTGCTCAAACACAAGTGTCTGTGGATACTCGTGTAATCATTCAGATTGCTCAAACACAGGTGTCTGTGGATACTTGTGTCACCATTCAGATTGCTCAAACACAAGTGTCTGTGGATACTCGTGTCACCATTCAGATTGCTCAAACACAAGTGTCTGTGGATACTCGTGTAATCATTCAGATTGCTCAAACACAAGTGTCTGTGGATACTCATGTAACCATTCAGATTGCTCAAACACAGGTGTCTGTGGACACTTGTGTCACCATTCAGATTGCTCAAACACAAGTGTCTGTGGATACTAGTGTCACCATTCAGATTGCTCAAACACAAGTGTCTGTGGATACTCGTGTCACCATTCAGATTGCTCAAACACAAGTGTCTGTGGATACTCGTGTCACCATTCAGATTGCTGAAACACAAGTGTCTGTGGATACTCGCGTCACCATTCAGATTGCTCAAACACAAGTGTCTGTGGATACTCATGTAACCATTCAGATTGCTCAAACACAAGTGTCTGTGGATACTCGTGTAATCATTCAGATTGCTCAAACACAAGTGTCTGTGGATACTCGCGTCACCATTCAGATTGCTAAAACACAAGTGTCTGTGGATACTCATTAACCATTCAGATTGCTCAAACACAGGTGTCTGTGGATACTTGTGTCACCATTCAGATTGCTCAAACACAAGTGTCTGTGGATACTCGTGTCACCATTCAGATTGCTCAAACACAAGTGTCTGTGGATACTCGTGTCACCATTCAGATTGCTGAAACACAAGTGTCTGTGGATACTCATGTAACCATTCAGATTGCTCAAACACAAGTGTCTGTGGATACTCGTGTAATCATTCAGATTGCTCAAGCACAAGTGTCTGTGGATACTCGTGTAATCATTCAAGATTGCTCAAACACAAGTGTCTGTGGATACTCGCGTCACCATTCAGATTGCTCAAACACAAGTGTCTGTGGATACTCATGTAACCATTCAGATTGCTCAAACACAAGTGTCTGTGGATACTCGCTTCACCATTCAGATTGCTCAAACACAAGTGTCTGTGGATACTCGCGTCACCATTCAGATTGCTCAAACACAAGTGTCTGTGGATACTCGTGTCACCATTCAGATTGCTCAAACACAAGTGTCTGTGGATACTCGTGTCACCATTCAGATTGCTCAAACACAAGTGTCTGTGGATACTCGTGTAATCATTCAAGATTGCTCAAACACAAGTGTCTGTGGATACTCGTGTAATCATTCAAGATTGCTCAAACACAAGTGTCTGTGGATACTCGTGTCACCATTCACATTGCTAAAACACAAGTGTCTGTGGATACTTGTGTAATCATTCAAGATTGCTCAAACACAAGTGTCTGTGGATACTCGTGTAATCATTCAGATTGCTCAAACACAAGTGTCTGTGGATACTCGTGTAATCATTCAAGATTGCTCAAACACAAGTGTCTGTGGATACTCGTGTCACCATTCAGATTGCTAAAACACAAGTGTCTGTGGATACTTGTGTAATCATTCAAGATTGCTCAAACACAAGTGTCTGTGGATACTCGTGTAATCATTCAAGATTGCTCAAACACAAGTGTCTGTGGATACTCGTGTCACCATTCAGATTGCTCAAACACAAGTGTCTGTGGATACTCATGTAACCATTCAGATTGCTCAAACACAGGTGTCTGTGGATACTTGTGTCACCATTCAGATTGCTCAAACACAAGTGTCTGTGGATACTCGTGTAATCATTCAGATTGCTCAAGCACAAGTGTCTGTGGATACTCGTGTAATCATTCAAGATTGCTCAAACACAAGTGTCTGTGGATACTCGTGTCACCATTCAGATTGCTCAAACACAGGTGTCTGTGGATACTTGTGTAATCATTCAAGATTGCTCAAACACAAGTGTCTGTGGATACTCGTGTAATCATTCAAGATTGCTCAAACACAAGTGTCTGTGGATACTCGTGTCACCATTCAGATTGCTAAAACACAAGTGTCTGTGGATACTCATGTAACCATTCAGATTGCTCAAACACAAGTGTCTGTGGATACTCGTGTAATCATTCAGATTGCTCAAACACAAGTGTCTGTGGATACTCATGTAACCATTCAGATTGCTGAAACACAAGTGTCTGTGGATACTCGTGTAACCATTCAGATTGCTCAAACACAAGTGTCTGTGGATACTCATGTAACCATTCAGATTGCTCAAACACAGGTGTCTGTGGATACTCATGTAACCATTCAGATTGCTGAAACACAAGTGTCTGTGGATACTCATGTAACCATTCAGATTGCTCAAACACAGGTGTCTGTGGATACTTGTGTCACCATTCAGATTGCTCAAACACAAGTGTCTGTGGATACTCGTGTAATCATTCAGATTGCTCAAGCACAAGTGTCTGTGGATACTCGTGTAATCATTCAAGATTGCTCAAACACAAGTGTCTGTGGATACTCGTGTAATCATTCAAGATTGCTCAAACACAAGTGTCTGTGGATACTTGTGTAATCATTCAGATTGCTCAAACACAAGTGTCTGTGGATACTCGTGTAATCATTCAGATTGCTCAAACACAAGTGTCTGTGGATACTCGTGTCACCATTCAGATTGCTCAAACACAAGTGTCTGTGGATACTCGTGTAACCATTCAGATTGCTCAAACACAAGTGTCTGTGGATACTCATGTAACCATTCAGATTGCTCAAACACAGGTGTCTGTGGATACTTGTGTCACCATTCAGATTGCTCAAACACAAGTGTCTGTGGATACTCGTGTCACCATTCAGATTGCTCAAACACAAGTGTCTGTGGATACTCGTGTAATCATTCAAGATTGCTCAAACACAAGTGTCTGTGGATACTCGTGTCACCATTCAGATTGCTCAAACACAAGTGTCTGTGGATACTCGTGTCACCATTCAGATTGCTCAAACACAGGTGTCTGTGGATACTCGTGTCACCATTCAGATTGCTCAAACACAAGTGTCTGTGGATACTCATGTAATCATTCAGATTGCTCAAACACAAGTGTCTGTGGATACTCGTGTAATCATTCAGATTGCTCAAGCACAAGTGTCTGTGGATAGTCGTGTAATCATTCAAGATTGCTCAAACACAAGTGTCTGTGGATACTCGTGTCACCATTCAGATTGCTCAAACACAAGTGTCTGTGGATACTCGTGTAATCATTCAGATTGCTCAAACACAAGTGTCTGTGGATACTCGTGTCACCATTCAGATTGCTCAAACACAAGTGTCTGTGGATACTCGTGTCACCATTCAGATTGCTCAAACACAAGTGTCTGTGGATACTCGTGTCACCATTCAGATTGCTCAAACACAAGTGTCTGTGGATACTCGTGTAATCATTCAGATTGCTCAAACACAAGTGTCTGTGGATACTCGTGTCACCATTCAGATTGCTCAAACACAAGTGTCTGTGGATACTCGTGTCACCATTCAGATTGCTCAAACACAAGTGTCTGTGGATACTCATGTAACCATTCAGATTGCTCAAACACAAGTGTCTGTGGATACTCATGTAACCATTCAGATTGCTCAAACACAGGTGTCTGTGGATACTTGTGTCACCATTCAGATTGCTCAAACACAAGTGTCTGTGGATACTCGTGTAATCATTCAAGATTGCTCAAACACAAGTGTCTGTGGATACTCGTGTAACCATTCAGATTGCTCAAACACAAGTGTCTGTGGATACTTGTGTAATCATTCAGATTGCTCAAACACAAGTGTCTGTGTATACTCGTGTAACCATTCAGATTGCTCAAACACAAGTGTCTGTGGATACTCGTGTAATCATTCAGATTGCTCAAACACAAGTGTCTGTGGATACTCGTGTAACCATTCAGATTGCTCAAACACAAGTGTCTGTGGATACTCGTGTAATCATTCAGATTGCTCAAACACAAGTGTCTGTGGATACTCGTGTAACCATTCAGATTGCTCAAACACAAGTGTCTGTGGATACTCGTGTAATCATTCAGATTGCTCAAACACAAGTGTCTGTGGATACTCGTGTAACCATTCAGATTGCTCAAACACAAGTGTCTGTGGATACTTGTGTAATCATTCAGATTGCTCAAACACAAGTGTCTGTGGATACTCGTGTAACCATTCAGATTGCTCAAACACAAGTGTCTGTGGATACTCGTGTAACCATTCAGATTGCTCAAACACAAGTGTCTGTGGATACTCATGTAACCATTCAGATTGCTCAAACACAGGTGTCTGTGGATACTTGTGTCACCATTCAGATTGCTCAAACACAAGTGTCTGTGGATACTCGTGTAATCATTCAGATTGCTCAAACACAAGTGTCTGTGGATACTCGTGTCACCATTCAGATTGCTCAAGCACAAGTGTCTGTGGATACTCGTGTAACCATTCAGATTGCTCAAACACAGGTGTCTGTGGATACTCGTGTAATCATTCAGATTGCTCAAACACAAGTGTCTGTGGATACTCGTGTAACCATTCAGATTGCTCAAACACAAGTGTCTGTGGATACTCGTGTCACCATTCAGATTGCTCAAACACAAGTGTCTGTGGATACTCGTGTAATCATTCAGATTGCTCAAACACAAGTGTCTGTGGATACTCGTGTAACCATTCAGATTGCTCAAACACAAGTGTCTGTGGATACTCGTGTAATCATTCAGATTGCTCAAACACAAGTGTCTGTGGATACTCGTGTCACCATTCAGATTGCTCAAACACAAGTGTCTGTGGATACTCGTGTAATCATTCAGATTGCTCAAACACAAGTGTCTGTGGATACTCGTGTAACCATTCAGATTGCTCAAACACAAGTGTCTGTGGATACTCGTGTAATCATTCAGATTGCTCAAACACAAGTGTCTGTGGATACTCGTGTCACCATTCAGATTGCTCAAACACAAGTGTCTGTGGATACTCGTGTAACCATTCAGATTGCTCAAACACAAGTGTCTGTGGATACTAGTGTCACCATTCAAGATTGCTCAAACACAAGTGTCTGTGGATACTCGTGTCACCATTCAGATTGCTCAAACACAAGTGTCTGTGGATACTCGTGTAATCATTCAGATTGCTCAAACACAAGTGTCTGTGGATACTCGTGTAACCATTCAGATTGCTCAAACACAAGTGTCTGTGGATACTCGTGTAATCATTCAGATTGCTCAAACACAAGTGTCTGTGGATACTCGTGTCACCATTCAGATTGCTCAAACACAAGTGTCTGTGGATACTCGTGTAATCATTCAGATTGCTCAAACACAAGTGTCTGTGGATACTCGTGTCACCATTCAGATTGCTGAAACACAAGTGTCTGTGGATACTCGTGTAACCATTCAGATTGCTCAAACACAAGTGTCTGTGGATACTCGTGTAACCATTCAGATTGCTCAAACACAAGTGTCTGTGGATACTAGTGTCACCATTCAAGATTGCTCAAACACAAGTGTCTGTGGATACTCGTGTCACCATTCAGATTGCTCAAACACAAGTGTCTGTGGATACTCGTGTCACCATTCAGATTGCTCAAACACAAGTGTCTGTGGATACTCGTGTCACCATTCAGATTGCTCAAACACAAGTGTCTGTGGATACTCGTGTAATCATTCAAGATTGCTCAAACACAAGTGTCTGTGGATACTCGTGTCACCATTCACATTGCTAAAACACAAGTGTCTGTGGATACTCGTGTAACCATTCAGATTGCTCAAACACAAGTGTCTGTGGATACTCGTGTAATCATTCAGATTGCTCAAACACAAGTGTCTGTGGATACTCGTGTAACCATTCAGATTGCTCAAACACAAGTGTCTGTGGATACTCGTGTAATCATTCAGATTGCTCAAACACAAGTGTCTGTGGATACTCGTGTAACCATTCAGATTGCTCAAACACAAGTGTCTGTGGATACTCGTGTAACCATTCAGATTGCTCAAACACAAGTGTCTGTGGATACTAGTGTCACCATTCAAGATTGCTCAAACCCAAGTGTCTGTGGATACTCGTGTCACCATTCAGATTGCTCAAACACAAGTGTCTGTGGATACTCGTGTCACCATTCAGATTGCTCAAACACAAGTGTCTGTGGATACTCGTGTCACCATTCAGATTGCTCAAACACAAGTGTCTGTGGATACTCGTGTAATCATTCAAGATTGCTCAAACACAAGTGTCTGTGGATACTCGTGTCACCATTCACATTGCTAAAACACAAGTGTCTGTGGATACTAGTGTCACCATTCAGATTGCTCAAACACAAGTGTCTGTGGATACTCGTGTAACCATTCAGATTGCTCAAACACAAGTGTCTGTGGATACTAGTGTCACCATTCAAGATTGCTCAAACACAAGTGTCTGTGGATACTCGTGTCACCATTCAGATTGCTCAAACACAAGTGTCTGTGGATACTCGTGTCACCATTCAGATTGCTGAAACACAAGTGTCTGTGGATACTCGTGTAATCATTCAAGATTGCTCAAACACAGGTGTCTGTGGATACTTGTGTCACCATTCAGATTGCTCAAACACAAGTGTCTGTGGATACTCGTGTCACCATTCAGATTGCTCAAACACAAGTGTCTGTGGATACTCGTGTCACCATTCAGATTGCTCAAACACAAGTGTCTGTGGATACTCGTGTCACCATTCAGATTGCTCAAACACAAGTGTCTGTGGATACTCGTGTCACCATTCAGATTGCTCAAACACAAGTGTCTGTGGATACTCGTGTCACCATTCAGATTGCTCAAACACAAGTGTCTGTGGATACTCGTGTCACCATTCAGATTGCTCAAGCACAAGTGTCTGTGGATACTCGTGTCACCATTCAGATTGCTCAAACACAAGTGTCTGTGGATACTCGTGTCACCATTCAGATTGCTCAAACACAAGTGTCTGTGGATACTCGTGTCACCATTCAGATTGCTCAAACACAAGTGTCTGTGGATACTCGTGTCACCATTCAGATTGCTCAAACACAAGTGTCTGTGGATACTCGTGTCACCATTCAGATTGCTCAAACACAAGTGTCTGTGGATACTCGTGTCACCATTCAGATTGCTCAAACACAAGTGTCTGTGGATACTCGCGTCACCATTCAGATTGCTCAAACACAAGTGTCTGTGGACACTCGTGTCACCATTCAAGATTGCTCAAACACAAGTGTCTGTGGATACTCGTGTCACCATTCAGATTGCTCAAACACAAGTGTCTGTGGATACTAGTGTCACCATTCAGATTGCTCAAACACAAGTGTCTGTGGATACTCGTGTCACCATTCAGATTGCTCAAACACAAGTGTCTGTGGATACTCGTGTCACCATTCAGATTGCTCAAACACAAGTGTCTGTGGATACTCGTGTCACCATTCAGATTGCTCAAACACAAGTGTCTGTGGATACTAGTGTCACCATTCAGATTGCTCAAACACAAGTGTCTGTGGATACTCGTGTCACCATTCAGATTGCTCAAACACAAGGGCAGTGTGTTGACAGGTTTTAAATGATGATGAGAAGGGTCGCACGGTGAAGTCTCTTCTCCAGGAGACACAGACCTCTCCAGGGAGCGGAGCACACCCCAGAGGACGGGAGAAGACAATCTGCGTCCGCGTCAGTGGGAGGAGCCTGAGAGATGTGATCATGAGCCTGATAAGGAACTGAAGATTTAGGAATAAATGGTCTAAAGTATACTTTTAAAATGAAGGACTATCCCTTCTCAGTTTCTACTAAAGAAAAAGACACAGTCATTACAATTTGATCCCAGAATATCTACCAAATAATCAGCACCATCCCAGGAGGCCTGAGAAATGGAGAAAACCATTAGACACCACACTGCGGACAAAGCTTGGAACGGATTTCTCTGCTTGAAAGGATTTATGTAGTTCTTGCTGCTATGCCTCAAAAGCAAGTTTTTTATAACTTGAAAAGATCTAGAGAGGAGCCAAAAATCATTGTAGGTTCTGGAAGTTTTCAAATAGAGTTTTTGTTTTTTGTTTTTTAGTTTAAAATTAGATTTGCACTCAGTGTGTAAGTGAGAAAATCTAGCAGTAATTAAATCTCCAGAATCAAAGTAGCATGAATAACTGATCAAGATTTGCTTATTTACCAACCCCAAGTCTTGGGACGGGGAGGTGACAACTCTGAAACTCATAAAATAAATTCAATAGCTGAAAAGGTAAGTGTGACAAGAAATGACCAAATGCATTCTGAAGCATTTGGACAAATTATGACTGATATCGTCATCAATGACTTTGAAATCTCTTCAGCTCCTATAATTAAGATGGCTTCAGAAGGGGCAATAGAAATATTTTTTTGACGTGTTGTGAGCAGAAGAATTTGGATTTGGATGAACACATGTAAGTGTTGGCAAACAGCTCACGAGTCAGAAAAGTTCCAGAAGTATACATGTGATCAAAATATTGCGTCTGATCCATACGGCACACCAGTTTGCACCCTTCTCTCTACTTCAAATCCAAGTTCAGTAAAGACCAGCTTCCAGTGGTGGTAGGGTTCCCTTTGACTGAGGCCATCCGTCAGGACTCTGCCGAGACTCTGATGGACGTGAGTGACTCCTTGGCTCTCTCTATTGTTGCATCATAAAGTCTGCAAATGAGGTGACGCAGATGAGCAGAGCTGCAGCTCCTTCTCATTTGCATTTTATTAGCTTTATGACAGTTTCCTTCTTGCATGATATTACCTAATTACATCCTTCAAAGAAGCACTCACATATCCCTCTCCACTTTCAATTATTCACTCCAACGAAGGGAATCATGAAATATCCACCCCTTACCGAAGCCCCCCCAGCAGCGGGGTGGCTGTGGGCGGGCGCTGGTGAGAAGTGGGACCACCATTCCTAGCAGGAGGCCCCAAGGAGAAGCCTAGCTTTGGCCTCCTCCCCCAAGCCTCTGTCTAGCTACAGAATGGCCCAAGTCTCAGACCCAATACGCCACATGACCTCACCCAACTTTATTGCCCAGGGGCTTCACTGAAGGGGTCACAAAACCAACTTATTTCAGATAACTTTGGGATATTTACAAACACCATCCATGTATAAAAAATCATTTTTCCCAATATTTCAGCAAAACATTGTAGTCTCTGAAAACCTCCAAAAGAAGAAATTCAGACTGATTTTGAGCACTGTTGCACTTGATATGTAACTTCCTAAGGTGTCTGCTGCATCTTTCAAATACGGATGGTCGGCTCCAAGTAACACTGCAAAACGGGCCCTTTGGTGCCCCAGTTTCCTTCTTTGACCCTTCATCTTGACGGCACCTGACCTTTATTCTCAGCATCTGGCTCGGGAGCCTGATGATCCTGGACTTTCTTTTTGTTCTATTTCATTTATACCTATTCAGTTAGTGTACCTTGGTTTTTGCAAGAAAGCATTCGTGGTTGAACTCTTCATCAAGCTGTCTGCTCCATTTAATTCTGTCTGCCTCCACTTCCTTTAAATATTGCTTGGTTGGGGGTGACAAGAGTACAGTTGGCTACACTAAGTCCAGAGGTTGAGCAGAAGACGTGGCTCTGTTATTTGATGCTCATAAGACCCATTAATTTAACTTCTTTATACCGCAGTTTCCTTATTTGTAAATTGTGACAAATAATGCCTAGTCTGTCTTCTTTACAGGGCTTCTGCAGGCCACCAATCTTAGATAAATTTATAATTGCCTTATCCGCACATTCCCTTCATGATTCAGTAGCTTTAGTCATGTCTCTTTCTTAGCCTTTTGAATAGTTTCAGTTGTCTATTTGTCTCTCCTTGATCGTCTTTCTTTTCCTTTGTTTATTCCATTTCCTATGATGGTGATGAATCAGAGCTTCAAACATTGCTCCAGGTGCTGCTGTCTCTAAGAGTACTGTATTTCATTTCCAGTTTCCTTTTTACTGATGACAATATTTGTTTACATTGTACATGGAATGAAACTTTATAGAAGAACTGCCAATTACTTTTAGAAACTTTTCTCAGACTACACCTGATATTAGAGACCTGTTTATAGAGAGTAATATGCTGCTGACTTACTTACACACTGTCAAGAACCTGTGAATGTTCCTAGAGTCTATCTTAATATCTTGGCTATTTATTCTTTTGGGGGGACAGGGGGAACTGGGGATCACACTCAAGGAACTCAACCACTGAGCCCCATACCCAGCCCTATTTTGTATTTTATTTAGCAATAGGGTCTCATTGAGTTGCTTAACACCTTGCTTTTGCTGAGGCTGGCTTTGAACTTGTGATCCTCCAGCCTTAGCCTCCCGAGCCGCTGGGATTACAGGCCTGCACCACCATGCCCAGATATTTATTGATTAATTGATAGAGTTTCATGCCAATGTCAGACTTAGAGTTTTAACTGTGCACCATTTATTGTATTGCAAAATAAATCTAAAGATGCTGCACTAGCTCAAGCTCGGGTCCTTGACACATCTGCAGTCAAGGTTTCTCCACTCAGAAATGTACATAATTACACATTCCCTGGCAATATCAAGTCACGAAGTATTTCAACTTTTAATAATCTTTTCCTAAACAAAAATCTGTTAAGGCTTGTATTCTCCTAGGTACATCCATCCAACGGTGTCCATAACTCTGTACAGGGAGTGAGAACTCAGAGCAAGTGACTTGTTCTAGACGGGTCTGACTAATACAGCTGACACTTTAAGTCAGAGGGTCTCTTGAAGTAAACAGCTTCGGAAGGTATCTGCTCTCTAAGCCAGGAAGGTCTGCTACGGACAGTGCATACAGATTCCGTGGGGCAGGGCGGCCGACATTAGCATGACTTCTGCACTGGACTCCAACTCAGATGTCCAACTCCTGAACAAGCCCTCACTCCACAAAACACAACAGAAAATTCATTTTCTAAAATTTTTTTTTTCTCAGAGTGTTTGTGGGGAGGGGGGTTGTCTGGTTGGTTGAGGTGTTTCTTGTTTTGGTTTTGGTTTTCTTCACCCATTTAACAGAAAAAAAAATAGACACACAATGAAATTTACAGTCCACCAGATGCCACTTTAAAGCCCAGTGTGATTGGTACAAAGACTTAAGATGACATCAGGATTCTCAGGGGGGAAAGGAGGAAATTAAAAATGACCTGCCAACAACTGAGAACACCTGGACACTGACCCAGACCTAGAACCCCCTCCTAACCCTCAGCAGCAGATGAGACAGCTTCCGGGTAGGCAGGCTCCCCAAGGACACAAATGTGGTCACCACATTAGAAAACTGAAGATTTTCTCCCTCCATCCAGAGGAACTCCAAGTGCACAGACCAGCACAGAAAACAGCAAAAATGGTGAGCCATCCAAGAGGGCAGTCACTAACTTTTAATTTCAGTGCTGGGAGAGTTAACCGGCCAGGTGCTGGTACATTTGCTATCACACGGTACAGAGGGGAGAGGTAAAGTCTCTTGTGGAAATATGAATGACTGGATATAAGAACAAGAACACAATTTATGCCAAAAGTTAAAAAAAAAGTCTTTGGATGCATCAGTGTTGTTCTTTTGATGTTTTTAAGGATATTTATACTATGTATTAGGTCAGTCTGACTGAAGCTGACAAAAAGTTCTTTGCTATTAGTGAGTTCCACGTACGACAACACATAGAGGAAATACCAATGAGTGCAGACCCATCTGGCAGAAATGAACTCCAAACAAGGTACAGACTCCACAATCCGACCCACAACCCGACCCACGCAGGACGACACACTGAGCGCAGCCGGAGACAGCACCCAGCGCACAGTGCTGACTCTGCTGTCAGAGTGACTGCTGGCCACACAGGAACTGGCCTGTCCTAGCTTGTTCCCACTGTGCGGTCCCTTGAGCACCTCCTCCTCCTGCAGTTTCTCAGAGTGAGAAAAGTCTTCCAAGACGGAGGTGGTGAGCTGCAGGAAGTGACCGTTCTCCGCCCTTGTCTGGCTTTTTCTAGGGGCCTGTGTGTCTCAGGAGTTTGTGACCAGTTTGTGCTGCTTCTCGTCTGATGTGTGGGAGCTGGTTATTGGGCACGTCCTTGGCAAAAATCCACTTCACATCAAACTTGCCCTTCCACCTGTCCTGAGACCAGACGGCAGCACTCCACAGGGGACTTCATCTGGGTCACCCGCAGATATGCCCTGTTGGCGCTGAAGAGCAGGAAGACGGGCCTGGGCTGCTCTTGTGTAGAAGGTGCTGCCAGGCACTTGTGGCCATATTTGGTGCTGTACCAGGTGGGGGACTTGATGGAGCCGTGGCTGTTGTCCTCAGAATAGCTCTTCCTGATGACCACAGTCAGCCCTTAAGGTTCCTATCAAGCTCTTAGGGTTGTAGCTGTGGGTGGCTCAGCTCAGTGTCCATCTACAACTAAAATAAATACAGACATTATTATTACTGTGTGTGTATATGTGAATGCATGACCAATGTGATTCTGCAACCTGTATACTCAGAAAAATGAGATATTATCTCCCATCTGATCCAAGTGTATGATATGTCAAGGTCATAGTATGTCATGTGTAACTAATTAAAACAAATTTAAAAACTGTATGCAAACATTTTCTAACATTTTAAAGAAATTACAAACACATTCAATAAAAATTGTCAATAAAATAAAAATAAAATAGAATACATACATACATAAAGACTTTGACCAGAGACACCGAGGAACATGGCTTGAGGGCATCTCAGGGTTAGGAAGACCACACCCGTCTCAGGCCCAAGGGTAAAAGTAAAGATCCCTTTGAGGAGAGACCAGGGGCCCTTGAAGTCGTCTCACCTGCCAGCCACTCAGGCTCTCAGAGGCTGCTGTAGCCATGGTCTCTGGGTGGCAGCGGACCTCGGCAGCGACCATGTGGTGCTGGTTTTGCAGGAATGCAGGATGCTGGAGCCAGAGGGTCATGAAGGCTTCCACCAAAATGTCCAAGAAAGCCCCGGGAGGCCAGGGAAATCACAGTAGGGTCAGGGTTCCTGCAGCTGCCCCTGAAAGGACTCCTCCTGGAGATGTGAGGAGGAAGCCTCAGTCCCCCAAGATGAAGAAGTGCCAGTGTGGGCACCATGCTAAGAAAGGCTGCAGGGACCAAGCCCAGGCCAGCCAACAGGGGGGCAACTGCAAAGCCCCGGGCAGAGCTGCACAAGCCCCCATGTGTCCAGCTGCTGAACATGCAGCTACAGCACTTACCTGTCCAGCTGGATTTCAGTCTTGCTGTGGTCCCATCCCTTCTTTCCATGCCCCTCTCTCTTCACAGGGAAATGTCTACTCTGTGCTTTTGTATATTGGCTGTGTGGAACTTGCTTTTGAATTTTACAGGAGCTCACCCTGGGAGTTTGTCTCGGTTTTCAAAGGCCATCTTGTGCTTGGACTTTTGGGCAATGCTAAAACTGTTAAGACCCTGGGAACTCTTGAAAATGGACTGAATGTGTCTTGCACTGTGTGATCGGCATGAGCTTTGGGGGGCCAGAGATGAAATGTTATGGTTTGGATATGTGTCCTCCAAAAGGTCGTGTGTAACACAACGCAAGAAAGCTTAGAGGAGAAATGGTTGGGTCATGACAACCTTGACCAATCAGCAAATTAGTCCTCGGTAGGAAGTAAGTGAGTAGTAACTGTGAGCAGGTGGGGTGTGGCTGGAAGAGGCAGACCCCTGGGGGCAGGCGAACCTGTGGGGTGGACACTTTGTCCTGCTGAGCAGACTCTCTCTCTGCTCCGGGAGCCCTGGCTTCAGCTGCTTCCCTCTAGGACACCAGGATGTTCTGCCTCACTTGACCCCAAAGATGGAGTCAGACATCTACAGACCAAGTCCTCTGAAATCATGAGCCCCAAATAATTTTCCTCCTCAAAGGTTGTTCTTGTCAGGTCTTTTGGTCATAGCATCGAAAATAAGCAGACTAACACATTATGAAAGCGGTTCTAAGAGGAAAGTGTATGGCATCAAGTGCCTACATTAAAACAAAACAAAACAAACAAACCAAAACCCCACAAAGTTCCTACATACATAATCTAATGTTACAACTCAAAGCCCTAGAAAAGCAAGAACAAACTAATTCGGGGCTGGGGATGTGGCTCAAGCGGTAGCACGCTCGCCTGGTATGCGTGCGGCCCGGGTTCGATCCTCAGCACCACATACCAACAAAGATGTTGTGTCCGCTGAGAACTAAAAAATAAAATATTTTTTAAAAAAAGAACAAACTAATTCAAAAACCAGTAGAAGACAGGAAATAATTAATACTAGAGCTAAAATTCAGGAAATTGAGAATAAATGATACAAAGAGAATAGAAAGAATCAATGCAACAAAGAATCGTCTCTTTGAAGAGGTAAACAAGATTGATATACCCTTAAAGGGAAGATCCAAATCAACAAAATTACAGATGAAAAAGGAAATATCACCACAGACATTTCTGAAATCCAAAGGATCATTAGGAATTATTTTGAAAACTTATATTTCAATACATTTGAAAATCATAAAGATCCTGACAAATTTCCAGAAACGTATGACTAGCCAAACTAAACTGAGGTTACAGAAAAACCTAAGCAAACTATTTTCAATCAACAATATTGAAGCAATAATTAAAAGTTCTCCAACAAAGGACCAGATGAATTTTTAGCTGAGTTCTACCAGAAATTTAAAGAAAAATTGATGCCAATTCTCCTCAAGTTATTCCATGAAATAGAAAGAGAGTATTCTACGATGCTGTCATCACTCTGATACCAAAACCAGATAAAAACACATCAAGGGAAAAAAAAAAACTACAGATCGATATTCCTTATGAAAATAAATGTGAAGATCCTTAATAAAATATTAACAATTTCATTTGAAAACACATTAAAAAGATTGTACAACATGATCAAATTTGATTCATCCCAGGGATGCAAGATCTGTTCGACATTAACAAATCAATAAATGTGACTCAGCATATCAATAGAATTAAGGACAAAAATCATATGATCATTTCAATAGGTTCAGAGAAAGCACCAATTCATGATAAAAACACAGAAGAAACCATGGATAAAAGGCACTCACCTTGACCTCATAAACACAATATGACAAACCCAAATCCAACACATTATCAAGTGGAGAAAAACTGAAGCTTTTCCTCTCAAATCAGGGATGAGACAAGGATGTCACCACCACTCCTATTCCATAGATTCTTGAAAATCTAACCAGGGCAATCAGACCGAGAAGGAAGGGATATGAATAGGAACAGGAATCAAATCATCTATGCTTGCCAATGGCATTATCCTATTCTTAGAAGACCCAAAAACTCCACCAGAAGGCTAATAGAACTGATAGATGGAATTCAGCCAAATAACAGGATAAAAGATCAACATGCAAAAATCTACAGCTTTCCTGTATTTCAACAATAAACCTTCTATGAAAGGAAAAAAATATATTCACAATAGTCTAAAAAATAAAATACGTAGGACTCAGTCTACAAGGAGGTGAAAGGCCTCTACAATGAAGTTACTGAACTCTGGAGAAAGAAGCTGAAGAAGTGCTCGGAAGATGGAATGGTCTGCCATACTCTTGGACAGACAGAATTAACATTTGTCAATATGGCCTTATTACCAAACTTTACAGATTCAATGTGCTCCTCATCCAGATTCCAACGGTGTTCTCCACAGGACCAGAAAAAACAGTTATGGAAGAAAAAAATGCCCAGAATATCCAAAACAATACTGAGCAATGAGTGAGGCTGGTGGCCTCAGATACCTGATCTCAGGTTATGCTACAGAACTGTAGAGACCTACATGGTATTAACATAGAGACACACACCAAGGCCAGGGGGTCAGATGAAGACAACAGACAAATGCACACACGAACAGTCATCTGACCCTTGACAGAGTGCCAAAAATATCCTGGAGAAAATAGCCTTTTAAACAAATGTTGCTGGGAAAACTGGGTATCCACAGGTAGAAACAGATTCCTGTGTCTCACGCTGCACAAAAGTCAGATCAAAGTGGATAGAAGATGCTGGAATTGGACTAGAAACCCTGAAACTGTGAGCAGAAAACACAGGGTCAGCACTCCAACATACTGGTACAGGCATCAATCTCCTTAAGGGCTTCTGAAGCACAAGCAAGAAACCAAGAAGCAAGAAGTGGGAGGGCCTCAAATCAAAGAGCTTCTGCACACAAAGGGAGCACTGTAGGGCCTGCAGAGAGAGTCTTCAGAGTGGAACAGCTACTCTTCCCATAGGAAGTTAATCCAGATTACATAAGAACTCAGAGGACACCAACACACACAGACACACACACACACACACACACAGAGAGAGAGAGAGAGAGAGAGAGAGAGAGAGAGAGAGAGAGACATCAAAAATCAAAGAGCTTCTGCACACAAAGGGAGCACTGTAGGGCCTGCAGAGAGAGTCTACAGAGTGGAACAGCTACTCTTCCCATAGGAAGTTAATCCAGATTACATAAGAACTCAGAGGACACCAACACACACAGACACACACACACACACACACACACACACACACAGAGAGAGAGAGAGAGAGAGAGAGAGAGAGAGAGACATCAAAAATCAAAGAGCTTCTGCACACAAAGGGAGCACTGTAGGGCCTGCAGAGAGAGTCTACAGAGTGGAACAGCTACTCTTCCCATAGGAAGTTAATCCAGATTACATAAGAACTCAGAGGACACCAACACACACACACACACACACACACACACACACACACACCAATAAAAGGGCAAAAGAACTAAATAAACATTTCTCAAAAGAAGAAATTCAAATGGCCAACAAAAATAGGAAAAAGGTTCAAAATCCTTAGCAATCAGGGAAATGCAAATCAAAAGTACACTGTGGCTCAGTGGTGGGGCGCTTGCCTCGAATGTGTGAGGCCCTGGGTTCAATCCTCAGCACCACATAAATAAACACAATGAAAGTATTGTGTCCATCTACAGCTAAAAAATTTTTTTTAAAAATACACTGAGATTTCATCTGACTCCAGTTAGAACCACAATCATCAAGAATACAAATAACAATAAAGACTGGCAAGTATGTGGGGAAAATTACACTTATGCATTGTTTTTTTTAATGTTTATATTTTAGTTTTTTAGGTGGACACAATATCTTTATTTTATTTTTATGTGGTGCGAGGATCGAACCCGGGCCGCACACATGCCAGGCAAGCGCGCTACCACTTGAGCCACATCCCGAGCCCTATGCATTGTTTTTGAGACTGAAGATCAGTACAACTACTTTGGAAAGCAGTATGGAGATCCCTCAAAAGACTAGGAATGAACTCAACATATGACCTGGCTATCCCTCTCCCTGGAACTTTTCCAAAAGAAGTGAACTCAGTGTACTATAGTGATATGTGCATACTACTGCGGTTCACAGTGATCAAGCTGTGGAATGAGCCTAGGTGCCCATCAGTAGATAAATCCATAAAGATGGTATACACACACACACACACACACACACACACAGACACACAATGAAGTTAAACTCGTATAATCTTAAAGAAGAATGAAATCATGTCACTTGATGGTAAATAGATGGAACTGGAGAAAATCACACTAAGTGAAATAAGCCCAACTCAGAAAGTTAAGGTTCGAATGTTTTCTCTCATTTGCAAAATTTACAGAGGAAAAGGAATTTTTTAAAAGGGGGATCTCATGAAAATTCAAGGGAGAACAGTGCAGTAAGGAGATCCAGTCTGAGGGAGGAACGGCAGCTGGAGATGAACCAGATCACCATGTGCACCATGTGTGTACCACAATGAATCCCACTTTTATGTGTAACTATAAAGCACAAATTTAAAAAATAAATTGACACATGGAAGACCAGCAGAGAGGAGGAAGAGGATGGGGGAAGAAGGAGGGAAGAGGGTAGCTCTGTGGGTTCAAAGGAAGCAGATCGTCACAATCATCACATGTATAAATCTGTGACAGTGGTCCCCATGGTCGTGTAGAAGTGCAATGCACTGAGTATAAAAGGAAAGATGTCTTCCTCCTTCCTGCGTGACGTCTGTGTTTGGTGGTACTGGGAATTGAATCCAGGGCCTCAGTCATGCCAGGCAGGCGTCTGTCACTGGGCTTTTTGTTTTATTTTGGGACAGGGTCTTACCAACTTTCCCAGTTGGCCTCAGCCTGTTGAACACCTAGGACATGGGCATGCACCTCCATGCTTGGCTCAGCATTAGTTAGGATATTTTTTGCTTTTCTAGAGATTTGACTACTTTGTCTAAGTTGTTTAATTTGTTGGCATAAAGTTCATATTATTTCCTTATCCTTCTTGTAACTTTGTGTGTGTGTGTGTGTGTGTGTGTGTTGGTGCTGTTGCTGCTGCTGTGGATCAAACCCAGGACTGAGCGCACAATAAGCAGGCACACTTCCAATTTAGGCACTAAAGCCATGAACTTTTCCTATTACTGTTGCTTTAGATGCATTCCATATGTTTTGATGTGTGATGTTTCATATTAATTCACTTAAAGTATTTTCTAATTTATTTTGTAATTTTTCTTTGATCTGAATTATTCAAAAATACATTGCTTAATTTCCAAATATTTGCAGAGTTTTCAGATTTCATTCTACTGTTGTTTTTTAATTTAATTCCATGTGGTCCAGGAACATACTTCGTATTATTCAAGCCCTTTAAAATATATTATTGGTTTTATTGTCTAGAATGTGGTCTATCCTAGAGAACATTTCATGTGTCTTTTCTTTAAAGAGAGAGAGAGAGAGAGAGAGAGAGAGAGAGAGAGAGAGAGAGAGAGAGAGAGAGAGAGAATTTTTAATATTTATTTTTTAGTTCTTGGCGGACACAACATCTTTGTTGGTATGTGGTCTGAGGATCGAACCCGGGCCGCACGCATGCCAGGCGAGCGCGCTACCGCTTGAGCCACATCCCCAGCCCCATTTCATGTGTCTTTGAAAGGACATTTTGTGGATGTCTGTTAAGTCGCGTTGGTTCCTACTGTTGGTAAAGTCTTCTGTATCTTTGCTGGCTTTCTATCTGGGTGTTCCAGACATGCTGGTAGTGGAGTGTTGAAGTTTCTAACTATCATCATATTGTCTATTTCTCCTTTCAATTTTGCTGATTTTTTGTTTCACATATTTTGGATCTTTGTTCTTTTTTAAATATTTTATTTTTTAGTTATAGGTGGACACAATATATTCATTTTATTTTTATGTGGTGTTGAGGATCGAACCCAGTGCCCCATGCATGCTAGGCGAGCGTTCCACCTCTGAGCCACAACCCAGGATCTCTGTTCTTAAATACATATATATTTATAATCATTAAAGATTCCTCTGAATTAATTAATTTGTATCATTATAGAATATTATTCTTTGTTTCAAATAAGCTCTTTTTAAACTGTGGTATATATACACAATGGAATATTCCTCAGCATTAAAAGAGAATAAAAATTATGGCATTTGCAGGTAAATGGATGGAGTTGGAGAATATCATGCTAAGCAAAGTAAGCCAATCCCCCAAAACCAAAGGCCGAATGTTCTCTCTAATAAGTGGGGAGACATGGGGAAAATGAAGAAAATTCAACTGGACAAAGGGGAGGGAGGGTGGGGAGGAGGCATGGGGAGAGGAGAGATGGTGGAATGAAATGGACACCATTACCCCGGGTACATGAGCGACTGCACGTAAGGTGAAGGCTACATGGTGTACCACCAGAGAAATGAAAAGTCGTGCTGCAACTGTGTGCAATGAGTCAAAGTGCATTCTGCTGTCATATAGACCTAATTAGAATAGATAAATAAAGTAAAAAGTAAGCCTTTTGTCCTAAAGTCTATTTTTCCTGATATTAATGAGTCATTTGGTCTCTTTTTCTGCTTGCATGGTGTATATTTTCCCCATGTTTTTGCTGTTAAGCTATTTGCACTATTGAATCTAAAGTGTGTCTCTTATGTACATTTTGTACATAATTAGATCTTGCTTTTAAACCCAATCACAATCCCAGTCTTTTGTACGCCATTCACTCATATTTAATGTAACTATTGAAATGGTATCATATCTGTTCTTTTGAGTTTTGTTTTCTATATTTTATTTACTTTTGTTCTTCCCTTATGACCATCTTTTGGGTTAAATAAATATTTTTAAAAGTATCATTTAAGTTTCTTTTATCTTTTGGTGACTTGCTTTTTTAATAGATTATTTTAGTGTAGTTTTAAGTTCACAGAATCGAGCAGAAAATACAGTTTGTTATATATTCTTTTTACTTTATATTTTTAAGTCATTTCCTTAGTGTTTGCTATGAGTATCACAATCTGTATCTCAATTTAAACTAAACGAATTCATACTAATAAGAACCTAATTCCAATAGTGGACAGAAGCTTGGTGCATGAAATTTCCTTCTCTTCGGATTATAAGCTAATTGACACATTTGTACAATCCTCTTTTGAAGCAGAAGAAAAGGTAACAAAATGTGTTTATAAAGTCTTTTATATATACCTACTTAATCACTGTCTAGTTATTTTACAGTTTTTTTTTTCTTTTTTTTTTATTGGTTGTTCATAACATTACAAAGCTCTTGACATATGATATTTCATACATTAGATTGAAGTGGGTTATGAACCCCCAATTTTACCCCAAATGCAGATAGCAGAATCACGTCGGTTACACATCCACAATTTTACATAATGCCCTAATAGTAATTGTTGTATTCTGCTACCTTTCCTATCCCCTACCTGAGGGAGGCCTGGACCTGTGACCATGACCAGCCACGCCTGTCTGCGGTGGGATGAGCAGACCCCAGTGTGTGCTCGTACAGACCAGTCACAACAAAGCACAGTTGATTTAAAGATCATCAGATCCAAAGCACTGCACAGTGCGCCCACAACTGACTCAGGCTAGGTTGCTTCATTAGAAGGAAACATTCTGAACCCCAAACGTCAATTGATTGGCGTGGATTTGATTTTCATAAAGGTTTGCTTGGGAACCACTGTGGTCAGGCAGCTCAACCCCGTCTTTTTATTTATTTATTTATTTTAGTCGTACAGAGACACAATACCTTTATTTATTTATTTATTTGTTTGTTTGTTTGCTTGTTTAGGTGGTGCTGAGAATCCAACCCGGGGCCTCCCACGTGCCAGGAGAGCGCTCGACCGCTGAGCCCCAGCCCCAGCTGCTTGGCTCTCCTTTAACAAATCTTTGTTTGAAGGTTTTTTCTTTTACAAATCAGGTTTTTATCTGGAAAGTCTTCACCAGATCATAGATCCCAAAGCTGTTCTCCAATGCTTTCTAAACTTTTTATCATTTTATGGTTGAAATTTAAATATAAGGTGCATTTCGTTAATTTTTTAATAAGGTATAAGGTTTAGGTCAAGGTTCAATTTTTCTTTTTCCCTTTGAGTAGCTAAAAGTTTCTATTCACAAGACTGTCCTTCTCTCACTAAACTCCTTTTGCCGTTTTGTCATAGATCAGTTACTGGTTTTAGTGTGAGTATATTTCTGGGTTCGTTATTCTGTTCCATTGATCTATGAGTCTATCCTTATACCAATACTACAATAGTCTTCTTATAGGACACATATATTTTCTTTAACCTTTCTCATTTTATCCCAGTTTATTTAAAATAAAAACTGTTTCAGATATTCTTTTACCTGTCTATTTAAATTTTAGAATAATATTTTCTATATCTACAAAAACTTATGCTGACACTTTGATAGAAAATGCACTAAACCTATACATATCAATTTGGGGAGAATTAATATTTTCACAATGCTGAATTATCTCATCCATTAATGCAACATGTACTTCTATTTCTTTAGCTTTTTAAAATTTATTTTATGAGCATTTTGTAGTTTTCAGCATAGAAGTACTATACATATTTCATTAGATTTAAACCTAACAATTTTTAAAACAATTGTAAAAGGTATCATATTTTGAATTTTGGTTTCCACATGCTCATTAATATTATACAAATATACAGTTGGCTTTTTTGGTATGTTCATCTGAGACCTGCTGATCTTGTATATTAGTTCTAGGGTTATTTATTTATTTATTTATTTATTTATTAGACTTAGGATTTTTGACATCAGCTATAATATCATTGTAAAAAGAAACTCTTATTTCTTCATTCTTGACTTATCTTGTATTTCCTTTTCTTGCCTTATTCCATTGGCAGACCTTTCAGCATTATATTGAATAAGAGTAGTGAGAGTAGACATCCTTATTGTGTTCCTGGTATTGAGAAAATTTTTCTTTCTTTCTTTCTTTCTTTCTTTTTCTTTCTTTTTTTTTTTTTTTTGGTAGTTGTACACAATTACTTTATTCTATTTATTTATTTATTTTTATGTGGTGCTGAGGATCAAACCCAGGGCCTTGCACGTGTGAGGTGAGCACTCTACTGCTGAGCCATAACCCCAGCCCTGAGAAAATTTTTCTACCTTTTACTACTAAATATGCTAGATGTAAGTTTTCTGTAGATTCTTTTTATGAAGTTAAGGGAATCTCCCTCTTTTTCCATTGTTTTTCCTGAGAGTCTTTACTATGAATATATGTTAGGTTTTGCCAAATTCTTTTTCTGCGAGGATCATGTGAGTTTTCTTCTTTGGCCTGTAAATATGGTGGATCACATTGCTTAATTTTTAATAGTGAACCAGCTTTGCATCCCTGGAATAAAACCTACTTGGTAGTATTGCATAATTCATTTTATATAATGCTGAATCTATAATAGTAAGTTGGTGTTAAGAATCATTGCACTTATATTTATTACAAATGCTTAGTTTTCTTTCCTTTGGATGTCTCTAACATGGGTATCAGGGTAATACTCACATTATAAAATTAATTGGAAATGTTTCTTCCTCTTGTGTTTTCTGAAAACTATTTTGTAAAATCAGCATTAATTTTACAGGTTGGTTTGTGAAATTAGAATTTAGTGGAATTCTCCAGCAGACCCATTTGAGCATGGAGGTTTCTTATATTGAATTTTTAAAATTAAACATTTAATTTCCTTAATAGTTCTGACCAGGTTATTCAAATTATTTATTTAATATCAGGTAAGTTGTGAAACTGTGCTTTCATTTAAGCTATTAAATTTATATATGGAATTATCTGCCATATTTCCTTGTTATCCAGTTGATATCTGTAGTCTGAATTCTTTCTTTGTTAGTCTTAGAATTAAAATAAAATTTATCATTTTTTTCCATTTTTTCAAAAAAGCAGATTCTAAAAATAGATTTTCTCAACCTCACTGATTTTTGCTCTTAAGTAGACCATTCCTTCTTCTTACTTGGGGGGTTTTAAGTAGCTGCATGTGCCTGTGGGTGCCTTTTCTGTTTGGATTCCCATTCTCCCTGGGGTTTGGAGTGCTCCACAGTCTTTAGGCTTATTCATTTTCCTCACTCCTCATTCTTCCTGTCCCTCCTGCTGCATCGTCTCTGTTGGCCCATCTTCAAGTTTCCCGATTCTTTCTTCCACTTACTAAAATTGCTTTCTAACTTAGGTAGTAAAATTTTTATCTCAGCTATTTATTTCTCAATAGAACTCCCAAAATTCTACTTGGTGCTTCTACAATTTGTATTCTTATATTCTTTATTTGATGAGACATGGTTTTCATGCTTTCTTTTAACTATTTAGTTTCCTTTAGTTCTTTGAACCTACTTGCAAAAGCTATTTTAAAGTATTTGTTTGCTAAATCTAAATCTTTAAAGTTTTTAGTTATTAAAATGGGGGCATCTATTTGCAGTTATTCCAACATGACTGGATCATAAGAAACCAGTTTTTCAAATTCACAAATAAAATGTCATTGTAGGTTTCAATGACAGGGAAGAAGAAAAGAATTAGGAACTTTGTTGATATTTAAATTAAAGGAGAATTTAACTCTCAATCCAAATATAATGTTCAGAAGCTCACATGTTAGGAGATAGAGTTAAAACTCAAATTCATGTCTATGAACACAGGGGGTTGATAAAGGCAAAATATGTCCCTGGTACTCCAACTGAAAAACCATAATGAACTACCACAAATGTAGCGGCTTTCCCCCGCCCAGTACTGGGAATTGGACCCAGAAGTACTCTACCACTGAGTTATATCTCCATCCCTTTATATTTTTTTATTTCCAAATAGGGTCTCACTAAGTTGCTTAGGCTGGCCTCTCACTTAACGATCCTCCCGTCTCAGCCTCTAGAGTGTCTGGGATTACGCGTATATGCCGCCACACCCAGCAGATTTGATGCCTTACACAAGTTTATCATCCCCGAAGCTCGGTAGGTCATAGATTTGGGCAGAGCATGGGCTGTGTAATTCTTGTGCTTAACAGTCTCAAAAGACTCAGATCAAGATGTCAGCAGAGCCCTGAGTCTTCCTGAAGGCTGTAGAGAGAATCCTTCTAGGGCTCATTCAGGGCGTTGGTGGGATCATTCTCCTGCGGTCCTAGGACAAAGGCCCCGGCAGCCACATCCTTATCCTCTAGGTCCTGCCTGTCTTCGCTGGCTTGTGTGACTCTTCAAAGACGACAGCTCGGTGCTTCGGCCTCCCCTGCGCTGCACGTCTCCCTCAAGCTGCAGAAACCTGTCTGCTTTGAAGGGCTCAAGTGATGAGCTCTGGCTGACCCGGATAATCTGGGATAATCTCTCTGTATCTTCAATCTATCTTCAAAGTCCATTTTGAGTGTAATGTCACCTCCTCACGATGGGGGATTAGGGAACAGATCTCCTGGGTGGGGGCATTACTTGGTCTTCCTCACCAGTGCACCTGGTAAATTCCCCCCCACCCTAGACCTGTGTACTTCATAAAGACAAGGAAGAAACAGCTCTTCTGTCCCCGGAAGACCTCTGGCTGCTCATCCTTGCCCTGTTACAGGTTTCCTCTTAGAATCTGGAAAGTAAGCAGATATCAAATATAATCACAAAATATCAAAGGTACAAAAAACGGCTCGCACCTAGTCTAGCTCTACTTTACAGAGGAGAAAATTGATGTCCAGAGACAGAACGGTCCTTTGACTAGTTGAGTTGAACGTGTATTCTGGATCTTCAAATCTTTGCCAATATGTGGTTTTATTAACTAGACGGAAGAGAATAGGCAGATTCCTAGAATTTCAGTTTACTCATATCTAAAGGGGAATGCTAATGATACTTTTTAATGATGACTTGAGAATTAAAGGAAGTAAATGTATGTAAAGCATTTAGTACAGTAATTATACTTGGCATGTAATAAGTGCAGAAAATGTTAACCATTATTACTGTTGTTACTATTATATTATTATTCTGCAATTCTAGGCTGCATCAATACACAGGCCCTTTCTTTGGATTGAATCAGTTGGTTAACTGAATAGTTTAGTCATCAACTGTGAATTTGAAACTTGTATCACTACTTTTTTTAATATGATGCTTTCTTTTTGACTGATTTAAAATTTTATATGGGTGAGTAAATATATACAGTAAATAAAAATTTTTATCTACTTTTATTTATTTATACCATAAATAAACTTTCATTTTAAAGTGACAAAGCATTACATAATCACATTTGATCTTTTAAAATGAATTCAGGCATTAATGCATTCCTAAAACGATATAGTTGGGCCAGGCAATAAAACCAAAGTGATAAAGACAGACATAATCCCTGCTCACTCAGAGCTTATTCACTAGGGAGATACAGATAGTCAATGAATAAACAAAAATACCAATAAAAATTGTTACAAATTATTTGAAAGAATATGATGTTATAAGAGATGAAGGCTCCTCTGAGAATTGATTTTCAAGTTGAAACTTTAAGAGGAGCAGGATCCAACCATTTAGATAGTATTCATGGAGATGAAAATCACACATAAGTTTGAGGTACACTTGAGAGAGAATCAGCAGGATTTGCTAAAGACGTAGGTATGGGCAGAGAACCGGGGAAAGGAAGGTACAGGATGACTCAGGTTTTAGGTTTCTGTGGGGAGTTGAGGAGTATTAAGAGAACTCTCAGAGGCCCTGGGTCTAATTTTATCAACCACTTCACAGTGTTATTTGCAGCCTCATTTGTTTGGCTATTTTAATTTCCAGTTTCAGAGGAAATCTTATTATCTGAAAGTGTTGATAATGAAATCCACTTTCTTTCTTCATTGGATTCTTGTGAAAATATGTTTATAAAATGTGATTGTAAAACAAAAGAGCAGATACTACTGTAAGGTGGATCGTAAGTATTTATTTAATGAGAGGGAATTATGTAATTTAATAATATGCCAGTTGCTTAAAAGTAGAGGTGATAGAGGTGGTGAATTAAAATAAGATTTGAGTCAAGCTGGAGAAATACAAAAGTGAAATAACGTTTTAAAGGGGAACTTGAAATGGGGGCAGTTGCATAATAGACATGTGTTCTAGGTCAACTATGTTCATTCCTTTGTTATTCATTAATTAATCTAATCTTCATAAAAAACTGTAATCCAGACATTATCCCTTCTTAAACATGAGCAAACTGAGGTTCACAGAAGCTAATGATGTTTTTCAGGGTCCAGGTTAACCAGTGATAAAGCCATGATCTAAACCCACTGTTAAAACCCAAATCCAAAGGTTTACACCAAGGGTTGAAGAATCTTTTTGGTAAAGAATCAGAAAAGAAATATTTTAGGCTTTGTGACTTAGCCCAACTATTTAACACTGCCATTATAACATAAAAGCAACCATAAACAACTAAGTGAATGAGAGTGGCTATGTTCCAATAAAACTTTATTTAAAAAAATAGTGTGCTGGATTTGGTTGCTGACCACTGATTTACAGTAGGAAAAGGAATAGCTCAGCAGATTCTACAGAAAATGAGGAAGCTAAGATACCAAGCCTCACTGAAGAACCATCTGCCAAGAAAGTAATTTCAGATGCAAGCTGATGGGCTCTCTCAGTTCCCAGAACTTGTGGTCATCATGTCACAGCCTCGGTTTCATTGGCTGGTCATGGCAAAGCAGCATGGGAAGAGAGTGATTAAAACTTCAAAATCATCCCAAATACCACCCTACCCCACAGTTCCAAATTCATCTTTCTTCTAGCCTTTTGCTGGAGCTCTTGACTAGGAAACTGTACAGTAGGAGTTTGGCTTTTTCTTCTATAATCTCTTTAACTATTGTTTAAGAGGAGAGTTGACCAAGGCAGAATGAAGAAAAAGATAGTAGAGAGAAGGGTGGTCTCAGATTTGAAAGGATGTGGGACACTCCTCAGGCTTTTAGACTGGTGGTCTGCCGTTACTAGCCCCAAACAAGCGGAACCTTCAGACACCAAACGGAATGCTTGGCTTGTTTCTTTTCTATCGGTATCATGACACATCACCACAGCGTAGTCATTGAAACGCCGATTTGTCGTTATCTCCCAGTTCTGTGGATCTGAAGTCCAGGCACAGTGCGACTCAACGAGGTCCTCTGCTGAAGACAAGGTGTCAGGGGAGCTGGTTTCTTACCTAGAGACTCTGGGGGAGATTCCACTTCCAAGTATATTCAAGCTGATGACAAAATTTGATTTCCTGTGATCAAAGGACCAAGGATTGCATTTCCTTAATATGTGACCCCCTTCATCATCAAGCCAATAGTGACCTGTGGAATTATGATTGTGAATTGAATCTCTGATTTCATTTCAGCTGGAGAATCATCTCTGCTTTAAGGGCCCACTCTGATAATACAAGATAATCTGTATTTTAAAGTCATGTGAACTTCATCACATCTGCAAATTCCCTTCTGCCCTATTAGATCACATTTTCACCTGAGTCAACCAGGTGGAGAAGGTCATGGAGATAACCTCACACTCCATAAGGTAGAAACTGGTATTGCCGTGTTTTTCATGGAAGAGAAACATTGGCAGGAAAAGTATTGGGGCTCTATCTTAATTCATCAACTATTGTTTTTACAACATCTCAGTGAAGATTGAATTTCTTTCCTTCCAACAGAAGTTTTATAGAGTCTATAGGGATTAAATAGACACACATTTTGCTTAATAGAATTTACATACTGATAAGGGAAACAAACCCCTAATAAATAATACTGAGTTGCATGAGAATAAAGTCAGGGACAGGGAGGTAAAGAAATGAGAGGAAAGGCACACCCGTTAGTCTTAGGGCCAAGGTACAGTATCTAAAACAGACCTTACCTAACCCAACAAAGAAAGGGTGAGTAAGAGCTCTCCTGGGGTCTGTCACCACATTTCATCATTTTAAAATTTTACTTCCCAATCATCATTTCAGTTGAGGAAGAATTCAAAGAAGTGGAAATTCAGACAGTGGTCACTGGATTCATCTTCCTAGGACTTGAATCACAAGATCTGTTCTTGTGCGATATCTATTCTCCTTGGATATTTATCTGATGATTTTTCTGAGAAATGTAGTCAGAGTCAAGCCTTCCCTCCACATTTCAGTGTGTCGTTAACTCAAAACGTGGGTCTCTCCACATCAGCTACGTACACCGAGTCCAGGTCATGATGGAGAGCTTCTCAGAACAGGTTCAGCCTCAGAGATGTTTCTCCCAGATCCCCTTCTGGTGACCAGTTCTGACATTGAGAGTACCTTACTGGCTGCCATGGCGTACGACCGCTGTGTGGCCACCTGCCGTCCTCCTCAGTACCCAGTCCTCCTGAGTGTGAAGGTCTGGGTTGGTCTGGTGACTGGGTCCTGGCTGTGTGGGCTGGTGACTTCAGTCACACACACGGTGCTGGCCACCACACTCACTCTGTGTGGGCCCCACCAGATCAGCCACTTTCTCTGTGACACCCCATGGCTCCTGAAGCTCTCCTGCTCAGACACCTCTGTCCACGAGTCTGCGCTGCACGTGGCCAGTGCCACCATGGGCCTGAGCCCCTGACTCTTCACTGCAGGCTCCTAGGCACTCATCATGGCGGCCATCCTGGGGATTCCCTCTGCCCAGGGCAGGAGGAAGGCCTTCTCCACCTGTGCGTCCCCCCTCACTGTCGTGGTGGTCTCCTATGGAACAGCCAACTTCCATGATGACAGGCCCAGAGAAGGCGACTCCCTGGACACGGGCACCCTGGTCTCTGTGCTCTTCTGTGTAGCGACCCCCATGTTGAACCCCGTCATTCACAGCCTGAGAAGCCAGGAGGTCCAGAGTGCCCTGAGGAAGCTGGCTGGGAGAGAGATCGTATAGTGAGATTAGAACTAGATGATGGTGTCATTCTAGAAGATTTCTTAACTGAACACTTCAGCAGTGAGTTTAACAGCATTCTCTCTAAATAGTGTCTCTTTTTTTTATTCTTTTTTTTTATTGGTTGTTCACAACATTACAAAGCTCTTGACATATCATATTTCATACATTAGATTGAAGTGGGTTATGAACTCCCAATTTTACCCCAAATACCTAAAAACAAATACCAAATGTCTTCTTTGATATAAATAGTGTCTCTTGACAGCTGGGGTGCCCCTGCCCACCAAGGCAAACACACCTGTGATGAGCGTCTCACACTTTGCCATCTTTGTGCATTGGGTTCTTTCTAACAAACTGATATTTTAGAAGTTTCCATTGCCCCCCAAAAGAAGGCCCTATCTGTTGGCAGTCATTTATTTATTTTTTCTTTTTTTTAATTTATTTCAGTTGTCAATAGATTTTATTTATTTGTATGTGGAAATCAAACCCAGTGCCTCACACATGCTAGGCAAGCACTCTACCACTGAGCCCCAGCCCCAGTCCCATGTCACTTATTTTTCCTGAAAACCTCAACTATAGGCAACTATCATCCATGACTCTAGATTTGCTGATTCTGACATTCAACAAGATGGACATGTAGAGTCTGAGACCTGTTCTGTCCAGCCCCTTTCCCTGAGATGTCCTCAAGCTGGGCCGTTCTGTAGCATGGATAAGTTCTCCATTCATAGAATATTCCTGGTGGGTGTAGCACCTTTTCCCTGTTCATCAGTAATAGAAATTGCGTCATTCCCACTTTGTCTATTCGTAATAATGCTTAAGAATAGTTTTGCACAAGTTTTGGGTGGACTTCATTTCTCTTGGGTACGGACATGAGAATAGAACTGCTACATCACATGGCAACGCTGCTTAATCTGAATGAATACAGAATGCTTCCAAATTGCTGCCCAACCTTACATTACTATCAGCAGTGAACAAGGTCTCCAATTTTCCACATCCTCATCAACAATTGCCATTTGTCTTTTTGATGATAACCATCCCTCGTGGAAGTGGCCAGGGGTTATTTGGATTTGCATTTCCGTAGGCATCAAATGTGCATTTCTTCACATAAGTTAAAAATCCATGTTGTTAAGGGGATTTTGAACTTTAGAAACTTAACACTGCTTAATGTTTAGTCCAAACTTTGGTGTAATAACGTGCTGCGAGGTCTCCAGACTCCTACCTTCTCCTCAGCCACCCCTACGGCTGTCTCACGTCTCTGTGCCTTTTCCCTTGGACCTCCACAGCAGCAGTGTCGTCACCAGACCATGAGCAATGAGAGGACCGAGAATCAGGTTATAAAAGGCAATGTTATAAACAGTGATGGTGGGAGAGAAAGGAAATGCTACACCAGGGAAGCAGCCCTAACCGTCAGTGGCTTAAAGTTAAGACGGCCGATAGGGTGCTGGTCCTGTGGTACAGATACGTGTCCGACTGGCAGGGCATGGAGCACAGTCCAGGTTCATGCCATGGCCAAGCTACGTGGACAAAAGAGTAAATTCTCTTATGCATTGAAGAATCCAATCAAGTAAGCCCCTGTCCTTGCATATCCCTATGTTCCCCACTGGGAAAGAGGAAAAGACAGTCTTTCAGGTTTTAGTTCCCAACATTTTGAACAACAAGTCTGGTGCTGAAATTCACCCACAAGTGTCCCAGAGGAGGTAGGAAGCTGATCTCTTTGCATGCTGGGAAAAGATGATTGCAAGACCTTAATGAATCCAACAGAGGATTAACTGCAGTTCACTTCTACAGTTTCTATTCAGACCCCGGCCTTCACATTGTGTTTGCACACTGAGTGTCCCAGAACAGCTGCCGAGAGACAAATTAGGTGGATACTCCCAAAGGTTCAGTCCCCAGGCCTTTATAAACGGCCACCCTAGGAAAGTGAATTCCTGAGAAAACAAAGAGGACTTTTAACTCCTGTTTGAAGCAAGGATTATGTTCTAGGAAGTTCCTGCAGGAACTCCATCATGATGCATGGAGGTCAACAGCCAGTTTTACCAAGACCCAATTTTCCCACTACTGTGGAGGCAGCAAGACCTGCCACCAAAGCCAGAAACACAGGTTTTCATCACGAGTGAGCGGTGAGTAGTTCCTTCATTCACCATCACAAATCAGACAAAAGTCTCCCCAGATCAGGATTCCTACCTCTTAAAAACAATCGTAAGGCATAGTACATATTTTGTTATCATTCAATGATATTATGTAATGACATAGTCTTAATATCACTTTTTTTTGTTACTGGGAATTGAACCCAGGGGCACTCAAACACAGAGCACACCCCCAGCCCTATTTGTATTTTATTTAGAGACAGGGTCTCAATGAATTGCTCAGTGCCTCACCCTTGCTGAGGCTGGCTTTGAACCCACGATCCTCCTGTCTCAGCCTCCTGAGCCGCTGGGATTACAGGCATGCGCCACTGCACCTGGCTTAATATCACTTTTTGTGTGTATCAATTTCTAAAATAGTAATAATAAAACCAGAATTGAAATGACATTAGAGTTTGTCTACTTGAAATTCTGAGGAGTGCCTGAAGTAAGATAATATGAATAGAAAATATGTTCATGGTAAAATATAATACAAAACATTATTCTTACTCTAATTTTGACAAGCAGAACAGTAGCAATAATTTTCAAGGAGAAAACATAGAGTCACATCTCCTTTGATTCATTATGATATGACAGTGTGGGGCACACAAGAAATTGTTTGAATAAAATATCAAATTTGCATAACACTCAGATTTGGAAACTTTTGCTCACTCGGCTACGGGTTCTCATCTTACGTCCAACACACGATGCTTGGGAGGTGTGTTGCCATCAGCTTATTTACTAAAAGGAATCTGGAAGCTTGTGAATCATCCACTTCTCTCAGTCACTTTTTAAAAGAGATTTCACAGACCCAAGGTCATTCCTAAATAATTTCATTCTCAATCATTTGTCTTCTGGGTTGATTTACTAATTCAGAAAGAAGGAGAGCTGCTGCTCTCAGTTGGAAAATTGGCAACATCACTAAGTGTCTGCATGGAAACTGCTCAAGAGAAGGGCACAGCAAGTTCCCACAGGCCAGGGGACATTCATGTACCCAGGATCACCTGGACCAGAATCACTGGAGAGAAATGACCTCCGGAGTTTACCTGGGATGCCCCTTCCTCGCTCTCTGTGGGTCTCACGACTTCACTTATTATAAAATCCTTGCTCATATAGCTAGAATCTGGTTAGCGAAACAAGGAGTTGCAAGTCTGAAGAGTCAAAGCAAACTCAGATCCAGCCCAGGAAACCTGAAAGGGAAGGGGTTTCACTCCACGTGAGTCCAACAGTTTGGCCAGTGAACTCCCGAGCTCTAGTTGGAATGAAGCAACTGAGGAGAGTTGTGAGACGACCTGGTCCTTCACACAGTGTATTCCCTAGTGGTTAAAACCCAGGCTCTGAATTCAGATTCCCAGTGAAAACTCTTAAAACTGAACTTTTCTCACTGGAAAAACAGGATCAATCATGGTACTAGCACTTTCAAGTTGCACTGAGAATCGCTCTTCCCAGAGAGAACCTGACTTACAGGTATGCTCAGTGAGTGCTAAGTGGGAGGGACAGTGACGGTGCAGCCCTGCGGACAGGAAGAGGAGGAGCTGTCCTTCTTCCAGAGGGCCGGAAAGGGTGATGGCAAGCCTTGTAGGAAGGTGTCCAAAGCTGAACAGGTAGAAGAAGGTCCTTTTCACACCATGACGCAGACTATTTCAGATGGAGGGATTTGTGTCCCTGTCACCAGAGAGAAATATCCCAAATTTACATTCGTATTGAAGTTTGAGAACTGTCGACTATTCGATGACTTCTGAGTGTTTTCAGATTTCTGCATGTGTACCACCCATATTATGTGGAAGTATGCCTGTCGTAGCCTGGTTCAAAGTGAAGAGAGTTAACATTCCATACCAATAAGTTAATTTTGCCACAGACACCTAGAATCATCTGGACTTTTAGAAAAATCCTCCTGAGTGCTGTCATTGATTGGTGTGTGTGTGTGTGTGTGTGTGTGTGTGTGTGTGTGTGTGTTTTAAATGGGCAATTTACTAGGCAACATGAAAATTACGTTTCAAATGATTGCTTCATATTACATAAAATATGAATAGATGTTCTGTTTTTCTTATGTGCTTGAAGAGTTTTCACACTCAGACCAGTTACCTTGGTTCTTTTATGGCCATTTTGTTTCCTTTAAGGAGGGAAACCCTACGATGAGTTAACAGAACATTTCATCAGTGTTAGCTATTATTTTCCTATGTGTCTCTCTACTCATTACTTACTTGAAAGATCCTGATAGAATTCAGATATGCAAAATATGTGGGGTTTTTTCACTCATTCATTGTGTTTTGTTTTGTGCTTTTGATGAGATGGGTCTTAATGAACTTACATTGATATGTTTTAAAACATACTTCTTTTAAACTCAACATGACTTCTTCAAGGTATTTATTTTAGTGTGTAGACTCAACCTAAGAAAAAACATTCCCCATCTATTTTTCCAGTGAAGTTTATCCTTCCCAACAGGGAGAGAAAGATCCTTACCAGAAAGCAGAGGTTTTGAGGTTGCGGGCCTGTTGATATGCACCAGCACAGAACTCCAAGAGGGAAGTGTCCCGAGTGTCACACAGACTGTAGTGTATAAGTGACTCGCCCACAACGGACTTTGATCATGATGGTGATGATCATCCTTGTTGACCTACACAAACGTGGGAGATGAGGGACATGGAAAGTGGAATGGACGTCACTCCTTACTCTATCCCTGGCCCACAAAAACCTGGACTAGTAAACCAAGAAAATTCATTATTATTGTTCTTAGTCTCCTGCATATACATATATATATATATACACACACACACACACACACACATATATATGTACATGTGTGTATTTATATATATGCATACATACATATATATGACTTGAAGTCATCTCTGAGAAATATATTGATAGGGCATTAAATATATATGTAAATATCATTAAATATAACTACATTTAAATATAACTATACTACATTTAATGTATATTATATGTAAATATAATTATGATTACATATAATTATATTTACAATAAATGAATTTTATGTAATTATATCATATATTATATATATATCATTATATTACATGTGTTTATATAATTATATATAAACATAATTACATTTAAATATAATTACAGTATATTTAATGTTATATGTTATTGTGTAAATACATGTGTGAATATAAGATATATAGTTGTATATGTAACATAGTATATTACGTAATATAGTACATGTATTTACATAATATTTTGATACTATATTTCTCAGTGATGCCTTCAAGTCATATTTAAAGTAAGCAATATGTGTGATTCAGAAAGCATAATTGGCTAAATGTGTAAACATTAAAAATTCATTTGGTATTTGGTTGGACAAAGATCATATATCGCTTTCTGTTTATGGGTCAATGTTTCATGGGAGGTTTCATTTCTTTCTATGAATGAACCTAGACATCTACCTGTAAAAGTGTTGTAGCACCCTCCTTTTCAACATCATGAGTTAGAAAATGGTGACACTGATTTTCAGTGAATTTAAACCCCGTGGCGTTGCTGGAGAAAACAGAGAAGGGTGCACACACTGCACCTGACTGAAGACTCTGGACGTGGCTCAGCTGGGAAGCAGTGCCCACAGCGGTGCAGAAGGATCTTACAGAGAGCAGAGGTTGGAGACTGGGGTGCAGAAGGATCCTCACCAGAGAGCAGAGGTTGGAGACTGGGGTGCAGAAGGATCTTACAGAGAGCAGAGGTTGGAGACTGAGGTGCAGAAGGATTGTTACAGAGAGCAGAGTTTGGAGACTGGGGTGCAGAAGGATCTTACAGAGAGCAGAGATTGGAGACTGGGGTGCAGAAGGATCCTCACCAGAGAGCAGAGGTTGGAGACTGGGGTGCAGAAGGATCCTCACCAGAGAGCAGAGGTTGGAGACTGGGGTGCAGAAGGATCTTACAGAGAGCAGAGGTTGGAGACTGAGGTGCAGAAGGATTGTTACAGAGAGCAGAGGTTGGAGACTGAGGTTCAGAAGGATCCTCACCAGAGAGCAGAGGTTGGAGACTGGGGTGCAGAAGGATCTTACAGAGAGCAGAGGTTGGAGACTGAGGTGCAGAAGGATTGTTACAGAGAGCAGAGGTTGGAGACTGGGGTGCAGAAGGATCTTACAGAGAGCAGAGGTTGGAGACTGAGGTGCAGAAGGATCTTACAGAGAGCAGAGGTTGGAGACTGGGGTGCAGAAGGATCCTCACCAGAGAGCAGAGGTTGGAGACTGGGGTGCAGAAGGATCCTCACCAGAGAGCAGAGGTTGGAGACTGAGGTGCAGAAGGATTGTTACAGAGAGCAGAGGTTGGAGACTGGGGTGCAGAAGGATCTTACAGAGAGCAGAGGTTGGAGACTGAGGTGCAGAAGGATCTTACAGAGAGCAGAGGTTGGAGACTGGGGTGCAGAAGGATCCTCACCAGAGAGCAGAGGTTGGAGACTGAGGTGCAGAAGGATCCTTACCAGAGAGCAGACGTTGGAGACTGGGGTGCAGAAGGATCGTTGCAGAGAGCAGAGGTTGGAGACTGGGGTGCAGAAGGATCCTTACCAGAGAGCAGAGGTTGGAGACTGAGGTGCAGAAGGATCTTACAGAGAGCAGAGGTTGGAGACTGGGGTGCAAAAGGATCTTACAGAGAGCAGAGGTTGGAGACTGAGGTGCAGAAGGATCTTACAGAGAGCAGAGGTTGGAGACTGGGGTGCAGAAGGATCCTCACCAGAGAGCAGAGGTTGGAGACTGGGGTGCAGAAGGATCTTACAGAGAGCAGAGGTTGGAGACTGAGGTGCAGAAGGATTGTTACAGAGAGCAGAGTTTGGAGACTGGGGTGCAGAAGGATCTTACAGAGAGCAGAGATTGGAGACTGGGGTGCAGAAGGATCCTCACCAGAGAGCAGAGGTTGGAGACTGGGGTGCAGAAGGATCCTCACCAGAGAGCAGAGGTTGGAGACTGAGGTGCAGAAGGATCCTCACCAGAGAGCAGAGGTTGGAGACTGAGGTTCAGAAGGATCCTCACCAGAGAGCAGAGGTTGGAGACTGGGGTGCAGAAGGATCTTACAGAGAGCAGAGGTTGGAGACTGAGGTGCAGAAGGATTGTTACAGAGAGCAGAGGTTGGAGACTGGGGTGCAGAAGGATCTTACAGAGAGCAGAGGTTGGAGACTGAGGTGCAGAAGGATCTTACAGAGAGCAGAGGTTGGAGACTGGGGTGCAGAAGGATCCTCACCAGAGAGCAGAGGTTGGAGACTGGGGTGCAGAAGGATCCTCACCAGAGAGCAGAGGTTGGAGACTGGGGTGCAGAAGGACTGTTACACAGAGCAGAGTTTGGAGACTGAGGTGCAGAAGGATCTTACAGAGAGCAGAGGTTGGAGACTGAGGTGCAGAAGGACTGTTACAGAGAGCAGAGTTTGGAGACTGAGGTGCAGAAGGATCTTACAGAGAGCAGAGGTTGGAGACTGAGGTGCAGAAGGACTGTTACAGAGAGCAGAGTTTGGAGACTGAGGTGCAGAAGGATCTTACAGAGAGCAGAGGTTGGAGACTGAGGTGCAGAAGGACTGTTACAGAGAGCAGAGGTTGGAGACTGAGGTGCAGAAGGACTGTTACAGAGAGCAGAGGTTGGAGACTGGGGCGCAGAAGGATCTTACAGAGAGCAGAGGTTGGAGACTGAGGTGCAGAAGGACTGTTACAGAGAGCAGAGGTTGGAGACTGGGGTGCAGAAGGATCCTCACCAGAGAGCAGAGGTTGGAGACTGAGGTGCAGAAGGATCTTACAGAGAGCAGAGTTTGGAGACTGGGGTGCAGAAGGATCTTACAGAGAGCAGAGATTGGAGACTGGGGTGCAGAAGGATCCTCACCAGAGAGCAGAGGTTGGAGACTGGGGTGCAGAAGGATCCTCACCAGAGAGCAGAGGTTGGAGACTGAGGTGCAGAAGGATCCTCACCAGAGAGCAGAGGTTGGAGACTGAGGTTCAGAAGGATCCTCACCAGAGAGCAGAGGTTGGAGACTGGGGTGCAGAAGGATCCTCACCAGAGAGCAGAGGTTGGAGACTGAGGTGCAGAAGGACTGTTACAGAGAGCAGAGGTTGGAGACTGGGGTGCAGAAGGATCCTCACCAGAGAGCAGAGGTTGGAGACTGAGGTGCAGAAGGATCTTACAGAGAGCAGAGGTTGGAGACTGAGGTGCAGAAGGATTGTTACAGAGAGCAGAGGTTGGAGACTGGGGTGCAGAAGGATCTTACAGAGAGCAGAGGTTGGAGACTGAGGTGCAGAAGGATCTTACAGAGAGCAGAGGTTGGAGACTGGGGTGCAGAAGGATCCTCACCAGAGAGCAGAGGTTGGAGACTGGGGTGCAGAAGGATCCTCACCAGAGAGCAGAGGTTGGAGACTGAGGTGCAGAAGGATTGTTACAGAGAGCAGAGGTTGGAGACTGGGGTGCAGAAGGATCTTACAGAGAGCAGAGGTTGGAGACTGAGGTGCAGAAGGATCTTACAGAGAGCAGAGGTTGGAGACTGGGGTGCAGAAGGATCCTCACCAGAGAGCAGAGGTTGGAGACTGAGGTGCAGAAGGATCCTTACCAGAGAGCAGACGTTGGAGACTGGGGTGCAGAAGGATCGTTGCAGAGAGCAGAGGTTGGAGACTGGGGTGCAGAAGGATCCTTACCAGAGAGCAGAGGTTGGAGACTGAGGTGCAGAAGGATCTTACAGAGAGCAGAGGTTGGAGACTGAGGTGCAGAAGGATCTTACAGAGAGCAGAGGTTGGAGACTGAGGTGCAGAAGGATTGTTACAGAGAGCAGAGGTTGGAGACTGGGGTGCAGAAGGATCTTACAGAGAGCAGAGGTTGGAGACTGAGGTGCAGAAGGATCTTACAGAGAGCAGAGGTTGGAGACTGGGGTGCAGAAGGATCCTCACCAGAGAGCAGAGGTTGGAGACTGGGGTGCAGAAGGATCCTCACCAGAGAGCAGAGGTTGGAGACTGGGGTGCAGAAGGACTGTTACACAGAGCAGAGTTTGGAGACTGAGGTGCAGAAGGATCTTACAGAGAGCAGAGGTTGGAGACTGAGGTGCAGAAGGACTGTTACAGAGAGCAGAGTTTGGAGACTGAGGTGCAGAAGGATCTTACAGAGAGCAGAGGTTGGAGACTGAGGTGCAGAAGGACTGTTACAGAGAGCAGAGTTTGGAGACTGAGGTGCAGAAGGATCTTACAGAGAGCAGAGGTTGGAGACTGAGGTGCAGAAGGACTGTTACAGAGAGCAGAGGTTGGAGACTGGGGTGCAGAAGGATCCTCACCAGAGAGCAGAGGTTGGAGACTGAGGTGCAGAAGGATCTTACAGAGAGCAGAGTTTGGAGACTGGGGTGCAGAAGGATCTTACAGAGAGCAGAGATTGGAGACTGGGGTGCAGAAGGATCCTCACCAGAGAGCAGAGGTTGGAGACTGGGGTGCAGAAGGATCCTCACCAGAGAGCAGAGGTTGGAGACTGAGGTGCAGAAGGATCCTCACCAGAGAGCAGAGGTTGGAGACTGAGGTTCAGAAGGATCCTCACCAGAGAGCAGAGGTTGGAGACTGGGGTGCAGAAGGATCCTCACCAGAGAGCAGAGGTTGGAGACTGAGGTGCAGAAGGACTGTTACAGAGAGCAGAGGTTGGAGACTGGGGTGCAGAAGGATCCTCACCAGAGAGCAGAGGTTGGAGACTGAGGTGCAGAAGGATCTTACAGAGAGCAGAGGTTGGAGACTGAGGTGCAGAAGGATTGTTACAGAGAGCAGAGGTTGGAGACTGGGGTGCAGAAGGATCTTACAGAGAGCAGAGGTTGGAGACTGAGGTGCAGAAGCATCTTACAGAGAGCAGAGGTTGGAGACTGGGGTGCAGAAGGATCCTCACCAGAGAGCAGAGGTTGGAGACTGGGGTGCAGAAGGATCCTCACCAGAGAGCAGAGGTTGGAGACTGAGGTGCAGAAGGATTGTTACAGAGAGCAGAGGTTGGAGACTGGGGTGCAGAAGGATCTTACAGAGAGCAGAGGTTGGAGACTGAGGTGCAGAAGGATCTTACAGAGAGCAGAGGTTGGAGACTGGGGTGCAGAAGGATCCTCACCAGAGAGCAGAGGTTGGAGACTGAGGTGCAGAAGGATCCTTACCAGAGAGCAGACGTTGGAGACTGGGGTGCAGAAGGATCGTTGCAGAGAGCAGAGGTTGGAGACTGGGGTGCAGAAGGATCCTTACCAGAGAGCAGAGGTTGGAGACTGAGGTGCAGAAGGATCTTACAGAGAGCAGAGGTTGGAGACTGAGGTGCAGAAGGACTGTTACAGAGAGCAGAGGTTGGAGACTGAGGTGCAGAAGGATTGTTACAGAGAGCAGAGGTTGGAGACTGGGGTGCAGAAGGATCTTACAGAGAGCAGAGGTTGGAGACTGAGGTGCAGAAGGATCTTACAGAGAGCAGAGGTTGGAGACTGGGGTGCAGAAGGATCCTCACCAGAGAGCAGAGGTTGGAGACTGAGGTGCAGAAGGATCCTTACCAGAGAGCAGACGTTGGAGACTGGGGTGCAGAAGGATCGTTGCAGAGAGCAGAGGTTGGAGACTGGGGTGCAGAAGGATCCTTACCAGAGAGCAGAGGTTGGAGACTGAGGTGCAGAAGGATCTTACAGAGAGCAGAGGTTGGAGACTGAGGTGCAGAAGGACTGTTACAGAGAGCAGAGGTTGGAGACTGAGGTGCAGAAGGATCTTACAGAGAGCAGAGGTTGGAGACTGAGGTGCAGAAGGATCTTACAGAGAGCAGAGGTTGGAGACTGGGGTGCAGAAGGATCTTACAGAGAGCAGAGGTTGGAGACTGAGGTGCAGAAGGACTGTTACAGAGAGCAGAGGTTGGAGACTGGGGTGCGGAAGGATCCTCACCAGAGAGCAGAGGTTGGAGACTGAGGTGCAGAAGGATCTTACAGAGAGCAGAGGTTGGAGACTGAGGTGCAGAAGGACTGTTACAGAGAGCAGAGGTTGGAGACTGGGGTGCAGAAGGATCCTCACCAGAGAGCAGAGGTTGGAGACTGAGGTGCAGAAGGACTGTTACAGAGAGCAGAGGTTGGAGACTGGGGTGCAGAAGGATTGTTACAGAGAGCAGAGGTTGGAGACTGAGGTGCAGAAGGATCTTACAGAGAGCAGAGGTTGGAGACTGGGGTGCAGAAGGACTGTTACAGAGAGCAGAGGTTGGAGACTGGGGTGCAGAAGGATCTTACAGAGAGCAGAGGTTGGAGACTGAGGTGCAGAAGGATCTTACAGAGAGCAGAGGTTGGAGACTGAGGTGCAGAAGGACTGTTACAGAGAGCAGAGGTTGGAGACTGAGGTGCAGAAGGACTGTTACAGAGAGCAGAGGTTGGAGACTGGGGTGCAGAAGGACTGTTACAGAGAGCAGAGGTTGGAGACTGAGGTGCAGAAGGATTGTTACAGAGAGCAGAGGTTGGAGACTGGGGTGCAGAAGGATCTTACAGAGAGCAGAGGTTGGAGACTGAGGTGCAGAAGGACTGTTACAGAGAGCAGAGGTTGGAGACTGAGGTGCAGAAGGATTGTTACAGAGAGCAGAGGTTGGAGACTGAGGTGCAGAAGGATCTTACAGAGAGCAGAGGTTGGAGACTGGGGTGCAGAAGGACTGTTACAGAGAGCAGAGGTTGGAGACTGGGGTGCAGAAGGATCTTACAGAGAGCAGAGGTTGGAGACTGAGGTGCAGAAGGACTGTTACAGAGAGCAGAGGTTGGAGACTGGGGTGCAGAAGGACTGTTACAGAGAGCAGAGGTTGGAGACTGGGGTGCAGAAGGATCTTACAGAGAGCAGAGGTTGGAGACTGAGGTGCAGAAGGATCTTACAGAGAGCAGAGGTTGGAGACTGGGGTGCAGAAGGATCCTCACCAGAGAGCAGAGGTTGGAGACTGAGGTGCAGAAGGATCCTCACCAGAGAGCAGAGGTTGGAGACTGGGGTGCAGAAGGATCTTACAGAGAGCAGAGGTTGGAGACTGAGGTGCAGAAGGACTGTTACAGAGAGCAGAGGTTGGAGACTGGGGACTGTTACAGAGAGCAGAGGTTCGAGACTGGGGTGCAGAAGGACTGTTACAGAGAGCAGAGGTTGGAGACTGGGGTGCAGAAGGATCTTACAGAGAGCAGAGGTTGGAGACTGAGGTGCAGAAGGATCTTACAGAGAGCAGAGGTTGGAGACTGGGGTGCAGAAGGATCCTCACCAGAGAGCAGAGGTTGGAGACTGAGGTGCAGAAGGATCCTTACCAGAGAGCAGACGTTGGAGACTGGGGTGCAGAAGGATCGTTGCAGAGAGCAGAGGTTGGAGACTGGGGTGCAGAAGGATCCTTACCAGAGAGCAGAGGTTGGAGACTGAGGTGCAGAAGGATCTTACAGAGAGCAGAGGTTGGAGACTGAGGTGCAGAAGGATCTTACAGAGAGCAGAGGTTGGAGACTGAGGTGCAGAAGGATTGTTACAGAGAGCAGAGGTTGGAGACTGGGGTGCAGAAGGATCTTACAGAGAGCAGAGGTTGGAGACTGAGGTGCAGAAGGATCTTACAGAGAGCAGAGGTTGGAGACTGGGGTGCAGAAGGATCCTCACCAGAGAGCAGAGGTTGGAGACTGGGGTGCAGAAGGATCCTCACCAGAGAGCAGAGGTTGGAGACTGGGGTGCAGAAGGACTGTTACACAGAGCAGAGTTTGGAGACTGAGGTGCAGAAGGATCTTACAGAGAGCAGAGGTTGGAGACTGAGGTGCAGAAGGACTGTTACAGAGAGCAGAGTTTGGAGACTGAGGTGCAGAAGGATCTTACAGAGAGCAGAGGTTGGAGACTGAGGTGCAGAAGGACTGTTACAGAGAGCAGAGTTTGGAGACTGAGGTGCAGAAGGATCTTACAGAGAGCAGAGGTTGGAGACTGAGGTGCAGAAGGACTGTTACAGAGAGCAGAGGTTGGAGACTGGGGTGCAGAAGGATCCTCACCAGAGAGCAGAGGTTGGAGACTGAGGTGCAGAAGGATCTTACAGAGAGCAGAGTTTGGAGACTGGGGTGCAGAAGGATCTTACAGAGAGCAGAGATTGGAGACTGGGGTGCAGAAGGATCCTCACCAGAGAGCAGAGGTTGGAGACTGGGGTGCAGAAGGATCCTCACCAGAGAGCAGAGGTTGGAGACTGAGGTGCAGAAGGATCCTCACCAGAGAGCAGAGGTTGGAGACTGAGGTTCAGAAGGATCCTCACCAGAGAGCAGAGGTTGGAGACTGGGGTGCAGAAGGATCCTCACCAGAGAGCAGAGGTTGGAGACTGAGGTGCAGAAGGACTGTTACAGAGAGCAGAGGTTGGAGACTGGGGTGCAGAAGGATCCTCACCAGAGAGCAGAGGTTGGAGACTGAGGTGCAGAAGGATCTTACAGAGAGCAGAGGTTGGAGACTGAGGTGCAGAAGGATTGTTACAGAGAGCAGAGGTTGGAGACTGGGGTGCAGAAGGATCTTACAGAGAGCAGAGGTTGGAGACTGAGGTGCAGAAGCATCTTACAGAGAGCAGAGGTTGGAGACTGGGGTGCAGAAGGATCCTCACCAGAGAGCAGAGGTTGGAGACTGGGGTGCAGAAGGATCCTCACCAGAGAGCAGAGGTTGGAGACTGAGGTGCAGAAGGATTGTTACAGAGAGCAGAGGTTGGAGACTGGGGTGCAGAAGGATCTTACAGAGAGCAGAGGTTGGAGACTGAGGTGCAGAAGGATCTTACAGAGAGCAGAGGTTGGAGACTGGGGTGCAGAAGGATCCTCACCAGAGAGCAGAGGTTGGAGACTGAGGTGCAGAAGGATCCTTACCAGAGAGCAGACGTTGGAGACTGGGGTGCAGAAGGATCGTTGCAGAGAGCAGAGGTTGGAGACTGGGGTGCAGAAGGATCCTTACCAGAGAGCAGAGGTTGGAGACTGAGGTGCAGAAGGATCTTACAGAGAGCAGAGGTTGGAGACTGAGGTGCAGAAGGACTGTTACAGAGAGCAGAGGTTGGAGACTGAGGTGCAGAAGGATTGTTACAGAGAGCAGAGGTTGGAGACTGGGGTGCAGAAGGATCTTACAGAGAGCAGAGGTTGGAGACTGAGGTGCAGAAGGATCTTACAGAGAGCAGAGGTTGGAGACTGGGGTGCAGAAGGATCCTCACCAGAGAGCAGAGGTTGGAGACTGAGGTGCAGAAGGATCCTTACCAGAGAGCAGACGTTGGAGACTGGGGTGCAGAAGGATCGTTGCAGAGAGCAGAGGTTGGAGACTGGGGTGCAGAAGGATCCTTACCAGAGAGCAGAGGTTGGAGACTGAGGTGCAGAAGGATCTTACAGAGAGCAGAGGTTGGAGACTGAGGTGCAGAAGGACTGTTACAGAGAGCAGAGGTTGGAGACTGAGGTGCAGAAGGATCTTACAGAGAGCAGAGGTTGGAGACTGAGGTGCAGAAGGATCTTACAGAGAGCAGAGGTTGGAGACTGGGGTGCAGAAGGATCTTACAGAGAGCAGAGGTTGGAGACTGAGGTGCAGAAGGACTGTTACAGAGAGCAGAGGTTGGAGACTGGGGTGCGGAAGGATCCTCACCAGAGAGCAGAGGTTGGAGACTGAGGTGCAGAAGGATCTTACAGAGAGCAGAGGTTGGAGACTGAGGTGCAGAAGGACTGTTACAGAGAGCAGAGGTTGGAGACTGGGGTGCAGAAGGATCCTCACCAGAGAGCAGAGGTTGGAGACTGAGGTGCAGAAGGACTGTTACAGAGAGCAGAGGTTGGAGACTGAGGTGCAGAAGGATTGTTACAGAGAGCAGAGGTTGGAGACTGAGGTGCAGAAGGATCTTACAGAGAGCAGAGGTTGGAGACTGGGGTGCAGAAGGACTGTTACAGAGAGCAGAGGTTGGAGACTGGGGTGCAGAAGGATCTTACAGAGAGCAGAGGTTGGAGACTGAGGTGCAGAAGGATCTTACAGAGAGCAGAGGTTGGAGACTGAGGTGCAGAAGGACTGTTACAGAGAGCAGAGGTTGGAGACTGAGGTGCAGAAGGACTGTTACAGAGAGCAGAGGTTGGAGACTGGGGTGCAGAAGGACTGTTACAGAGAGCAGAGGTTGGAGACTGAGGTGCAGAAGGATTGTTACAGAGAGCAGAGGTTGGAGACTGGGGTGCAGAAGGATCTTACAGAGAGCAGAGGTTGGAGACTGAGGTGCAGAAGGACTGTTACAGAGAGCAGAGGTTGGAGACTGAGGTGCAGAAGGATTGTTACAGAGAGCAGAGGTTGGAGACTGAGGTGCAGAAGGATCTTACAGAGAGCAGAGGTTGGAGACTGGGGTGCAGAAGGACTGTTACAGAGAGCAGAGGTTGGAGACTGGGGTGCAGAAGGATCTTACAGAGAGCAGAGGTTGGAGACTGAGGTGCAGAAGGACTGTTACAGAGAGCAGAGGTTGGAGACTGGGGTGCAGAAGGACTGTTACAGAGAGCAGAGGTTGGAGACTGGGGTGCAGAAGGATCTTACAGAGAGCAGAGGTTGGAGACTGAGGTGCAGAAGGATCTTACAGAGAGCAGAGGTTGGAGACTGGGGTGCAGAAGGATCCTCACCAGAGAGCAGAGGTTGGAGACTGAGGTGCAGAAGGATCCTCACCAGAGAGCAGAGGTTGGAGACTGGGGTGCAGAAGGATCTTACAGAGAGCAGAGGTTGGAGACTGAGGTGCAGAAGGACTGTTACAGAGAGCAGAGGTTGGAGACTGGGGACTGTTACAGAGAGCAGAGGTTGGAGACTGAGGTGCAGAAGGACTGTTACAGAGAGCAGAGTTTGGAGACTGGGGTGCAGAAGGATCTTACAGAGAGCAGAGGTTGGAGACTGAGGTGCAGAAGGATTGTTACAGAGAGCAGAGGTTGGAGACTGGGGTGCAGAAGGATCTTACAGAGAGCAGAGGTTGGAGACTGAGGTGCAGAAGGATTGTTACAGAGAGCAGAGGTTGGAGACTGGGGTGCAGAAGGATCTTACAGAGAGCAGAGGTTGGAGACTGAGGTGCAGAAGGACTGTTACAGAGAGCAGAGGTTGGAGACTGGGGTGCGGAAGGATCCTCACCAGAGAGCAGAGGTTGGAGACTGAGGTGCAGAAGGATCTTTCAGAGAGCAGAGGTTGGAGACTGAGGTGCAGAAGGACTGTTACAGAGAGCAGAGGTTGGAGACTGGGGTGCAGAAGGATCCTCACCAGAGAGCAGAGGTTGGAGACTGAGGTGCAGAAGGACTGTTACAGAGAGCAGAGGTTGGAGACTGAGGTGCAGAAGGATTGTTACAGAGAGCAGAGGTTGGAGACTGAGGTGCAGAAGGATCTTACAGAGAGCAGAGGTTGGAGACTGGGGTGCAGAAGGACTGTTACAGAGAGCAGAGGTTGGAGACTGGGGTGCAGAAGGATCTTACAGAGAGCAGAGGTTGGAGACTGAGGTGCAGAAGGACTGTTACAGAGAGCAGAGGTTGGAGACTGAGGTGCAGAAGGATTGTTACAGAGAGCAGAGGTTGGAGACTGGGGTGCAGAAGGATCTTACAGAGAGCAGAGGTTGGAGACTGAGGTGCAGAAGGACTGTTACAGAGAGCAGAGGTTGGAGACTGAGGTGCAGAAGGATTGTTACAGAGAGCAGAGGTTGGAGACTGAGGTGCAGAAGGATCTTACAGAGAGCAGAGGTTGGAGACTGGGGTGCAGAAGGACTGTTACAGAGAGCAGAGGTTGGAGACTGGGGTGCAGAAGGATCTTACAGAGAGCAGAGGTTGGAGACTGAGGTGCAGAAGGACTGTTACAGAGAGCAGAGGTTGGAGACTGGGGTGCAGAAGAATTGTTACAGAGAGCAGAGGTTGGAGACTGGGGTGCAGAAGGATCTTACAGAGAGCAGAGGTTGGAGACTGAGGTGCAGAAGGATCTTACAGAGAGCAGAGGTTGGAGACTGAGGTGCAGAAGGATCTTACAGAGAGCAGAGGTTGGAGACTGGGGTGCAGAAGGATCCTCACCAGAGAGCAGAGGTTGGAGACCGGGGTGCAGAAGGATCCTCACCAGAGAGCAGAGGTTGGAGACTGAGGTGCAGAAGGATCCTCACCAGAGAGCAGAGGTTGGAGACTGGGGTGCAGAAGGATCTTACAGAGAGCAGAGGTTGGAGACTGAGGTGCAGAAGGATTGTTACAGAGAGCAGAGGTTGGAGACTGGGGTGTAAAAGCATCTTACAGAGAGCAGAGGTTGGAGACTGAGGTCCAGAAGGACTGTTACACAGAGCAGAGGTTGGAGACTGGGGTGCAGAAGGATCTTACAGAGAGCAGAGGTTGGAGACTGGGGTGCAGAAGGATCTTACAGAGAGCAGAGGTTGGAGACTGGGGTGCAGAAGGATCTTACAGAGAGCAGAGGTTGGAGACTGGGGTGCAGAAGGATCTTACAGAGAGCAGAGGTTGGAGACTGAGGTGCAGAAGGACTGTTACAGAGAGCAGAGGTTGGAGACTGGGGTGCAGAAGGACTGTTACAGAGAGCAGAGGTTGGAGACTGGGGTGCAGAAGGATCCTCACCAGAGAGCAGAGGTTGGAGACTGAGGTGCAGAAGGATCTTACAGAGAGCAGAGGTTGGAGACTGAGGTGCAGAAGGATCTTACAGAGAGCAGAGGTTGGAGACTGAGGTGCAGAAGGACTGTTACAGAGAGCAGAGGTTGGAGACTGAGGTGCAGAAGGACTGTTACAGAGAGCAGAGGTTGGAGACTGAGGTGCAGAAGGATCTTACAGAGAGCAGAGGTTGGAGACTGGGGTGCAGAAGGATCTTACAGAGAGCAGAGGTTGGAGACTGAGGTGCAGAAGGACTGTTACAGAGAGCAGAGGTTGGAGACTGGGGTGCAGAAGGATCCTCACCAGAGAGTAGAGGTTGGAAACTGAGGTGCAGAAGGACTGTTACAGAGAGCAGAGGTTGGAGACTGGGGTGCAGAAGGATCCTCACCAGAGAGTAGAGGTTGGAAACTGAGGTGCAGAAGGACTGTTACAGAGAGCAGAGGTTGGAGACTGGGGTGCAGAAGGATCCTCACCAGAGAGTAGAGGTTGGAAACTGAGGTGCAGAAGGACTGTTACAGAGAGCAGAGGTTGGAGACTGAGGTGCAGAAGGATCTTACAGAGAGCAGAGGTTTGAGACTGAGGTGTAGAAGGACTGTTACAGAGAGCAGAGGTTGGAGACTGAGGTGCAGAAGGACTGTTACAGAGAGCAGAGGTTGGAGACTGGGGTGCAGAAGGATCCTCACCAGAGAGCAGAGGTTGGAGACTGAGGTGCAGAAGGACTGTTACAGAGAGCAGAGGTTGGAGACTGGGGTGCAGAAGGATCCTCACCAGAGAGCAGAGGTTGGAGACTGGGGTGCAGAAGGATCTTACAGAGAACAGAGGTTGGAGACTGAGGTGCAGAAGGACTGTTACAGAGAGCAGAGGTTGGAGACTGGGGTGCAGAAGGATCCTTACCAGAGAGCAGAGGTTGGAGACTGGGGTGCAGAAGGACTGTTACACAGAGCAGAGGTTGGAGACTGGGGTGCAGAAGGATCTTACAGAGAGCAGAGGTTGGAGACTGAGGTGCAGAAGGACTGTTACAGAGAGCAGAGGTTGGAGACTGAGGTGCAGAAGGACTGTTACAGAGAGCAGAGGTTGGAGACTGGGGCGCAGAAGGATCTTACAGAGAACAGAGGTTGGAGACTGAGGTGCAGAAGGACTGTTACAGAGAGCAGAGGTTGGAGACTGGGGTGCAGAAGGATCCTTACCAGAGAGCAGAGGTTGGAGACTGGGGTGCAGAAGGATCTTACACAGAGCAGAGGTTGGAGACTGGGATGTAAAAGCATCTTACAGAGAGCAGAGGTTGGAGACTGAGGTGCAGAAGGACTGTTACACAGAGCAGAGGTTGGAGACTGGGGTGCGGAAGGATCCTCACCAGAGAGCAGAGGTTGGAGACAGGGGTGCAGAAGGATCTTACAGAGAGCAGAGGTTGGGGACTGGGGTGCAGAAGGATCCTCACCAGAGAGCAGAGGTTGGAGACTGAGGTGCAGAAGGATCCTTACCAGAGAGCAGAGGTTGGAGACTGGGGTGCAGAAGGATCCTCACCAGAGAGCAGAGGTTGGAGACTGGGGTGCAGAAGGACTGTTACAGAGTGCAGAGTTTGGAGACTGAGGTGCAGAAGGACTGTTACAGAGAGCAGAGGTTGGAGACTGAGGTGCAGAAGGACTGTTACAGAGAGCAGAGGTTGCAGACTGGGGTGCAGAAGGATCCTCACCAGAGAGCAGAGGTTGGAGACTGAGGTGCAGAAGGATCTTACAGAGAGCAGAGGTTGGAGACTGGGGTGCAGAAGGACTGTTACACAGAGCAGAGGTTGGAGACTGGGGTGCAGAAGGATCCTCACCAGAGAGCAGAGGTTGGAGACTGAGGTGCAGAAGGATCTTACAGAGAGCAGAGGTTGGAGACTGAGGTGCAGAAGGACTGTTACAGAGAGCAGAGGTTGGAGACTGGGGTGCAGAAGGATCTTACAGAGAGCAGAGGTTGGAGACTGAGGTGCAGAAGGATCTTACAGAGAGCAGAGGTTGGAGACTGGGGTGCAGTTGGATCTTACAGAGAGCAGAGGTTGGAGACTGAGGTGCAGAAGGATTGTTACAGAGAGCAGAGGTTGGAGACTGGGGTGCAGAAGGATTGTTACAGAGAGCAGAGGTTGGAGACTGGGGTGCAGAAGGACTGTTACAGAGAGCAGAGGTTGGAGACTGAGGTGCAGAAGGACTGTTACAGAGAGCAGAGGTTGGAGACTGGGGTGCAGAAGGACTGTTACAGAGAGCAGAGGTTGGAGACTGAGGTGCAGAAGGATTCTTACAGAGAGCAGAGTTTGGAGACTGGGGTGCAGAAGGATCTTACAGAGAGCAGAGGTTGGAGACTGGGGTGCAGAAGGATTGTTACAGAGAGCAGAGGTTGGAGACTGGGGTGCAGAAGGATCCTCACCAGAGAGCAGAGGTTGGAGACAGGGGTGCAGAAGGATCTTACACAGAGCAGAGGTTGGGGACTGAGGTGCAGAAGGATTGTTACAGAGAGCAGAGGTTGGAGACTGGGGTGCAGAGGGATCATTGCAGAGAGCAGAGGTTTGACACTGGGGTGCAGAAGGAGTGCTGAGAGCTGGTGAGCCTCCTTCTGGACACCTTCTGTTCCGGGCAGTCCATCAGGCCCTCCCTCCTCACCCTGCTCTCTGGTGGCTTCAGAGCACCTGTGACTTCCACAGTCACAGTAAGACGTGACTCCCAGGCCTATCTCCTGGGAACCTGCCCCGCTGCCTGCTGGAATCTCCTCTGGGAGAGCCCGCAGGTACCCAGACTCCAGGCCCCACCTCCCTCCCTCCTTTCCTCTCCCCAGATGTGCTCCTTCTCATTTCCTTCCTGTTTTAATGAGTGATCCCACTGCCACTCAGCTACCCCACAGACCAGGTGCCCTCTTGTGTCCTCAGCACCAGGACTTTAAAGTGCTCCACCCAGGGCTCCTCTGCAGAGCTTTTCCCCAAGCTCCAAACGTCACATCTTCAGTCACCAGATATTTCCTTTTAATCTTCTTTTGGCACCCGATCACTCTCCCAGACTGCATGAAGGTATTCTACCCAAAGAACGTGGACTGTAGGGACTATTATGGCTTAGAAATAAGGTGCCCCCCACCAGAAGCTCAGGGCCAGCCACAGTAGCAGTGTTCAGAGGTGAAACGATTGTACTGTGAGACTTGTGACCTAATCCGTGGATCCATCCATTTCGTGGATTAATTATCTGAAAGTCCCACTGTACTGAGAGGAGTGTGGGCAGGTGGAGTGTGGCCGGGGACATGCCCTGGGGAGTAACATCTTGTCCCCTGCGAACCGTCTCCTCCCGTCCCCTTCCTCCCCCCCCACAACCTTCTGGCTGCCATGAGCTAGGGACGCTTCCCCCCTTGTTCCCTTCCAGGCCAACGTCCCACCTCATCGCAGGCCGGCAGCCACGGGTCAGCTGGCCCCAGACCCAACCTCCAAGCCAGGAGGCCAGAGTGCATCTCCCCCTCCGGGTTGTTCTGGTCAGGCCTGTGGTAACCGTGGCAACCGTGGACTGACCCGGGGAGTAGGTGTTACCACTGGATGCTCCTGCAATTCGTGGGAGGTTGGCGCCTGGACCCACCACCGTTTCCTAAATCCACAGATTCTGTCATTTTCAAAGCTCAAGCCATTTCCTTCCGGATGGCCTGCTTCCAGCCTGCCCTCACCTGGAATGCGGTCTTCTAGTGATGACTGAGATTCTCCAGCCGTCCTGCCCATTCGCACGCCACAGCTGGCTCCTAAGCAGCCAGACCCGTGGACTTCCTGCTGCCCACTGAGGACAGAAGAGAGATTTTCCAAGGACCCTGTGAGAAGACCACTCTTACTTTTTTTAAGGACCACACTCCGAGGGCATGTTTCAGGCAGTCCTTCCCATGCGTCTCTGAGAAATCAGACTCACAATGATTTCTGTCATTCTCTCCTGGGCTCAGTCACCACCACTCTACTCCCTACTTCTCTGAGATCAACTTTTTAGCTTCCACAAAGAAGTGAAAAACTGCTATTTCTCTTTATGTGTCTGGCTTATTTCACTTAATATAATGTCTCCCATGAGCTAGTTTTAAATAGAAACTGCACAACAAATTCTTTTATGTCAGATTTAAATTTTATTCTGAAGAGATAATCGGAAGTGGTCACATATGTTTATGTAGGAAAATGTTCATTAAAATATTTATAGGACTGGAGGTGATCTGAATGTTCAGCCAAAGGGGAGAGATTAAGTTTATTTAAGAGAGATGTAAGTTTATTGATCATCTCAATAGATGCAGAAAAAGCATTTAACAAAATATAGCACCCCTTCCTGTCAAAACAGTAGAAACACTAGGGACAGAAGGAACTTTGTAAAAGCATTGTAAAAGCTATCTCTGCTAAACCCAAGGCAGCATCATTCTAAGTGGAGAAAGGTTGAAAGCATTCACTCTAAAAACTGGAAGAAGACAGGGTGCCCCCTCTTTCACCACTTCTATTCAACTTCATCCTTGAAATTGCCAGAGCCATTGGACAAAAGAAAGAAATTAAAGGGATACAAATAGGTCAAGAAGAATTCAAACTCTCACTCTTTGCTGATAGGATCATGTCATCTTCTTGATTTTTTATGAGAGCATCATCGTTATACATAGAAGTTGGGCTGATTTGGAAAAGATCCTACGTGCATGGAATCTGATTTACTCCGTTCACTCCCCACCCCCATCTCCCTCCCCTTCCCGCCCCCGTTCTCCTTTCTTGGGGTCATTTATCTGTTAATTTCTGACTGGTGCTTTCTACATATACATACAGGTGCAGTCCCCTGTGGTAGACTCCCATGTGCACATAACATGATCTGCGTAAAGACCTTTCACATTTCCTCCCCTCCCAAACCTTTCCCCCCTCTGTCTCCTTCTACTCCACTGATCTTCCCTGTGTACTTAAGATAGCCAGTCCCACCCCACCTCATCCCCTTCTTTCCTCTGTTTTGCTCCAGCCCTGATAATGTCATCATTGTACAGGAATTAGTTAACTTCTGCCTTTCCGAACACAGAGATCAAGATTGATGTAAAATGAGAAAAACTCTACGTTGGAAAACACTGAAGGCCACACCGACTGCTTCTGCAGATGATGACTCTGCTTTGTAAATTTTTTTCTTAACTTTTTGCAATGAAAATGTACTTCTCCAAAAATCCTATGTTTACATAAAAGGACAACAGGAGACAGAGATTACTGAGACAGTGAGAAATGACTTCACACCATGATAAGGTCGAATGGCTTTCTGTTGGCTTCTAGCAAGTCTCTGGTGACTCCCACCCCCCATCACCCCTGCAAATGTGTGCGGCTCCGTGGGTCCTATTCCCTGAGACCAGTCCCACAGGTTATCAGTCTCCAGGCTGCTTTTCGTTCAATATTATTTGCCACGTTGCTGCAGATTAACAAGCCTGTTTGGGGTGCTCTCAGTCCATTCTCATCATGGTCTCTTTTTCTCTGTTTTGTAGCTATGACACCATTGGAAATGAGCAATCAATCATTTGTCACCAAATTCATCTTCTTGGGATTTTCCAACCACTCCAACCTACAGGGCTGGTTCTTCCTGCTCTTTCTGGTCATTTGCCTGACCACTCTCCTGGGGAACATGCTCATAATCGTGGCCACCAGGGTCAGTCCTGCTCTCCACACTCCAATGTACTTTTTCTTCAGCAATTTGAGCTTCTTGGACGTCTGCTGCACATCCACCACCCTCCCAGTACTGCTGGTGGACTTCTTCCGGGAGAAGAAGGCCATTTCTCATGAGGGCTGCCTTTCCCAGCTCTTCTTCTTGGTGACCAGTTCTGACATTGAGAGTACCTTACTGGCTGCCATGGCTTATGACCACTGTGTGGCCACCTGCCGTCCTCCTCAGTACCCAGTCCTCCTGAGTGTGAAGGTCTGGGTTGGTCTGGTGACTGGGTCCTGGCTGTGTGGGCTGGTGACTTCAGTCACACACACGGTGCTGGCCACCACACTCACTCTGTGTGGGCCCCACCAGATCAGCCACTTTCTCTGTGACATCCCATGGCTCCTGAAGCTCTCCTGCTCAGACACCTCTGTCCACGAGTCTGCGCTGCACGTGGCCAGTGCCACCATGGGCCTGAGCCCCTGCCTCTTCACTGCAGGCTCCTAGGCACTCATCATGGCGGCCATCCTCGGGATTCCCTCTGCCCAGGGCAGGAGGAAGGCCTTCTCCACCTGTGCGTCCCCCCTCACTGTCGTGGTGGTCTCCTATGGAACAGCCAACTTCCACGATGACAGGCCCAGAGAAGGCGACTCCCTGGACACGGGCACCCTGGTCTCTGTGCTCTTCTGTGTGGCGACCCCCATGTTGAACCCCGTCATTCACAGCCTGAGAAGCCAGGAGGTCCAGAGTGCCCTGAGGAAGCTGGCTGGAGGGTGTGCATCCCTTGGCATGATCAAAGTCTAGACCAACCTTCAAACTGGAGTATACAGTCATCTGAAAAAAGATGCCTCCCAGGGACTTGTAGGCACCTCGTTGGAGAGTCTGTATCTGGAGCTTCAACTCCAACTCCCGCTTTTAAAATCTCTGAGACTCCTTTCTCTCTTCCCTTTTCACAAACACCCTTTTCCCACTTTCAGGTCCAAGTGTGTCGGACACCTGGTGTTGGTGTTCAGCACCCTCTCTGTCCTTCTGTGTTCTCCCCACACCAGAGGGACAGAAAGTACGAGAACCTCGTTTCCCACACTCCCCTGCCTGCAGGCCTCCATTTTAGGAGGTTCTGTCAAAATCAGCCAAACACTAGGCAGAGAGGAAGAAAGGAAAGGAAGAAAGCGGGTTCTTTTGGATCCCCATAGCGAGCAGCAAACCAGCCCTGCAGAGGCAGGGGTGCCAGGAGCTGTGTGTGCAGGCTCCTAGACAGCTGTTCCTGAATGTGGGTCACAGTGGCGTGGAACGAGCGTCTCTTTACAGGGAAGTTAGGGTTTCCATATATGGGGTGGTGTCACCTGCCCGGTTTTCCTTTTTTCTTCCAGATCTCCCCACCATTTTATGACTTTTTTCTGTGTCAACTTCCTCTACCCTGAGACATCAAGAGTCGTTTTTCATTTCTGCCTGACCACGGCGGCACTGACCACAATAGTGGTTTACCTCAGAGATGGTTCTAGATAACAGACCTGAGGAGGTCGGTTAGATGTCTGACCTGAGGGAATTGAATATGTTGATGATGTCACAGCCCATGGGAAATGGGACCTGATAATTCCTGGTGTGCAATAACCCAACAGATACTTTAAGTTACCGTGGCCTGAAATCAAATGTCTATGGAAACTGAGCTTTGGAATAACACCATGGACCTTGAGGGTGGGAATGAACATGACTACATGACTACAGACTGCTGTGACTGACTGGAGTGGGAGACTTACAGAAAGAGAATGACAGGTTCAAGCATTATATTCCTCCTTCAAGTCAGGTTCAGATCATCAGACATATTTTCTCTCTTGAAACTGATAAAGGTTAATATCAGAATAAAACATCCGATTCTCCAAATTGCAGAATTACAAAGAAAATTATAAATCCACAATTTCTCCAGGTCTCTCTTATGTCAATTAGGACATTAATGGGGGAATGATTGAGACCCTGTTAATTAGAATGGCAAAATACCAGTGGAATTAGACAGATCTCAGAGCCTGGAACCCCGAAATCTCCATTAACCCTCCTTGCTGTCAGAAGCAGCCCCTCCTCCCCCAAGGAGACTAGCTTCCCCTAAATTGAAGACCCTCTGGTGACTCTACCTGGGCAATTGTCTTTAAGAGGCTCATCCATCATCCCACATTGTCACCAGACTCTTAATTGGGGTCTGATCCTAGAGCGCCTCAGGTAAGATTATAAAATATAGCCCAGGAGAGTATAAGGGTCACACCAAAATAAAATGTAAAGATTTTACTGTACTTTGTTAATAGGAGCCTTAAGAATATACAAGATAATTTGTTTGAGTCTGCTAGACCAAAGAAGTCAGGACGTATTGCTGGATCATCTTGAATGCAGTCACAGGGACGTCATCACCAGAAATGTTAGGGCCAAGGAGTTTCCTGAGCCACGGGGAGTGGCTATTAGACTCTCTTTGGTTGATGGGCTGAAATCTGGACTCAGTGTTTGCATAAGTTCCATGACCAATATGACCCTGGAATACTGGAAAGGATGGTGGTCAGAAATAAATAAGGTGTTGGACGGCGTGTGATGTGACCCCTTCCCTAGCCTCACAGCTGGATCTGGAGGAGGGCCTGGAGCACCAGCCTTCGCCAAGGCCTCGTGGACACGCGTTCAGAAGGCAGCACCAGATCCTTGTGAAACCCGCAGCCGCTGTCCTCGGCAGCCTGGGAAGGCATTAACAGATGGCATCCTTGAAACGGGCTCCCTGATTTCAGTGGGAATAACGGGACCCTGAAGTAGAAGAGGCTGTGTGGTGAAGCCGTGATCAGAACATTTGAATCTGTAGAGATCTTTGACAGTGGTAAATGATCATGGTATTTATAGATGGGAAAAAATGGGCACCCTCCTAGAATAGTGCCTGTCCCATGTAATGTGAAACTCTTCTTTTCACACTTCATTGGTGCATTGTAGTGGTCCACAATGGTGGGATTTGCTGACAAATATTTGAACCTGCACACAAAATAACAGTGAAATTTGGCCAATATCATTCCAATATTCCCCTTTTCCTCACCTCCTCCCCTGGTGCCTTGACTCTACTGATCTCCCTTCAACTTTCATGATGAGACTCCCTTCCCAACTTTCCTTCCTTTCCCCCCTCTAGCTTTAACAGAGGAAAAACATACGGCCCTTAACTTTCTGAGCTGCTTATTTCCCTTCATGTTCTGAAGATCCATCCATCTTCCAGCATGACATAATTTCGTTCCTCTTTATGGCTGGATGAAATTCCAGTGTGCATATACCAGATGTTCTTTATCCATTCGCCCACTGATGTCACCTCGGCTGGTTCATGGGCATGTATGTGTCATTATAGTATGATGACTTCAATCCGCTGGGATAAATACCAAGCAGAGGTAGAGCTGGGTCGCAGGGTGGTCCATGGCTACTCCTGAGGAGCCTCCATCCTGATTTCCGTGGTGGTTGTGCTGATTTACACGCCACCAACAGGGTGAGAGTGCTCCTTTCTCTCCAATTCTCTCCTTGTCACACTCGTTTCTGTTTGTATTCCTGGTGGTTGCCTTTGTCACTGAAGTGAGATGAAATCTCAGGGTCGTCTTGACTTGCAAGTATTGTCATATATTTGTTGGCCACTCACATTTTCTTCTTCTAAGACGTGTCTGTTTAGTTCATTTAGTTTCCCAGGGTAATTGGGTTATTTGATAATTGGGTTATTTCATAATTGTGGGTTTGATGTTAAGTTTTTTGAGTTCTTTATTAATATTCTGAATATTCATCCTCTTTTAGAAGAGCACCTCATAAAGATTTTCTCCCTTTCCGTAGGTTCTCTCTTCATATTCTAATTGTCTCCTTTGCTGTGCAGAACCTTCTTAATTTGATGCCATCCTATGAGCTAACTTTTGGTGTTATCTCCTGAGCTTTGGCATCCTATTGAGAAAGTCACTGCCTGTGCCTGTAGGTTGGAGTATTGACTTTGTTTTTTCCTAGAAACTGCATAATTTCTGGTCTAGTGCCTGGGTCTTTAATGCATTTTGAGTTGATTTTTTGCAGGGTGAGCGATAGGTCTGGTCTCATTCTTCTGCATGTGGACAACCAGTTGTCCCAGCACCTTTTGTTTCAAAGGCTGTCTTTTCTCCAGTGCACGTTTTTGGCATCTTTGTCAAGGAACAGATGACTGCAGACGTGTGAGCCTGTCTGTCTGTCTCCTGTTGGCTGCCATGCAGTGTTTGTTACTAGAGCTCTGTAGTACAATCTGAAGTCAGGCAGTGACACGCCTCCAGCCTTTTTTTTTTTTTTTAATTTGGCTTAGAATTGCTGTGGCTATTCAGGGTCCTTTATTCTTCCAAATGAATTTTGGAACTGATTTTTCTAGTTCTATGAGAAGGTCACTGGTATTTTGATGGCAACGGATTAAATCTGTCTATTGCTTTTGGTAGTATGGCCATTTTGCAACATTGATTGTACCTGTCCACGATCGGGGAGGAAGCTCCATCTCTCGTGTCTTTGATTTCTTTCTTCATTGTTCTATAGTTTTCATGGTAGAGGTCTTTCATCCCCTTAGGTAGAATTGTTAGGGTTGTGTCGTTGTTGGGTTTTTTGTTTGTTTGTTTGAGGCTATTGTTAATGGAATTGCTTTTCTGATTTCTCAGCAGATTCATTGCTGGTATACAGGAAATATACTGATTTTTGTAGGTGATTTTGTAATCTGCTACTTTGCTGAATTTGTTTATTAGCTCTCACAGTCTTTTGGTGGAGATTTTTGGATCTTTTAAGGATAGGATCATCTCATGTGCAAACAGTGGCTCTTTGACCTCTTCCTTTCCTATTTGTATGTTATTTCCTTCTCTTGCTTCATTTCCCTGGTGAGAATTTCTGGGACTGTATGGAAGAGGAGTGGGGAGGAACGTACATTCTTGTCTTGTCCGGATTTTAAAGGAAATGCTTTCAGTTTTTCCCCATTCACTAAGACGTGGACTTTGGGGTTTGTCACTGAGACGTGGACTTGGGGTTTGTCACTGAGATGTGGACTTTGGGGTTTGTCACTAAGACGTGGACTTTGGGGTTTGTCACTGAGACGTGGACTTTGGGGTTTGTCACTGAGACGTGGACTTTGGGGTTTGTCACTGAGACGTGGACTTTGGGGTTTGTCACTAAGATGTGGACTTTGGGGTTCGTCATGTACACTCTTTATGATATTCCCTCTATCCTTGGTTTCGTCATGTTTTTGTCACGAGTGGGTACTAAATTTTGCCAAAGGGTTTCTTTGCATGTGTTGAGGTGACTAAGTGATTTTTGTCCTTTATTTTATTTGTGTGATGAATCACATTTATTGATTTGCATATTTTAAAACATCTTTGCATCCCTGGGATAAAACCAAAAGGGTCGTGATGCGAAATCTTCTTAATGTGTTGTTGAATATAATTTACTAATATTTTATCAAGGACTTTTGATCTAAGTTCATTGTGGATAGGGGTCTGTAGTTTTCTTTCCTTGATGTGTTCCTATCTGGTTTTGGCAAGAGTGAGATTCTGGCTTCATAGAATGAATTTGGAAATGTTCCATCTCTTTTTATTTCGTGGAATGATTTTATTTCATGAAATAATGAGGGGCATTTGCATTAGTTCTTCCTTATAGGTCTGGTAGAAATCAACTGAGATCCATCTGGTTCTGAGCTTTTCTTTGTTGGAGGTTTTTCTTCCTGCTTATACCTCATTGCTGATTATTGGGATGTTTAATTTTTCTTCAATATCTCTCTCTCTCTCTCTCTCTCTCTCTCTCTCTCTCTCTCTCTCTCTCCAGTTGTTGATAGAGCTTTACGTGATTTATTTATATGTGGTGCTGAGATCAAACCCAGTGCCTCACACAGGCCAGGCAGGTGCGCTACCGCTGAGCCCCAGCCCGGCCCTCTTCAAGGTACTCTTGATTGTTCTTTGTTCAATGTGCCCAGATCCTGAGTCACTAAGACACTGTCGGGTGAATTGAATCTTAGTGAAACTCCTCTTCGCCTACCTGTGCAGAACCTGCTGCTTGAATCCTGAGCCAAGAGCAACTGGAATGCAGCTTCCTGTAAGTGACCATCTTAAACCTCTGACTTGAAAACTCTTTTTATTATTTATCAATTGATTTTGCTGTACTAGTATTCAAAGGGGGGCTTTTCACGAGCTGGTCAAGGATTCTGCCCCTGATCACATCCCAGTCCCGACAACTCTTTAAATCTGGTAAGCAGAATCATGACTTGAATCTTCACAGTGGAGAGGCACCTCATCCAGTTCTCAGACCTTACACGCTCACGACCCAGTGAGGTTTAAAGGGTCCGAGGCACACATGGTGCCGGAAAAAGTCCCCCGTGGGTGAATCATAGTGCTGATCCCCTACAGTGAGGGGTAAAACCAGTCTTCTTCTTCAAGCTATTCTCCTTTTGAGAAAGAGGTCCTGGAGGCTGCCATGCCCCCAAAAGATACCTGGCTGTGGGACACAAAGTGACATTGTGATTTGAGCTGTCCCTATGAACTATGTATTCTCTGACCCACCAAACCACAGGTGTGGGTGAGTGGAACCAAACATCCTTATCAAGTGGGAGAATACGTAAGACCAGACTCAGAACAGTCTTGAAGGCACCTGTTAACGGCACGAGCAAGTGGCCCACAGGTCCACACCCCTTACTCTGCTGCACTCGCACGCCCTTGACACAAAACCATGACCAGTTTACTACAGAAAAATATTTGCAAACTGATTCACAGATAGTTCCAGGGGACGCTCCGCTACCACCCGGTGTTGACTGAGGCAGCCTGGCAGAACCATGGGTAATGTCACTCTCCAAGTGGGCAGAACTCTGATCAGTGAATCTGGTTGTTTCTTCTGCTTAGAGAGAGAGATTGCCAGAAATACGAATTCAGACCAGTTCACAGGGAGTGGCTGATTATTTGGATTAATGGTTGGGTACTTGGAGGAAATGAAGATGGAATATTTCTAACAAGAAGATTTGGAGAAAAGATATGTGAATAAACCTCTCAGAACGGGGCAGGCTAAGAAGACTATGTCATTCATGGCCATACTCATCAAATGGTCCTTATTTTAAAGAAAAAGTCAGAGCTCATCTGATTACCATTAGTGCCGAGTGCCCAGTTTGACAGTACTAGAAACCAACCGAGTCCTTGATACAACATTATTCTCACCAGGGAAGGTTGATTACATTGACCATTTATATCACAGGAAGGGCAGAGATTGAGTGCTGAAATACAAATGCATGCTTCAACAGTCTCATCATTCAGGGTTTAGGGAATGCCTTAGTTGTCACAACAGCATCAAACATACAGTGTTTAGTGACCTAGGAATTCATTTCACTAAAAAGGGCTCCATTACCTTATGACTGAAAGGCAAACAGAATATTGGGATGGCCAATTAAGGACTCTGCTGAGGAAACAAAACTTAAGCACTTGGATGCTTTAAATAAGACGCAATACTGTGATCTGCCCTGTGTCCCAGGACCTGTGTCCCAAGACCCCCAGCAGATGCCAGAATTGATGGCTAGTGCTAACTCTTATGTAAACTTTGTTTTCTCTAAAATGAGGCACACTAAAAACTTATCTGTAATTACTATTAATAAAATGAAAAGTAAAATAATATACTATAATACGTTATGTTGATCTCTCTCTCTCTCTCTCTCTCTCTCTCTCTCTCTCTCTGTTTCTCTCCTTCCCTCTTAATATTGTACTTTCAACTCTGCACCTAAAGGAAACCCTTTCTCTGGCATATCCAAGTTGCCAGTGTCACTCACTATTCTTGCACTCCATGGTCATTATGAAGTAAAATAGGGGTACATGAACATGACCACTGTGATACCACAAAAGATGATCAGGTAATGAGACGGGTACCAAGGGACCAACAGGGGCAGCGTACGAGGTGTGGATAGCATCAACTCTACAGGGTAAGTTCTCGCCATGCTACCAAGAGTGGCTTGTAATTAAAAATCCACAAATTATTTATCTTTGGGGTTTTCTGGTTGATCGCGGGTCAGTGAAACCGTGGAAAGCGAAAGCTTGGATGAAAGATGACCACTGTGCACTTTTTAATCCGTGAACAATACACAGGGGAGTTTATCCTGAAGTTAGAGACCATGGGTCTGTAGCCAGATGTTGAGAATTGAATTGTTTCTTTACCTTTTACCTGATAACCAACTCATCACGCTTTTATTTCTGGGCACTTTTAGTGTAGTGGTCTAAGTTTTCACAGGAGAAACCTTCTGTTAAAGTACGTGGCCACTTGGGCTGGGGTGGTGGCTCAGTGGTAGAGCTCACCTGGCAAGTGCAAGGCCCTGGGTTCCCTCCTCAGCACCACATAAAAATCAAGGTATGGTGTCCAAGTAAAACTAAAAAAAATAAAAATAAATAAAAGTACATGGCAACTAGAAGTCAAGACGGCTACTGCCATTTTGGGCTCTGAAGCCATTGAACCCACAGGCAAAATAGGAGGTTGCATTTTTTGAGGTGACTCTTCCCCACTGTGCTGAAGAGAAAGATCTGGTTTTTCCTGATTCCAAAGACTCCTCTTGTAAGTATCACCTCCCCCCTTTCCCCCGTCTTGGCCAACCAATAAGAAAGGACATACCCCTCCAATGGCTCCAGCAGGAAGTTCCACCCTGCGACCCCAACGTGGTCAAAGCCAAGGCTTTGCTCTTTCTTCACTCGAGAAGGGGACTCCACAGAAATTCTCTGAGTGTCTCCCAGGTGAGTCATAAACTTCACTTCATGTCTACAGGTACTTCTGTGTCCTCACATCCATATAAATCCCTGAAGGGAGAACAATGTAGATTCCTGTCTATAACCCCATTATCACAAAGAAATGATGCTGATAAGGAATGGTGGGAAATAGGGCCAAGTCTGGAACATGGTGATGGTTTGGGGTGACGCTCAGAACCAACGTGACCCATAGTGTCAGCTAAGAGAACACCACAGTCACCAAATAAAGGGAGGGCCATCAGAGCCCCGAGCTCTTGGGACTGTAGGTATGTGGCACTGCATGAACTCAGGCTCTGTCTAAAGGGAAGGAGACAGACAGGATGCAGCAGAAAGAAGGAAGCGACACATCGCGTAGCTCGTCACGAAACAGCTGTGAAGGATGGCAGCCACACGGTTCTTGCCCTTTTTGCTGTGTGACTGTGCACTAACTGGTATTCCCCCTTTCCTTGGCTTACTATTACTTATAAAGAGTGGGTGAGTGGTTAATTTTATGATTGAGCATTTTTGTGATGATTAATTTCCTATATCGACTTAATGGACTATGGGGGGCCCTGAAATTTTGATGAGATAGTCTTTCTGGGTATTTTGCTGGGCCCATCTATCTGGGTGATTTGGGTAAGAGAAACACTGAAGTTAGTAGACTGAGTGCAACTGATCGCCCCACAATCCGCTGAAGGACCGAAACCCAGGATGTCGACTTTTGAAGTGAAAGTGTAGGAAGGAGTAAGATCTGGGAAGGTGGAAAGGGGATCTGTGGGGACATCCCTGTGACATGGGGACACTGAGCTCCTACATCGTGAGGCATCGTCTTTGCCATGGGAGCCCCCACCCTGTGAGGAGTCTTCTCTGCCCAGCTGAGGGGAAGGGTACCATAGGGCCTGAGGGAACCGTGGTGGTCTCCTCGGAGGCATTTGTCTTGTAAGAAAATTCTGATTCTCCTCAGAACCACCATCACAGTCACTCTTTGCTTCTAGTCTTTATATGCAAGCTCCAACAAGCCCCTAAAGATAAGGTATAGAACGTGACCCAAGAGAAGGTGCTCTGAACTCAAAAGAACTACTTGAATTTCCTAAATGACACAGACAGAAATCCATGGAATATGTGCCAGGACGGGATTAAGGGTGTGGGATAAGGATGAAAGTACATAAAATCGGGCCAGCCTAAATGTACTGATATAGACTCACTAAGAAAAAGTTCGACACTGAACGGGGGCCGAGTAGCAGCATCCACCACTGAAGTCAAGGTGCGTGGGGTTATTGTCAGGACAGCAGAATCGATACAGCGATCCAAGTGGTACAGATCTATGGTTTTGGTCAGCTGATTATCGTGTACCCCAAAGTGAAACAGATATGAACCTCTTAAATTCTTACTTGAACTGTATAAACAGAAAAATTCTAGGCCAATGAATGAAATTCAAGCCTGAATCATAAAAACAGAGTCAAGCCTTCTCAATCAATCTGCAGCCATTTTATGAGACCAGACCCCTAGGTCCCATGCAAAAGAATCCCAGTCCACTGCCAAAATTCACACAGTGACCTGCACTAGAGGGACTTTGGCCTGAAACCAAGGTAGCTACTTGTAGATAAAAGGAAATAATCAGACCTCGGGGGACTACTGGACACTGGCTCTGAACCGACACCAGTTCCTGACTGCGAATGTCACTGTAGTCCACCGGTCAGAGTAGGGGCCCTGGAGATGAGATGACCCATGGGGTTTCAGCTCAGGTCTGTCCCACAGTGTGCCAGGTGGCCCTGGGAACCTTCCTGTGGTCATCTCCCAGTTCTGGAATGATAATTAAATACACACACTTGACATCTGGTGAAGTCCTCAAATTGGCTCCTCGTCTACAGAAGGAGGGTTATTATGGTGGGAAAGGCCACATGGAAGCCACTAGAACTGCCTGTACCCGGGACAGTAGGAAACCAAAGCCAATCTTGTACATCTGGTAGGATTTCACAGATTAGAGCCATCACCAAGGACGTGAAAATACATCAGTGGCAATTCTTGTCACATCCGCCTTGGACCTATTTGGTCTTTGTGGAAACAAGTGAATCTTAGAGAATGACAAGGGATTTTCACAAACGTAACTAGGTGATGACTCTAAGCATAACTGCTATTGCAGATGTAGTGTCACTGCTTGAGCAAATTAACAGATCTCCTGGTACCTGGTACACAACGACTGATCTGGCATATGATTTTTCTCCCCGCACTTGGTTTCAAAGGCCACCACAAGCAGTTTGCTTTCAGCTGGAGAGGCCAGCAGTATGCCTTCACCATCCACCTCAGGCGCATCTCATTTTTTTGAGATGTAGTCCTCTGCTACAATCTACTTTGCATGGATTTTGATGATCTCTTCCTTTTATAAGATATCACATTAATCCATTGCATTCAGGATATCATACTGATTGACCCTCGAGAACAAGAATTAGTAGCCGCTCTAGGTTTACTGGTAAGACTTTTTCCTCTACACACGTGTATATGCAAACTCTGTGTTTTCCTCAAGTTTGAGCTTGGCAAAAATAAAAAAAAATAAGCTTCAATATAGTCTTCCTTCCCCTTGTGCTCTTCCAACATTTTAGAAACTTGTACAACTCAATTCTCTGTATTGAGTGTTTCTCTATTTGAAATATCTAGAGCAGCCTCTGTTTTCCTTAGTGAACCCTAAGCATCGGCGTAATACAAAAGTCCTACTCTCACCCTCTAAATGTGACTATAGCGCATTTCATTCAAACTCTAGGTACACTTTTTTCTTTTATGGGCAGTGGGGTTGAACCTAGGGTTACTCTGTCCCTAAGCTGGATTTCTAGCCTTTAAATTTTTTTAAATTTTGACACAGGGTTTCACTAAGTTATCAAGGCTGGCCTCAAACTTGTAATCCTCTTGCCTTAGCCTCCTGAGTAGCTGGGATTACAGGTGTGCACCACTACGCCTGACTCTATAAAAATATCTTTAGGGCCCAATAAAGATAGCAATTAGGCTTATTGTTAGAAAAGTCATTAAATCACTGACTTGAAAATTCTTTAGGAAATTAAATAGTTCCCAGTTCTTAGATTTCAAGAAAACTGGAGGACCTAATTCAGTAGTCGACCTATAGAATACTTTTTATATTTACTCACATATTCACCATTTCTGATGATTTTCATTATTTTTTGAAGATTCAGATTCCATCTTGTTTAATTTCCCTCCAACCTGAAGATCCTTTTTTTAGCATTTCCTATGTTTCAGCTACTCTAGCAACATATTCTCTTAATTTTATTTCTTTGAAATTGTCATTATTTCACTGTGATTCTAGAAGAATGTTTTCACTAGGTATAAAATTCTGGGTTGGCAGGTTTTGGTTTTTTTCTTCTTCTTTCAGCACTTTAAACATGTTCTCCCGTCTTCTGGCCCCATTGTTTTGTGTGGTTTTGTTTTTAAATGTGTTTAGTTGTGGATGGACACAACACCTTCACTTGGTCTATTTTCACGTGGTGCTGAGGGCTGAACCCAGGGCCTCCCATGTGCCAGCAAATGCCCCACCACGGAGCCACGGTCCACCCCTCCATTGTTTTTGATGACACGTAAATGAGAATTCAGATTTTTGTTAGTTCCCCGACGGTGTCATTATTTTTGTTTTTTTAAAGCTCTTCTCTTTATTTCTTCTTTTCAGTGCTTTGAAGATAGAATGGTTTCATTGTATTAATCATGCTTTAGATTTCGTCTTTCATCAAATTGGAAAGACTTTCTGTACGTGTGAACCTGTACACTTTTGTAACAAAGATGAACTCTTCGCTCATACCCACAGGTGTCCAGGGGTCAGCTAAAATCAGAATTAAAGATTGGATATGTCCGACCCCATTGATCCACCTCCTTTGCGCCATGTCACCTTGGATTCCAGGAAGGTCTCATCCATAAACATCTTACCATGAGTCCCAGCTGCCCCCCAGGCACCAGCCTGACCATCCTGAGACAGCAGCAGGTCAAACTGCACTGGTCAGATCACCTGCTTTGGCTGCTGTGAAAAGCCTCCAGATAGTCAAACCCCAAACCTAACCATCGGCCCCCTTTTCATAAAGCATCTAGGTCATCATCAGCCCCTCAAAGACCTGGGTGAAGACGTGGGTCCCTGGTCAGCCTTGCAGCCTACGCTGACTAACGATTCTCTCATGCTGTGAACCACTTTCTTTTCTGTTTGGTTTTGGGGGCCAGCAGCCAGACCTGATTTGTTGGAGGCCCAGAGTCAAGTCTCTGGCCTAGGACTTGGTGATCTTTCCTCGTTCCTTGCCTTCTAATACTCAATAAATTTTTGCATTTTTTCTTAGACATTTGATAGATTAATCATATGTATCAATACAGGTTCACTTCTTTGTTACTTTTTTGTTACTGTGTGTTATTTCAATCTATTAATATTTTGAATTTGAATTACAGTTTTTTTCTAGCTTTGGGGAAAGGAAATTCGATCTTTAAATTTTATGTCTTTTTTCTTATGTAAAAATAAGAAAACTTTCTTCTGATATTTATGCTTTTGCAGATGATATGATCCTATATTTAGAAGACCAAAAAAACTCCACTAAAAAACTGCTAGAGCTAATAATAATAAACAAATTTGGAAAAGTAGCAGGTTACAAAATCAACATGCAAAAATTAATATCTTTCCTGTATACCAACAATGAATCTGCTGAGAAATAAATCAGGAAAACCATCACATTCACAATAGCCTCAAAAATAATTAAATAAATAAATACTCTGGATATTAGGGCTCTATCTGAAGTGTGAGGAGTAAAGATTTGTTCCCAGGATGTAGGCTCCCTATTTACCTCTCTTATTGTTTCTTTTGCTGAGAAAAAACTTTTTAGTTTGAGTAAGTCCCATTTGTTGATTCTTGTTATTAACTCTTGTGCTATGGATGTCCTATTAAGGAATTTGGAGCCCGACCCCAAAGATATGTAGATCGGAGCCAACTTTTTCTTGTATCAGACGCCGTGTCTCTGATTTGATACCAAGCTCCTTGATCCATTTTGAGTTAACTTTTGTGCATGATGAGAGAAAGGGATTCAGTTTCATTTTGTTGCATATGGATTTCCAGTTTTCCCAGCACCATTTGTTGAAGATGCTATCCTTCCTCCATTGCATGCTTTTAGCCCCTTTATCAAATATAAGATAGTTGTAGTTTTGTGGATTGGTTGCTGTGTCCTCTATTCTGTACCATTGGTCCACCCGCCTGTTTCCATACCAGTACCATGCTGTTTTTGTTACTGTTGCTCTGTAGTATAGTTTGAAGTCTGGTATCGCTATACCACCTGATTCACACTTCCTGCTTAGAGTTGTTTTTGCTATTCTGGGTCTTTTATTTTTCCATATGAATTTCATAATTGCTTTATCTATTTCTACAAGAAATACCGTTGGGATTTTGATTGGCATTGCATTAAACCTATAGAGAACTTTTGGTAATATCGCCATTTTGATGATGTTAGTTCTGCCTATCCATGAACAGGGTATATTTTTCCATCTTCTAAGATCTTCCATTTCTCTCTTTAGGGTTCTGTAGTTTTCATTGTATAAATCTTTCATCTCTTTTGTTAGGTTGATTCCCAAGTATTTTATTATTTTTTTTTTGAGGATATTGTGAATGGAGTGGTTGTCCTCATTTCCATTTCAGAGGATTTGTCGCTGATATACAGAATGCCTTTGATTTATGCGTGTTGATTTTATATCCTGCCACTTTGCTGAATTCATTTATTAGCTCTAATAGTTGAACTCAAAAAATTAAATGATAAGAAAACGAATAACCCAGTCAACAAATGGGCCAAGGACCTGAACAGACACTTCTCAGAGGAGGACATACAATCAATCAACAAGTACATGAAAAAATGCTCACCATCTCTAGCAATCAGAGAAAGGCAAATCAAAACCACCCTAAGATACCATCTCACTCCAGTAAGATTGGCAGCCATTAGGAAGTCAAACAACAAGTGCTGGCGAGGATGTGGGGAAAAGGGTACACTTGTTCATTGTTGGTGGGACTGCAAATTGGTGCAGCCAATTTGGAAAGCAGTATGGAGATTTCTTGGAAAGCTGGGAATGGAACCACCATTTGACCCAGCTATTCCCCTTCTGGGTCTATTCCCTAAAGACCTAAAAAGAGCATGCTACAGGGACACTGCTACATCGATGTTCATAGCAGCACAATTCACAATAGCAAGACTGTGGAACCAACCTAGATGCCCTTCAATAGACGAATGGATTAAAAAAATGTGGCATTTATACACAATGGAGTACTACTCTGCATTAAAAAATGACAAAATCATAGAATTTGCAGGGAAATGGATAGCATTAGAGCAGATTATGCTAAGTGAAGCCAGCCAATCCCTAAAAAACAAATGCCAAATGTTTTCTTTGATATAAGGAGAGTAACTAAAAAGAGAGTTGGGAGGAAGAGCATGAGAAGAAGATTAACATTAAACAGGGATGAGAGGTGGGAGGGAAAAGGAAAGAGAAGGGAAATTGCATGGAAATGGAAGGAGACCCTCAGGGTTATACAAAATTACATACAAGAGGAAGTGAGGGGAAAGGGGAAAATAATACAAGGGGGAGAAATGAATTACAGTAGATGGGGTAGAGAGAGAAGAGGGGAGGGGAGGGGAGACGAGGGGAGGGGGGATAGTAGGGGATAGGAAAGGTAGCAGAATACAACAGACACTAGTATGGCAATATGTAAAACAGAGGATGTGTAACCAATGTGATGCTGCAATCTGTATACGGGGTAAAAATGGGAGTTCATAACCCACTTGAATCAAAGTGTGAAATATGATATGTCAAGAACTGTGTAATGTTTTGAACAACCAACAATAAAAATTAAAATAAAATAATATAAAATACTTAGGAATAAACCTAACCAAAGAGGTGAAAGACTTATACAATGAAAACTATAGAACACTGAAGAAAGAAATTGAAGAAGACCTCGGGAGATGGGAACAACCCCCTCCCATTCATGGATAGGCAGAACTAATCTTGTTAAAATGGTCATACTACCAAGAGCAACGTGCAAATTCAATGTCATTTCCATCAAAATAACAATGAAACCTTCACAGAAATAGAAAAAAAAACCATCCTGAGATTCACTTAGCAGAATAAAAGACACAGAAACCACAGCAATTCTAAGCCAAAAAAAGCAATGCTGCAGGCTTCACAATACCTGACTTCAGTCCTCCTACAGAGTTACAGTAACCAAAACTGCAGGGTCTGGCATAAAAGAGATGCAGAGACCAGGGTACAAAACAGAAGACCCAGAGACAGAAACCACGTCTACATTTATCTGATCTTTCACTGAGTGCCCAAAAGCACACATTGGAGAAAGGACAGTCCTTTTAACAAATGGTGCTGGGAAGATTGGTTATTCATCTGTAGGAAAATGAGACCAGACCTTTATGTCTTACCCTACCCAAGGTCCATTCCAAATGGATCAAAGACCTAGGAATCGTGCGACTCCTGGAAGACACTGTGTGGCCAGCACTCCAGCACATAGGCACAGGGAAAACCTTTACTATAGGACCCTACAGCTCAGGAAATCATGCCGAGAGTTGACTAGTGGGATGGCATCGAACTAAAACCTTCACTGCAAGGGAACATTGAAGAGTGTGACGGGAGAGCCCACAGAGTGGTGGAAATCTCTGCCACCTGCGCCTCAGTGGGCATGGATTTCCAGGATACACAGAGAATTCAAGAAACTTAACAACAACGACCACAAGCAATCAGTAAATGGGCAAAGGAACTGAACAGACCCTTCTCAAAAGAAGAAATACATATGGCCAGAAAATATGTGGAAAACGTCCAACGTCTCTGGCAATTACAGAAATGCAGATTAGAACTACAGAGATTTCATCTCACCCCCGTCAGAATAACAAGAGTCAAGAATACAAGTAACAATAAATGCTGGTGAGGATGTGGGGAAGGTTTCCCCTCACACATTGTTGGTGGGACTGAAATCGGTGCCACCACTCTGGAAAGCAGAATGGAGACTCCTCAAAAAGCTAGGAACAGAACCACCGTTTGTCCCCGTTATCCCGCTCTTCAGCACACGCCCAAGGGAATCCCTGGGAAGAACGCTGGCTGCCTTCTAACAGCCAGACCACATTACCTTCCCACCAGCAGTGCCAGTCCCCCTCACCGTCACCCCACTTACTGATTCTCTCTTACAGCCGTCCTAGTGGGTGTGAGGGGTGCTGTGTAGGTTTCGTATCACTCTGATGACCAGGGTTGTTCAGCTCTCTTCTGTGCTTATTGCCATTTGAACATCTTAGGGGACATGCCTCCTTGGAAGCTATGCTCATTTTAAATAGGATCATCTGACTTTTTATATTCATATATAATAGTTTTTCATATATTCTAAACACAAGTCCCCCGTTAAATATAGGTTTGCAAATATTTTCTCCTATGAATCGTCTCATCACTTTTCTAGATGGTGTCCTTTGAAGCACAAAATGTTTTAATTTTATGAAATTCCTAAAATTGCTAGTTTATGTCTTTGGTATCACAGCTGATAAACCATTGCCAACCCAGAGACATGAAGATTTGCTCCTGGTTTTTTTTTTTCTAAAACATATAAGTGTAGCACTTACATTTAGGTCAATGATCCTTTTTGTGTAATTTACTTACAAATATTTAAAATGATGTTTCATTAAAAAAACCCACGTGTGAGCTGGGAACTGCTTGTAACACATGATTGTTTGAATAGCACAGGTTCACTTCTACCTTGATAGTGAACATGTTAAACCTCCTTGGTGCTTTGTTTTGGAGGAAAGGCAAGGCAGTGGTTTTTACAAAATCTATGAGTTAGCAAAAGAGACTTTTTTTTTCCAGGTTTGAGCATTTTGGAAAAAATAGCAAGCCTGGCGACTTGAATCTCAATATTTCTATTTTGGATGCCTTTGGGCTATGCTCAGATTGTGTACAATTTACATGCCACCATTATGACATGTCTAAGATCTCCTAATGAGCACTATTGCTCCTTAGCAGGAAAAACCATAAATTATTAATGGTGTCTGCATTTTTGACATCTAAATCTGATGCTGTCAGATGTTTTTGTCCTAGTTTTGCTGCAAAGAAATGTTGCAAGATACATCCAACCTCCTGCCTCCCCTCTGTCTGGAGGCATGACTTCATCCTGAAGAGTAGCTGGTGCACATCTCTATCATATTCCAGGGGCAAATGGCATTAGTGACAGGTCATGGGCAACTGCAAGCAGACTATGAAAAGGATCATGAACCATGGAAGATGTGGGGGAGACTAAAGGTACAACAGTTGGAAAAGCAGTTTCAGAGCATGGGTGGGTTCTGAGGAAGGGGTGCATTGTTAGAGCATGTGTCTGATGACTCAGGACCTGTGTACAGGTCAACATAGGTCCTGAGTCAAAGACAAGGAAGGTATGATCTGAAGTCCAAGCACAGAGCCTGTGTCCAAGGACTTCTGCTTAAATGGAGGGAAACAACCATACGTGGAGTCTTAGTAAGCATTGAGCCATGATTTGTGTCCTGAAATCCAAGCAGAACAGCAAAATCTGTTGTTGGTTTTATAAACACCAAAGAGAGGGTCGTTAAATTTTTAGCTATGGACAGAACAGACTGGCCAACAGGGAATAGGTAAGGAACAGAGCACAGAAAAGCAGGAATAGCCACAGGAATGCAGAGCCACGCAGCAGTTAACCAACACCGTAGGCAGGAGCTTCCAAGACCCGGAATTGTGGCTTTTCAGTGCCGAAAACATCCTGAAATAAAACAGGTGCTCATGCCGTGGAAGGAAGGAATAAATGCAGGTTCATAGGAAGGCAGAAGTTGTCTGTTCTTGGCTCACGGAAGCCTCTCTAGCATGGATGGGTAAGGGTGGTGAGGTCTGCATGTTCTCCAGGGAGAAGCCGACCCTGCAGATGGCCAAGCTGGAGACTGAAGGTCAAGGGGTGGACTGACCTGAATCTCCTGGAGAGGGCTGGTTGTCAGGACCCAACGGTCAGAGAGTGGTGGGTAAGAGCAAGACGGAATGCAGTGAGGGACAGTTTGTAACAAGAGAGTCCAGCAACGGTGACAAGGGAGGTGGATGACCAAGGTTGGACTAAGGGACTTCAACAATAAACTATTCAAAGACACTCTGATTTACAACCCAAGTTAAAAGAGTGGCCTGTTGTGACAATCTGCCCTCCTCGAGCACAAAAGAGATCCCAGGGCTGCTGGGGGGTATCTAGATCAGTTCACTGGGTGGGGGCAGGTGATCAAAGCCCAAGAGAGTCCTGTTACTTGCAAATTCAAGAGTCTATCAGGGAATTTCCCATCCTGAAAATAACAGACCAGAGGACGGTTTGAAACAATGTCAGGAATACTCTGGTCCCACGAGCTCTCTACTATTCATCAGGAGTAACTGAAGTGTCCACTCCAAGGAAATCTAAAAATGTTAACCCTTACATTATTATAAGTGACATATATCTATGTTAGATAAATATCTAAGTATGACAACAAAAACTCATGGTTTGTAGGAACTGTGAAGAGTAACCTCACCAGATGTGACGTTCCATCCTCTGCTGAAGTACACCCAGTAGTGACCACGTTAGTCCCTGGAAATCATAAAGTGCTTGCGGGAATTAAAATGAGTGGAACAAGGGATTGAAAAAGCAAAACGCAGGCAGAAGCAATACAAATAAAACAAGAAGAATCTGAACAAACTTCTATGTCAACACATAATTAACGATGAGGTCGTTGTGAGGATTAAATAACTAATGCATGTGAAACAATTAGAACAAATTCTGGCCCCTAGAAAGTATTCACTAAGTGTCATTATTAACACTAATCTGTCAACACACTCAACACAATTGGAAAGGTCCAGGTTGAATTCAGGCATGTGGAATGTGTTTTCAACTTGATTGCTTAGGACTTAGAGCTGTGGATTTGGTGGTTTGTAATGAACTCAACCTGTGGGTAATAGGTCATGATAAAAAATACTTGGCATAGCATTGACATCATAGACCCTGGGATCTGACGAGCTAGATTTGCTCCCAACTCTGACACTAACTTAGCTAAGTGAACTTGGGCACCTTATTCAATTTCTTTGTCTTATTTCTCTCATCTGTAAAATACAGTTAATAATCGTATCAATTTCCTAGGGTTGTTGTAAAATAGCTGAATTAATGTGTAGAGGATTTTATAAAAGTGAACTTTATACAAGCCTTTACCCCGTTTTTGTTGAAGTGGCTCAATGCTGTGGTGGGAACTGCCTTCTGAGCTCTCTTTGCTCAGGACGGCTTTGGCTGTGCACAGGGGTTCGCCGTTCCAAATACATTTTAGATTTTTTTCTAGTTCTGTGAAGAATGCCACTGGATTTTGATAGCTATTGCCCTGGACCTGCAAATGACTCTGGGTGGTTTGGACATTTTAGTGACATTGATTCTCCTGACCCATGACCTCAGGATGTCTTTCCACTTCTTTGAGTCCCCTTCAATTCTTTCTCCAATATTTCATAGTTTTCATTTTAGAGGTCTTTCACCTCTTTGGTTAAATTTATTCCCAGGTGTTTTTGGTAGCAATTAGAAATGGGATTGTTTTCTTGATTTTTGTTTTAGATAATCTGATATTGACATATAGCAACACTACTGGCTTTTGTGTGTTCGGTTTGGATCCTAAAACTTTGTTCAATTCATTTACTAATTTAATAGTTTGGGGATTTCCTGTGTATACGTTCACAACACCTGCAAACAGGGACAATGTGACTTCCTTTTTTCCAATTCTAATGTCTTTTTTATTATTATTTCTCCTGCCTTATTGCTCTGCTTAGACGTCCAGAATGATGGTGAATAACATGGTGAGGCCAGGTGTGTCGGCACCTGCCTGTAGTCCCAGTGACTCAGGGGGATGCGGCAGAAGATTGGCAAGGCCATAAGCCACTTGGTGAGACTCTGTCTCAAAATAAAAAAAATAAAATAAAATAAAATAAAAGGCTGGGACTATAGCTCAGTGGTAAAGTGCCCCTGGGTTCAATCTCTGGCACCCAAAATAAGATAAAAGGATATTTTTTAATGTGGTGGAAGTCAGCACCCTTGTCTTGGCCTAGGCCTTAGAAGGCCTTCAGCTTCCCCCCTTGAGTATGTTAGTCGTCGATCGACCACGGATGGTCTTTATTATCCTTAGGTACGTCCCTTCTATCCTTAAGTTGTTCAGTATTGTTATTATGGAGGGATATGAAACTCCTCTCTGCCTTTCCTGCGCCTGTTGAAGTGATCACCTGTCTTTCGTCCTTCATTCTGTTGGTGTGGTTGTTATGTTTATTGATGTGCACATCCTGAACATTCCTGTGTCCTTGAGACAATTAGTGATTATTGATTGTGGTGAATGATTTTTTAATGTGATGTTTAATTCAGTAGTTAATATTTTGTTGAGGATTTTTAAATAAAAGACAGTACTACCATATTATCCAGAAATCCCACTTCTAGGTATTTATCCAGAGGAAATGGAAGGTGCACATGGAAGACACTCCCACGTTTGCTGTAGCACTGACAGTTTAAATACCCTCGGCGGATGAATAACAGAGAAGTAGTACATATCCACAGTGGGATGCTACTCAACTATAAAACATTATCAAGTTCCATCATTTGCAACATGGATGGAACTAGAAGAAAAATAAGCCAGCTAGGTGGGGGGGAAACCTTACTTGTATGTGTGGGGAAAGATTGATCTCATAGAGGCTGGGATTTGAATACTGGTTTCCAGAGGCCAGGGAGAGAGGAGGAGCAGGGAAAGATTGATCAAGGGTCCTAAGATGCAGTTAGGAGGAGAAGGTCTGGTGAACTATTGCACAGTGCAGGTGATCATAGGTCACAACATAGGATGCCTTTCAAAAAGCTAGAAGAAAGCATTTGAAAGTTGTCATCACATAGAAATGATAAAGGTTCGAGGAGAGAGGTATGTTTAGCCTGAGTGAACCATTACCCTATTTATACGTATATTGAAACATGAGATGGTACCTATTAATGTGCATTGTTTTTATGTTCGTGAAAATAAGAAACCAGCATGGTGACGAATTCCAAAGACCACCCTGCATATTTACGTACTTCTTAAAAATCTGATATTTCAAGAACTGGGCCAGCATCTCTCAGAGCAGCTCTGAGAAGAGCTCTTTGGTAAGAGACAGTTCACTCACTGCTCCTCACTTGGTGTTTCTGAAATGGGCTGTGAAAGCTGACACAGCCATCTGGAGTTGCCACACAGAGCCTGCCCCTGGCAGGGACCTTCAGGGATAAAGAAGAGTCGGGGGGGAGCAGGGAATGATTCCTCCCTCGGAGTTCAGACCTTTTTACCTCGGGAGCTATACAACCCTTGGAGGTGTTCACCAGTGTTCCAGAGACACTGGGGATTCGGAAACAGGGGGGACATTTATGCTGTGGACATATTTATATTAAACATTTCTGAACTTGTTAATCTTTTACTTCTGCTGTCTATGATTCGTGACCTGACCATAGCTAAAGAACACCCCCACACACACACTCGGATGTACACACACGTTCATATGCACGCTGGGAGTTGGCTTTGCAATGTATCTGTGTCTGTGAATCATTAACCCAACAAATAGGATCATGGCTCCACACACATTATGGACCCTTGCTTTTGAAACAGAGGCCGGTCTTTATATAAACCCACAGGGACACCATCCTGGGTTTGTAAAGAGAGATAACGAGGATCAAACCTCTGCCCCAGGTCCCTGGCCACTGTCAGCCACCCTCTGGACTGTGTCCAGCCTCCCTGAGTGCCAGCTTCCAGGCCTTCTGCAGAGGACCATTCTTCCTGAATGGAGATTCTGGGAGAGCTTTGGCCTCATCCCCATCCAGAGCCTGGAAGACAGCCTTCCAGAGAGGTCCTTATTGTTGTGGATCTACCATGGTGTTCTCTGGACAAATGCCCTACATGATGGGCTGCCTTTCTGGTAGCCTTGGAGTCGGACCTACTAATGAACATCATACACTTCCCTGTTCTGACAGCATTGACCTTGATCAGCACTCAGTCACCGGTTTCAGATCTGCCTCCAGAGAAGTTGCTAGAGAATTTAAGAGACTTGAGGTGGGGACTGTGGAACCGACCATGCCATCCGTGGGGTGGTAATGTGTAGTTCCTGTGGCCAGCACAACCAACCACTGCAAATTTAGTGACGTAAAGCAACATAAGTGAGTTCTCCTTTATTCTGGGAATCAGGAATCCTGAGTGACGATGTCGCCGGGCATTCCTCCTGGAGACTCATAGATGTTCTGCTTCCTTGCCTTGTCCACCTGCTGAGGCTGCAGCATTGCTGACCTAATGGCCTCTCATTCCGATGTGAAGTCCATCGACCAAACTGTGCTTCCGTTATCAGGTCTCCTTGTAGCTTTTCTCACCTCTCCTCGAGTTATAAATCCCCATATGATTACCGTAGAACTACCCAGACAATCCAGGACCTCTCCTGGTGTTATAAATCCCCGTGTGACTACGTTAGACCTACCCAGACAATCCAGGACCATCTCTCCATCTCAAAACCTCGACTCATCACACAAGTACCTCCTGCCACTCGCTGGTTCTGCGGGGCAGATGTGAACATCTTTGGAGGGCTATTTTTCTGTCTACCTGAATGAAGGAGGCAGTAGCCTCTGTAGGGTAAAAGCTTCCCTTTCCTCCTGTTGCTGAGGAGTGTTGAATATTTGTGTTCTCACCAGTTATTTCATTTCATGTCCTGTGCTTCCACCCTGACGCCTCCAGTGCTGACCCCCTTCAGGAGAGTCCAGGTCCCTTCTAAGTAGGGGCAGATGCAGTGTCCCGGCATTTGTCCGCGACCCTGTTGAGAGTCACTCTGACTGAGCGTGGCTTGCTGGGGAGACCATGTGCTCTCCTCGTAGATCCAGGTCTTCCTTCTGTTCACTTACTGCCTCAGTTAACCTGGATAGGAGTTGGTTACCTAATTTGAACAGATGGGTGGGCTTAGTGTGCTGGATGTGTTGAGAGCAGTAAGTTGGCGCAGCTGTATACGAGTGAGCAAGAGGTAAAGTGTTCAAAATGAGGTCAAAGAAATAGCCACACACAAAGTCACTGGGGGCTTGGATCTTACTCTCCTCACTGTGGGATGCTATTGAAGGGTTTTAGCCAGAAGTCCCCGTTCCCAGTGTGTGGGAAACGGTGGGAATGGGCACTGGTGAAATGAGGAGGACAGGACGGCACTGCAGTGAGGGAAAGGTGGCTTTTCTCCCGTCTCTGTGACAATACCCTGGAAGGCTGGGCCCAGAGTAAAATGCCAGGAGAGATCTGTAAAGAACCGCTAAGGCCGCTATGAGAACGATCTCCTGGGCATCTCGAGGGAAACGGGAGGCCCACAGTCCAGGAGAAGGAAGTCGGCCCCCTGGACAGAGCGGACAGCAGTAGAGCTGGCGAGGACGTCCCTGGGAGGCAGTGGAACAGAGACGGCGGCTTGTGCTTTAAGAGACCTGTGTGGGGCGGGGGGCAGGGCAGTGGTGGGCACTTGACCAGCCTTCATGAAGCCCTAGGTTGAACCTCCAGTCCACAAAAAAGAGGGAGAGAGAGAGAGAGAGAGAGAGAGAGAGAGAGAGAGAGAGACAGAGAGAGAGAGAGAGAGAGAGAGAGAGAGACAGAGAGAGAGAGAGAGAGAGACAGAGACAGAGAGACAGAGACAGAGAGAGAGAGAGGTTTACATGAACTAATACATAATCTAATTCTCCAAAATTATTTGACATAGATTATCTTTATCATTCACATGAATAAACTGAACCCAGAAGGACAGATTTCTCACCCAGAATCACAGTGGCAAAGCCAAGATAAAAATCTACTTGGGGTCAAAGTCCATTTGTCCCATTACCCCTCACTGGCTCTAAATCTAGAAGAGATGTACTGGGGAAAGTCCAATATCAGTTCAAGATGTAAATGAATAAACTTGTAGGAAATTGGTGATCATCTAAATTGTTCCAAGAGAAGTATAAAATACTTGGATAAAAAATGTTTTTGTTGGTAACAGTTTTATATCAGTGAGGAAATACATCCCGCTAGTCACCTTTCCATAACCGTGATGCCTGCTCCCTCCCACTAGGCCTTAGCCCTAAGGGGTCCACCGCTCCCCAGAAGTGCTAGGGACCAAGCTTCAACACATGAGCTCGGGGAGGTATTTACTGTCCAAAATATAACATATCAAAAGTAATTGGCCTAAAACTAACTGGTTGATTAAAAATTCTAAGAACTTATATATTCTGAAAAGAGATATAGAATCATTAAGATAAAGCCTATACAAAGAGAAAATGTTTCCTCAAAAAAGAATTCTCAAGAAACCTGTCAAAAAACACAGATTCTGAGCATTTATCTAAGATACAGAAGTAGTGTATATAATCATACCAAAGACGCCCATCACAGTAGTTCTACAAAGCAGAAACATGAATACAATCTAAGTTCAACAATACAGGATTAATTAGATATTTTTCATGTATTTCTACATAATGGAATATTACACAGGCATTGGAAATTATACATTTAAATATAATAAAAGCTATGGGGAAATGTTTGTGCTGTGAAATTAGTTTTTAAAAGGTACAAAACTCTACAGAGTAAGATCTCTATTTTCTGAAGATGTAAGTACATATTTGGATAAAAATAGAGAAAAAAAAGAGTAAGTGAAGGAACGAACGGGAGAGAGAAGGAAAGAAAATGAGAATAGAATGAAGTACATCTAAATGAACCATTCAAGCATCTTTTTGCATGACTTTTGCTCATAAATATCTACATTCATGATAATAAAATAACATTTACATGAATAACTTTAAGTAACAGAGTGAAGGTGATGCTAAGAGAAGGGGTTTTGCTGTTGGGAATGAGCTCTCCATAGTACAAGGACCTCCGTAGACTTGAACTTGGTCCAGGTGCATTCATTCTTACCCTCTCAGCCACAGAACCCACAGGGGAGGTGCCGGCCACCTGCACAGCCACCAGCGGTGGTCTCCCTGAAGGCACCTTGCACACCTACCTCCACAGCCCAGGCTGAGTTGCCACCAGATTTGTGTGACAGTACCCATCAGCTCTCAAACTCACTTGGGGTGCTCTCTGTACGTTTTCATTATAGTTTTTTTTCTCCTCGTTGTTGTTTTACAACATCATTTGAAATAAAAAATCAAAAGGTGTCAATAAATGTATCATTGTGGGATTTTCCTGACCACCCAAACTACAGAGATTGTCCTGCCTCATCTTCTTGATTATTCACCTGAGACTATCCTGGGGAATACATTCATCCTAATGACCACGGGGGGCAGTTCTGCGCTTGCACTCCAGTGTATTATTTCCTCCCTAACTTGAGTGTTTTGAACATCTGCTGCATGTCCACCTACTCTGCAATGGACATTGTACGCACATAAGACCAATCACTACCTGGCTTTCATCTTCCTGAGTTACATATTTACTTAATAAACTAAGAAATCTACCACACGCCAGGCATTGGTGGGAAATCACCTCTGGCTTTGATCATGGCCGTGACTGCAGGTGACACACTGCACTTTGTGGGAGGCAAAACCCGGGCCCCAACAGCATAAGTTGGGCTGGTCACATGGTCTGGCCTCTGGACTCAGACTTCCGACTCCATCTTTCCTCTGCAGGATGCCCGTCTGTCCTGAACTCGAGGTCCATGTGGCCAGGACCTTGGGAGTGGGAGGGCTGGGTTGTGGATGGCCCTTGTCTTCTAAATAAAGCTGTGCAACTTGAAGGAAGGAGGGGTGGAAGGTCTTCCCCTAAGAGAGGGGATGTCAAGTATCAGCCACTCACCACACCCTTATGAGTGCCTTAGTGCCTGACCAATTCCTATCAGCCCCCCTGCTGACAGCTCTCAGTTTTACATTTCTAGTCTACACGTCTCTCTTGAGCTTCAGACTTACAGATTGGAGAGCCTACTTAGCATCCTCTGAGATGTCTAATAGGCATCATATATCTACCATGTTAAAAATGAAACCATTGATCCTTCCTGCCCTCCATCTGACCTCCTATGCATCTTTGACCAATTGCCATTAACATTAAATCTCTGTGAATCTATGTGAATCCCATATTTCTGAAGACTATCTCATCTACCCACCACAAACCTGGGCTTACCCACAAACAGTTCTTACTGGGATTCCTACAGTGCTCACCCTTCAGTTTTTCTAATGTTATCTCAAAGAGTTTTCTACAAAGTAGCCAAAATTATGTTGAATGGGGAAAATTGAAAGACATTTTCTCCAAGATCTAGAACCAGATGAAATGTGCATACTCACCACTGTTATTCAACATGTACTAGAAGTTTTGGCTGGAAAATTAGATAAGAGAAAGAAATAAAAAGCATACTAATAAGAAGAGAATAAATGAACTATCCCTGTTGGAAGATGATATGACTCTAAAAAAACTAAAAACTGAAAAATCTAAAAACTCTACCAAAAGAATCTTAGCCCTGATAAGCAAATTCAGTAGGGCTACAGAACACAAAATCAGCAAACAAAAATCAACAGCATTTTATACAGCAATAATGAACTTGCTGAGAAAAAATATGATAGAAATTCCATTCATAATAGCTATAAAAATAAAATATGTGAAAATAAACTTGACCCAGGAATAGAAAGACTTCTATGGGGAAAAGTACAACACTGATCAAAAAATAGAAGAAAGCACACACACACAAAAAGCAGAATGAATGAGTGAATGAATGCCCGTCTTCATGGGCCGGAACAATTGAACTGTTAGAATGTCCCTACTTCCCAAAGTGGTGTGAAGATTCCATAAAATTCCCATTTAAATACAAATGACTTCATAGAACTAGAAAAAAATCATTAAATACATAGAGAAGCACAAAGAATCCTGAATAAACAAAGCAATCTTGAGCAAAAAGAACAAAGCTCTTAGCCTCCCAATCCCTGACTTCAACACACTCTCCAAAGCTATAATAACCCAAAGAGCATGACACCGCACTAAAAACACAGACCATCGCAACATACCAGAGATCCCAGAACAAACCCACTCGTCCACAGTCAGCTGATTCATATCAGTGCCAAAGCACAGATGGGAGAAGGAGAGTGCCTTCAGGAAACCACGCTGGGGAAACAGGCCACCCCAGGTGGAAGACTGAAAGCCCACTGCTCTTCACCTAAACAGAAATCAGCTCAACACGGACCAGAAATGTCAACGGAAGGCTTGACACGATTAAACTGCAGGAGAAGAGCCTGTGAGAAACACTTTCAGACACTGACAGAGGTTATTTGGGTAAGACCTGAAAAGCGTAGACAGTAAATTAAAAATTGACTATTCCACGAAATAGAAAAGGACGGAGCCTTCCAAACTCATTCTATGAAGCTGGTATCACTCTGATACCGAAACCAGACAAAGACCCACCAAGGAAAGAAAACTTCAGGCCAATATTTCTGATGCACACAGATGCAAAACTTCTTAAAAAAATACTGACAAAGAGCAATTAGACAGGCAAAGAAATTAAAGAGACACATATAGGAAAAGAAGAACTTACATTAGCTCTACTTCCTGACAGTATGATTCTATACTTGGAAGACCCAAAAAGCTCCACCAGAAAACTTCTAGAACTAGTAAGAATTCAGCAAAGTAGCAGGATATAAAATCAACACCCATAAATCAAAGGCATTTCTGTATATCAGTGACAGATCCTCTAAAAGAAAGACGAAGAAAACTACCCCACTTACAATAGCCTCAATAAAATAAAATAAAATACTTGGGAATCAACTTCACAAAAGAGATGAAAGATCTATACAATGAAAATTCCAGAACCCTAAAGAAAGAAATCAAAGAAGACCTTAGAAGATGGAAAGATCTACCTCGCTCTAGGATAGGCAGAATTAATATTATCAATATGACCATACTACCAAAAGTGCTATACAGATTTAATGCACTACTGATCAAAATCCCAATGGCATTCCTCATAGAAATAGAAAAAGCAGTCATGAAATTCATCTGCTAAGATAAGAGACCCAGAATAGCTAAAGCAATCCTTAGCAGGAAGAGTGAAGCAGGTGGCATCACTATACCAGACCTTAAACCATTCTACAGAGCAACAGTAACAAAAACAGCATGGTATTGGCACCAAAACAGACTGGTAGACCAGTGGTACAGAATAGAGGGCACAGAGAAATGATTGGGTTGTGAGACCTTTACCCACTCAGTGAATTGTCCCCTGGTGGGGTTAACTGAGTGGTACCTGGAGGCAGGTGGGGTGTGGCTGGAGGAGCAGGTCACTGGGGGTGTGGCTTTGGGCTTACGTTTGTGTATAGCTGTGTCTGCCAGGGAGAGAAACACTCTGTCTCAGTGTTTGGAGATACCCACATTCCACCTTGTCCAGAGCACCAGATTCCTCCGTGTGTGTGTATTCCAGTCTACGGTGACAGAAATATGAAAGTAGTTGCCTGGGTTTGAGAATGGGGAAGATTGACTAGAAAGAGGAGATTTTTCAAGTAATGGAAATATCTTCTCAAAAAACATGCAATATACATTTTAGTATAACAGCTCCAACCAAGTGGCTTTTTAGGAGTGCCCTCCTGGCCCTGGTTGTGGAGTTACCCAGGAGCTGTCCTGCCTCCCTGCAGCCTTATCTCCTGCTACTCCCCCCAGTTCACATAGGCCTTCCCTACTCTGCTCTTCTGTTTCAGCCACAGGGGTCTCTCACCAGCAAAGTGAAACTTCTCCTGCCTAAAGGACTCTGCGATTGCTATTCCTTTAGCCTGAGGTCTATCCCTAGCTCTTCTTATGACTGTCTCATTCTCAAGATCACATATCGAATGCTCCTTCCCCCAAGAGGCCATTCTTGCTGTTTTAATATAGCTTCTCCTTCCCTCACCCCATTCCCCTTTATGACTTGCTTGGTCTTTGCCACCACTGAAGATGGACATGTAAATAGAGCTCTTCCAAGTCTGACCAAAGGTCTTTAAGATTCTGCATATCCACAACTTGTAACTTTTAATGTTGTGGGTATTCCATTATGTCGATATGCCACAGTGTGTCTAAATGTGTACCCACGTGATAACAGAACACAAAACTGATAAGCCTGGATGGAGGGACATAAGCCAGGGGACCCCCATCGACCAGGCCTGGGGCAAGTGTGGTCCCAGAGGCGGATGCCAGCTCCAACAAGATGGCTTCCTTCCGCTGAAGGAAACTTCTAGAGGGTCTTGAGGGAGGAGGGTCTGTGTCCTGAAGCAGGGTGGCCAGGGTACCACAGCATTGTAAGGTCCCCACATCAGTTTGTCATAGTGGAGATGCCTGTTAAACACTCAGTTAGATGTTGAGTAGCACGTGGTGGGAGATTTGGGAGCTCAAGAGAAATGTCTGGGCTGATGACAAATTTGGAGTCAACAGCATTGAAATGACGTTTTAAAACCAGGAAACTAGGTGAGGTCACCAAGGAAAATAACAGAAAAACAGTCCACAACCTGGACTGATAGGGAACAGCGGGCCAGCGTCATGGAAAAGGGGCAGCCAGCAAGATCAGAGGAAGGTGGCCGCGAGTTGGCCGGAAAGCCACAGCAACAAGTGTTTCCAGGGAGAAGAACGAAGGAATAAAGCCCACGCTGCACGTGTCAGAGAGATGAGCCTGAGGGCCGCGGCAGCCTCCAGTCGGTGAGAGTCTTGGGGGTCTGGCAGATCGCTATCACGGAATGACTTTCCAGACCCAGGAGGAATGCAGGAGGTTTGCATGTGAGTCAGCTGGGAGGGGAGTCAGCTGGAGGGGCTGCAGGGGGGCAGAGATGGAGGCTGCGCCAGGCGGGTCGAGCCCAGGGGATGTGCCCTGCAGCCAGGCCACAGCGGGAAGCCGCGCACAGGGACCTGGTCCCGGGAGTCCCTTGGTCCCTTTGACTGCTGCACTGAGGAGGGGGAGGCGCTGGAGATTTGAGGGCAGAAGAGAGGTCCTCCTTTGTCTTGGAGAGTGGGAAGTACGGGAAGAGATGACACAGAGCTGGACAGCACCAAGGCCCCAGGACGCGAGTGAGCGAGAGGGGGACGCGGCCGTTTCTCATTCAGCCCTTCTCCTGAAGATGGGTGAGCAGTGCTCTGTCCCGGGTCCCTGGGAGAATGGGAGAGTCGGCGTCTGGCACACGGCCTCACTTAAGAAGTGTGGATGGTCGTCCTGTAGGTACACTGCTGTCTTGGGGCTTCATCAAGAGCAGCGTTTCTACTTCCACCATGAGCAGAACTTCAGCGTTGAGAATCATTAGGTCCAACTTCTCATTGGCCACTTGAACTCCACCTCTTCACCCTTCAGCCTTTGTCTGAGCGGCTCAGGGGCAGGGCACCTGCGTGTCCTCGGGCAGCTGTTCATCTCTGGACATCTCTGATAAGTGGATGGCCTTTCTTCGGTGGAGTGAAATCTGCTCTCTGATAACTTTCACCCAAATCTACTCGTTTGGGCCACACTGAAGAATTCACCCCCTCCTTGCGCATGTCTTCTTCAAACCGTCCTCTGGAGATGGGGTCAGCATCCTGTGTAGGCACTCTGGACCTTTCCAGCATAGGTCCACCAACTTTGTCTTCCTTCCTGGAACCATTTGTATTTGCAGAAGAAAAATTCTGGTTTCAGTACATCTCACCTTCTGGAGCCATGGAGTTGACTGTCTCCGCAGAGGAGAGTCCGTAATCAGTGCTTCTCTAGCCCAGACCAGGCTTTGCTCTGCTTCTCCTTCCTTCCTTCCTGGCCGCCTTCCTTTCTCCTGGAGACAATATCTTGCCATCTGGCCCAGGCTGGCCCCCAACCGTGGGGCCCAAATGACCCTCCTGCCCCAGTCTCACTGCACCTTCCCAGAACAAGTTTTCTTTACCATGTTCCATAGAACTTTGATAGATCTTAATGATTGTTCCATAAAAAATGGTTTTATATAGTAAAAATGATTCTGGAAAGCTATCGGCAAGATTCAATGGTTTCTTCATGTAGAGATATGTTAATGTGTCATGAATTCCCTGGAGGGCACTGTAGTGCATTTCCCAAACCCTCTGGTTAATAAATGTACTTGTGTGTGTATGAGTGTGTGTGAGTGTGTGTGTTGTGTGTGTGAGTGTGTGTGTGTTGTGTGTGTGTGGGTGTGGTGTGTGTGTGAGTGTGTGTGTTGTGTATGTGTGAGTGTGTTGTATGAGTGTGGTGTGTGTGTGAGTGTGTGTGTGTGTTGTGTATGTGTGAGTGTGTTGTATGAGTGTGGTGTGTGTGTGAGTGTGTGTGTGTGTTGTGTATGTGTGTTGTGTGTGTGTGAGTGTGGTGTGTGTGTGAGTGTGTGTGTTGTGTATGTGTGTGTGTGTTGTGTATGTTTGTGTGAGTGTGGTGTGTGTGTGAGTGTGTGTGTGTGTGTTGTGTATGTGTGTGAGTGTGTGTGTGTGTGTTACTAATTTCCTCAGACTAGCATCCCGCAGAATCATCTTTGGGAAATGCTGGCCCAGGAGTGTTTCTCAGAGTTAACTAACACATGACACATACAATATTGACTTAGATTACTTTATTATAAAGTTAAACAGATAGATACAATCATCTAGGTGCAGATTCCACTCCTTATGTTTATAGATCTTCCATATGCAACTATAAAACCAAATCCCTTAACAAATTAAATATAAGCAAAAGAAAATTCAAATTGATCCTATTAAGTTAATGTAACATGTAATAATGTTTTGTTTAACCAAAATCAACAATGCAAAATTTATTGATAAAAACATCTTATTAACTTAGTTCTGATTTTATGCATAATAAACTTGCTTTTAAATCATTATCATATCATTGTCCATATTTTTCTTTCTAAAAAAAGGAACTCATTTATCCAAAGATTTCTATTTGAATGGGTCAATCAATGCAAATAAAAATGCAATAATTTCTAAAAATTCTTTTAAGCAAAAAAGTAACATAATACTCATTGATTTACTTTCTACTACTGAACTGTAGCAAGTTGGTATGCACAAAGAATACAAATAAAACACCTAAAATAATACCATATCAATACTGTACTCACCTGTACCCCAGACTCTTTCAAGTTTAACATTTCTTTTCTTCTCTGTCACATCATGGTGATGACAATTCTCCCACACTTACTTTTTTGACCCTAGTGTAAAACCTTCATCCATAGATGACTCTAGGATATTATTTGGACTTCACTTGGCAGGAACATGAACATAAACAGACATAAATTCGGGGGCCAAAACTGAGTGGTCATGTTTAGTTTTAAATTAATTATCTATAATCTAGAAATGCTTATATTATTTTTAGAGGTTATTCTAAAACCACTTTTCCAATCGTGGAAAACTAGAGACTAGAAGCTGTAAAACGTTTGTAGTGGTCTCTATGGAGAGTCGATTGGCATTCTCTTCTCTACACAGGGACGGAGAGAAACACTCTGCTGGAGTCTCCAGGCCTCCCTCTTGTGTTCCGGGGCCCATTCCCCTCCTCCAAACCAGGGGGAAGAAGCTACCAGTTACTTTCTTCCATTCCTATCCATGTGCTTCTTACATTTGAATTTTTAAGATTTTTTATTTCTTACTGTGGAAGGAAAGACTTTTCCCCTCAATAACAGAATTTGAGTTCAGACTCCCTGGACTGAGGAGGAGGCTAGATTTGCACCTGGGGGAGGTTTTAGAATTTAATATCCTCAGAATTTAGGGTCTAGCTAGGTCTGAAATCCACCTGACGTTAATCTAATCTTGAAGCCTTCACCAGGGCTGCCGTGGGGCTGCCGTGGGGCTGCCCGAGACCGGCCCTTTCTTCACAGAGCCCTCTTCCAGCCCTTGCGGGACCAGAGCTGTCTAGGGCTCTCTTCCGTTGGCCTGTTGGCCTGTCCTCCTGCTGGGTCCCCCTCCGTCTTCTCCTTCTTTCCATCTCCATCTCTCTCCACTCAATGAGGACCAAGTCTCTCCAGGACCCTGTGTTTGAGCCTGGGCTCTCCTCCAAAAGCTCTCGCTCTGACAGTGCGATTCCCAGGGCAGAAAGGTGCAGAGCAGCGAGCTCCTGGATGAACTGCCATTTGCTGGGCCTTAACCACAGGCTGAAAGGACGAGCGGCATTGATGGGGGCAGCTGGGTGTGGCTAGAGGAACTAGGTCACTGGACGCGACCTGGGAAACTGCATCTTGTCCTGGCACCTGCCGCTTCCCAGCAGCCAGGGCTGAGCGACTGCCCTCCTCCACCCTCAGCCACAATGTCAGCCTCTCCCAGGCCCAGAGCAGGGCTCAGCCAACCTCGGACTGCACCTCTGAGTCCACCGGCAAACGTCCTCCTCTGAGTGGTTCTCCTCGGGTCCTCTGGGGCTGGGGGTCTTGGGCTGGCTCGGGGGAGACATGAAAGAAGGCTTGTCTTAAGAAGACGCCCGCCTTTGAGAACGGGGTGATGATGAGAGAGACTGTGACGCTGAGGTCATACCCAGAGCACAGTGTGCAGTCTGCCCTGAGGCTTTCTAGCTGTAAAGGTGAGGAGCGACCTGGTCTGCTGAAGGGGACTATGGCTGAGGTTCTACTGCGTAGTAACCTCTGTCACTCAACCGAATCTGCTGATACGAAAAGCTCTAAGTGGCCAACACTCTACTGAGGTCAGACATGAAAGAATCCCTGTCTTTTCTTGAAGAAGAGAAGGAAAGGTGAGCGTGCTCATCAAGTGGGATCAAGAGCATGCAACTTGGGGCTGGGGCCCAGAGGCAGAGGCTCACCTAGCAGGTGTGAGGCACTGGGTTGGATCCCTGGCACCACAGACAAATAAAAACAGATAAAATAAAGATATTGTGTCCGTCTACAACTAAATATATATCAGGGGCTTGCCACCCGCACCCTCCCACGGCACGCCCCGATTCCCTTCTGTGCAGCCTTGTTCGTTAATTTTCCTTTCTCCTTTTTTCTCCTTCATTTAACAAACATTTATGGAGCCTCCTTTATGTAACAGGCCTCTACCAAGGTTCAAGGTTCAAAGATGAAATGCCTGTCCCTGCCCCCTAGGGACGGTCAGTCTAGAGGGGGACACAGACCACCAAGTCTAGACAGTAAGTAAACACCTGTGGTAGATGCTCATGCCTTAACTCACCCAGGGCGCACCCCGCCATCCACATGTCCTGTTTCTTATTTTCAGTTGCCGTCTCCCCGGAGCCGAGCTCACCAGCCTGACCAGACCCTGCCGTCCCTCCTGCAGTGGTTCAGAGGAGAGCGCTCGGCACCTGTGGACCTTCATGACTGACACCTAGTCCATCTATAGGTTCAGCTCTTTGTGCAAGGGCTGTGTCCAATTGTCCATTTGTACAGCA